>NC_052533.1:87946264-88261456 GCF_016699485.2 Gallus gallus | reverse complement strand
TTTTGAGACACTGCTCATACAGAGATCATTCCTTGCTCATTGCCTGAGCTGTGTGAGACCTGGTTGCCTTCCCATAGGAAGGATGTTCTGCACAGAAAATATGCTCCTACACCTTTCCTGTCATATCTAGCTAACTAACCTCATTTTGCATTGGTAAATATAGCACATAATAATGTGAAGTAATAGCAAAACATATCCCAGCAGAAAGCTATCACTGGGGATTTTTTTAAGGTGTCACACAGGAGACAATGCAGCTCTTTTATTATCTTGAAATCGCTCAGCAGGTTTTTGCCAAACAAATCAAGCCCTAGCCCTCAGTGACTCCTACGTCCATCCATCCATTCAAACCCAAACACTGCCCAAATGTCAGAGCACTGAAATCATGTCATGGAACGCCTCTGCATAAAAATCACTGCACGTACAAGATAAGCACAGCAACACAGCATTTGCTTTGTCTTCCTCCTAGTACTGAGCAAGAATTATGGAAGCAAAGTACGACCCAGATGACCCGGTGCTATAACAAGAAAAACAGACACTCATCACAGCGTTGCCTTCCTATCCGCTTCCCAAACAGGTCAGCAAAGGTCCCCCAGAACTAGCAGGCCCTGCACTGAGGCAGGAAGGTGCACACAAAGCAGGAATATTCAACTAGAAGGCTTTCCGATTAATCCATTCCTGGTCTGTGCTGTGCCTCGGGCAGCACACCAGTGTGCTATATCTCCCTGGAGGGCCGAGAGAGAAGCTATGCCTCTCCCTGTATTTAATGCATGGTTTTCAAATACAACTGTAAATATTAGCTTTCACAAAAGGGTCTTGGAAACATTTATTGTAATCTGTTTTTCTCCAAACACTTTTTTCCTCAAAACCTGTACTCTATTACACCTGTACTACACAACCAGATCTAAGTCACCAAACCAAAGTGATACCAATGACATTTAATTAAGAGAAACACTAAATCTCTGAAAAATCCTGTGAAAATTATAATCCTTTCTGAATCGTAGCCTTCAAAAACAGCTTGCATATTTCAACTCTATATTATACTTCTAAATAGGCAAAAAAGCCCAAGTATTGGTAAATGTAATGATTTGGAAACCTAAATCCGGATACACCATTTCATCACAGTCTCTCTTGCAGTTGGCAAGATAAAAGTTAATGAAGACCAGCATGTTCACACTAGGCTTAGACAGTGTAATAATGTAAGAATTTAACATTTATGATGGATAGTAACTTTGTAAAAAAAGAAAAAGAGAAGAATATGAATTATTTGTTGATGTTACAGACACAAAATTAAAACATCATTTGTGCATTTTTCCATAAAAACTACAGGATAAAAACTGGGCAACTGCAGAATGATCTCTAAGTGAGCTTATAAACCTCTGTAGTATCACTCTCATTCACTCTGTCACCAAGTCTAGGAATAAAGTCAGAGCATGCTGAGAAAACCCTGACAATACAGCTTCATTCTTTTCAACCAGACAACACAACGGAATGCTCCAGTGAAAAATCTCAACTAACGATTATTAATCAAATGTCACGAATGAATTAGCTGTGAACGATAAGAAGGAATCTCTGGAGATCATCAATTCCAACCCCCAGCTACAGCAGGTACCCTACAATAGGTCACTTAGGTAGGCGTCCAGATGGGTCTTGAATATCTCCATAGAAGGAGACTCTACAACCTCTGTGGGCAACCTGTTCTTCTTCTATGAGGATTAAACCCAGCTCATTCGTGCTCCACATTTTTAATTCCAAAACAGGACGATGCCTGTTTTTACCTTTCAGATCTGATCCAGTCATTGTAGATTAGGTCCAGCATTACACTGATTTCATTTTGCATTTGAAGACACTTCTTTTGCTGAAATAAATTAGGAGACGGTTTCAAAGGTACCAGTAAATATTAAGCAAATAACTTAGGCCTGCACTTCTGAAAATCTCATGAATGACAAATCTATGGAATTTACTGTTGTAGAAAAATATGATCAAGATAAGAAAGGACAAGCCTTTGAGGCTTTGTTGGTTTGGGTTTTGTTGTTGTTGTTTTTTATTTTTAAGTATTATTGATCTAATATCCAAATCTGCTAAGTCTGAAACAGTATTAAATCCTTTTGAAAGCATCTTTATTTTCAACATATCAAAGCAGCTGAGCACTACAGCTCTGGTCTAACAACAGAGTTAATAACATAAGTATATGACTTCAGAATTAAGCACGTGCATATATTCAGGATTAGGGGTTTAATCTGTCAATTTTCCTCATGGTCTGTTAAACAGAGGAGTACAGAAAAAATACATATATATATATCTAATTGGAAACCACAATGACTGATAAAACTAATTAAATAAAGATATGCTAATGGGGGAAGGATTGTTCTCGTTTTTTGTTCTAAGGAAGACAAAAATGGAAGAAAGAAATTGGCTTTTGATTAACCGATTTCCCCCTCCTGCCTTTTAGTGGCAGAGTTCTTTCTCTACATTCAGCACATTGCTCTTTCTCCAATGGTATTTTTCCCCTCACTAACCAGTCCATCATCTAGATCCAAGACTTCCCCATCTCTCAAGGCCATTTCTTCTGTTCCTTCTCCAGCACCTCCTGTGCTGCCCATGCCCCTCTTGCCATCCCACACCACCATGATGCTGTGTCCCCAGAAAACCCAGTTCCGCTCTCCAACAGCAATGAAGAACTGCTACTCTCACCCTATGACTTCGTGTTTTTCCTCAAAGTCTAGCAAGATCTCTTTCCTTCCAAGCTCATGTCTCAAAATCCCCTTTTAGGTATTCCTTCTGTTCTTATATTTGCCTCTCCCTCTTCCTTTAACTTTTACTTTGAACTCAAGCAATTTCAATCTTCATTGACTTCTGACTGAAGACCTCTCCCTTCTTGCTCGTTTTAGCCTACCTCATCCATTTGACCTAGACTTAGTAATGAACTCTTCTTTCTGATCTTTTAATCCTTAACTTCCTCTTCTCCGATGAATAAGGTTTCTCATTCCACAGAACTGGCTTTGCCATCCTGCCCCACCTTTTCTGATATCCAGTCAATTACCCTCTATAACTCCTCTTAGATACTAATCTTCACTGGATTCTTCCTAGACAGAGAGACAGAAAAATTCCATTGCCTCAGAAAGCTCTTGCTTATGTTACTTTCCTGCTGCCCCCTCTGCTCCCGACACCACACACTCAACTGCGTACACCTATCTCAGTAGCAAGGTGTCTGCAGTACTATGAAGTTCAGCATGAAATGAAAACTTTACCAAAAACAGGGTGAACAATCTGGCATTTCACTCACTCTGACCTCCTTACTATCAACATCCTCTTCCTGGGCAAACGAGGACACCATTACATCTTATTTTACAGTCTTTGTCCTCATCCACCTAGCTATCTCCTTCAGAAAAGTCACCATATTTTTCACATGCACACCTTTATATTGCTCTGACTGTTCCCTGTCTTGCATTCACCTTTTTGGCAGCATGCCTTCTTGGCTGAGAAGAAGATTCTTAATGAACTGAAGGTACAGAAAGGGAGCACACAAGTGTAAACACAGGCAGGCTACAAAGGGAGAGAACAAAAGCACTCTCTGGGCACTCTGGTACAAAAACAGGAAAGAAAAAGCCTAGCTGGAGCTAGCAAGGGACATTAAGGGTAGAAAGAAACAATTCTTTGGGAATGCCATATGCAAGAAGTTGTTCAGGAAAAACGTATCTCTTGATGGATGAGGAAGAGAAAGGCAGCAAGCATCAAAGAAGAGGCTGAAGCACACTGTGTCTCTTTTGTCTTACAGGTCTTCATAGCCTGCTCCCAAATCACAGCAGGTATCGACACCATTCAGAAAAAGACAAGGACAGCCAACAGCAGAGCAATAGGTTTGAGACTCCTTAGAAAAATCAGGTATGTTCAGCTCCATCAGGTCAGATGGGTTTTACTGGAGGATCTGAGAGGACTGACTGATGTGACTGCGAGGCTGTTGTCAATTACCCATGAAAGGCTAACATTGTTCCATCTTTAGGGAGGTCAGGGAAGAGGACCTGGAGTATAGTCCGTCAGCCATTCTCACCACTGCCCCTGGAAAACATCCTCTCAGAGTCCCTCTTCAAAGACGGAACGGACAAGGCTAGTAGAAGCAGTCAGCAGTTTAAGGGCAGATCATGATCAACCCAGCTGACTTTCTTCCATGAAGGAAGGGCCTGAACGGAGAGTGCTGGCAGTGAAATGCTTCATTCAGACTTCTGACATCATCTCCCACAGCAGTCTCTTTTTTAAGCTAAGGAAATGCAAGTGGGACAGACAGACTGTCGGAGCTGGGCTGGAAAGGGCAGTAGCAGAGGACACTATTGCCACTGTGTCCTCAGCTTCCCTGTAGCCTGGGAAGGCCATTTTCATAAACGCAAGGGAAAAAGCTATATGCTTCCAGCCGTGTTGCCAATCAGCTGCCTTGCTGAAGTAGAAAGGGCTCACACCGTTCTTAGAAATAGCCTGCTTTGTGCCCTGGGTTTCATACTCACGAGCCAAGCTGGCAGATGTAGATCTTGTAAGTTCAGGTGATGAAGCAGACCCCGAGAGATGCTGGGTTTGAACAGGTTAGGAATCATTAATCATTTCTATTACTTGTTTGATTAGGTGATTAAAGTCTCCCACTGAGCCTGTTTCCAGAGAGGCTAACCCTGAAAAAGAGGATTCCTCTGAGATAAAAGGTTTATATTATGTTTTGTTTGGAGTTGTTTTGTTTTTGCTATCCAAGGTGAACCTGATTGCTCTTTTTCATTAGCTTGCAGGCTTTCCTGATTTAATCCTGCTTTTTTTTTTTCCCCCTACAGCTGTGTTGTGCTTTCCTCGCTTGTTTTTGCTCCTCAAAGAAGATACAGTAAATTTAAAAGCTCTGTGAGGCTTATGTACTTTGCTATTGTTTTGACTACATTATCACCACCGTTTAATGATAATGTATTCTCAGTATTTTGTTTGCCAAACATGCAACTGTTTTTTAACTTGCAATAAATGCATAAGCTCATTAAGGGCTGCTTCCCATTATGTTACCGTATTACTTTACAGGTTTCAAGTTTGTCAGTGAAATAAGAAGTTTAATTGCTCCTTGATTTCAGGAAAGACAGTGCTTAACATCTTGCATTTGATTCCTGCCTAATGTCTTGCTGCTTCAATCTCTGTCTATAAAAGCTTTCTTGCACTTAAATTCCTTTCTTGCAGATAAATTCTGCCATGTGGAATAGCAGAAATAAAAGTAAATATCTTCAGTGGAGTGTAACATGAAGAACAAGGCAAATTAAAGAAGAAAATGGATCATACACGGTGCTTTTACGCTAACTATGTAAGACTGAAAATGGGAATAAACCTTTTGTGTCTGATGGTCTTCAGTTACAACAAAACTCCACAGGAAATTTCTCTAGTAATCCAATCCCATGCACACCCCACAGCACCCTCATCTTCAGACAGATCAGATCTTGAGTTCACAAGATTTCTGTCCATTATGCAGAATCATAGAATGGCATGGGTTGGAAGGGACCTCAGGTATCACGAAGTCCCAAGCAGGGACAGGGCTGCCCCCCACCAGCTCAGCTGCCCAGGGCCCCATCCAACCTGGCCTTGAGCACCTCCAGGGATGGGGCACCACAGCTTCTCTGGGCAGCTGTGCCAGCGCCTCGCTGCCCTCTCAGTTAAAAAGTTCCCCAACACCTAACCTAAATCTCCTGAAATCCACAATTTCAAGGCAGTGGTAGAAATATATGGACTATCACGTCTGCAGCTATAGCGATTGCAGTGTCTTTTTCTAGGTGTGGTGATGATGTGGTTTGGAAGGCAGCTCTCTGGTGCTGATGGGGACTAGTCTGAGGCTCTCCTCCTTATCTCTTCCTGCTCTCCACCTCACAGCACTGTCAGCGCTGGTACCCATCACAACAATCAGGAAGCTGCTAATAACACCAAGAGAAGGGCAATGAAGCTGATGAAGAGTCTGAAGCACAAGACTTATGTGGAGCAGCTGAGGCTACTGGGATTGCTTCATCTGGAGAAGAGAAGGCTCAGGGGAGACCTTATCACTCTCTACAACTGCCTGAAAGGAGGTTGTAGTGAGATGGGGATTGGCCTCTTCTCCCAGGTAACAGTAATAGAATGAGAGCGAATGGGCTCAGGTTGCACCAGGGGAGGTTCAGGTTGGATGTTAAGAAAAGCTCCTTCCCAGAAAGAGTAGTGAGGCACTAGAATGGGCTTCCCAGGGAGGGGGTGATAGTCACCCTCCCTGGAAGTGTTTAGGAACCGTGTGGATGTAGCACTGTAGGACACAGTTTGTGGGCACAGTGGGTGTGGGTTGGACTTTACGATCTTAGAGGTCTTTTCTAACCTTAATGATTCTATTATTGCTGGCCCACTCTGTCCTAGTGAGGGGACATGGCTGAGAGTAGGGTTTGCTGAGGGCTGAAGTGGGCCAAGGTCTGTGCTGGAATGCACAGCCAGCAGCAGGAGGGTGAAATCATGGGCAAAGGCAATTCTTGGTAAGAACATATCCTGATCTGGGCTTTCACATTTAAAAAATAACAATAATAAAAAACCCATAACTTCCCCTTCCTGCTCTGTAAAAGCGCCTTCCAGTGTTCTTATTCAGCTGATTTTTTTCTACAAAACAAATATCATTCATATTTGTTACATCTGTATTATTTTCTTTTCCATAACTAAATATATATACGCTTACCTAGCCAGGGAGAAAAGGCTGCACACAACATTTCTGCAAGCTCCTCTGAGAGGGAATTTCAGGAACATTCTCACAAAGATGAGAAAGTGATGAGAAAGCAGCTCTCACCTATTTGAGCAAATGAGTCTGACCACCCAAGGACAGTCCAAAATGCTGGCATTTCCCAACTTGTAAATACTTTCTCAGGCAAATGCAGAGCTCTTCAACTTGAGTGTGACTTGCAAACTCCTAAACTGAAATAATACATAGAGCTGGGACTGTGCTTTTAGTTAATATTGTGTAACATCTTCCACCCTAACATCCTGTTTTGTTTATAGCACTCAGGCTTGTTGTTTAAATACAAGAACTCCAGCCATGTTGTTCTTAAGAATCAAATCAGAGCACATATTTGTATATATATATATATATATATATATATATATATATATTTTTTTTTTTTAAGCAATTGTATCACTTGTACCACTAAAGGCACTTGAGCTTTTCCATGTCCTTACACAGGAGCTGAGCCACAAGCTGGAATGATGGAGGTATATTTTCTAAAGCTCAGACCATTGGATTCTCCTATGAGAAAACCCATCCAATCCATCTGAAAACGTAGGCTGCCAAAAGGGGCTGGAATGCGCTTGACCCCAAGCCTTGACACAGAGATGGGGATTGCTGGGTCTTTGCTTTCATGTCAGTACATAGCAAAATTATCTGTTTTCATGTGCCTGGTTCACATAGGAGAACTGCTTTCAATGGTACCCATTAAGCCATTAATTCAAGTGAGAAGTCTCTGCCAGTATGTAATGATTTTAACCTTTCTCACAGCTATTTAAAAAAAATCAGATTGCCACGCAAGATTTCTAAATCTTCCCTAGCTGTTGGTAGGGAGAGTCTTTTTTTCTTTTTTTAAATAAAGGGAAGTTATGATAAGCCATAACAATAGAGTAAATCAAGTCCTCAGAAAGAAGATTCCAAGTAATTTTATTTGTTGCAATTCTAATGGCCTTGTGCAATGCTGGACAAGTTACTCAAAACAGACTTTCCAGACATACTCAGCAACTGGGGACTTCTCATCCTCTGGTCGGCTTTTTTTCCCCACTTAAGTAGGATGCAATAACACATACCAGTGGAAGCTGTTCAGTAGTGCTTTGTTTTTCCTAACATTAAGCTTATGCCCAAACTTTATTTTACACAAAAAGCTAAGGCAGTTTTCAGCCTAGTCTAGTCCACGGGTGACATTTAAAAAAGTACATCAGAATGTACTGATTCTTGAAGTGGGAAATTTCTGAACACAGGTTCTAAGAGCAAGATATTCTAATAATAACGCCCCTAAAATCTATTCTTTCGATTCCATTTTTTAAAATTAAGCTGCATACTGATTTTTTTTAAACAAAATTTGGATTTTCACTGATAAGAGACTGTTAAGCAATTAGTACATCAGATCAGAAAGAGGTTCGTGCTGAGGAATAGGCTTCAGTGCAGAAGCAGCAACCACAATGACATGGAAGATCTCCTCCAGCCATATGGACAACAGACTGTCGGCAAAAGCAGACAGCCCGCATGGCAAGCTCCTTTCTGCAAATATTATCTCGCTATCTAAAAGCATGGGAAGAAATGCCTATTTCTAAATGAGTTACAGAACTTAACTGGATATAGGAAATGAAACGTGGACTTACTTAAGAAGTGAGTTATCTAAAAGAGAAAACTAAAGGATGTCTCAGTGTCTGTGTTCTGAAAGACTTTAGTCTCAACACTGATTGTTCTACAGCTTTGGACCTTTCCAAGAAGGAAAGAACAGGACTACGACTGAAAACTTACGTAGAAGGAATCTGTATGGGAACTGTTGAATCATGGCCTGAACCTCTGATTGATCAGCTGAAGGGAGCACTGAGTCAGCTGTGGGAGTACAGGTGAAGGCAATTCAGCGGTGTGACCGGAAAGGGTGAAGCCTGGCTGCACCTCTCCTAGATCCCATTTAAGGGCTGACTGCCACTGAGGAAGGATCTCTTTCTGGAGTTTGCTCCTCTTGGAGTTTTTCCTGCAAGCCTATAACATGGGTGAGCATTTTCCATTTGTTTCTGATTATCCCTTTCCAACGCAATAGTCTTTCTAGCTTTACCATCTGAGGATACCAATCTGACTGCACCACAGTGTGTATTTGTTGACTATACAGAATCGTACCTCTGGATCTCTACAGTTCCTTCCAGCCTACATCAAAATCAAGAATTTATAAAAATACCTTAAGCAGTTGCTGATTTCAAATGAAACACGGGGTACTTTATTTCCCAAATATTATACTGAAGCCAATTCCAACAAGAGCATTTTCCACACAGGAGATTGAAATGTAACAGTTTCCAAATTAATACAAAAAACAGTTTCCTCTTGTGTTCCATTTCATTAGAATCCCTTAATAGATCTATAAATTAAAATATTACTGCCGTGTATTCTTGTGATACACATACCTACGTAAAAATAGCAATGGAATCCTATTCTGCATACTGAGAAAGGAAATAAATTAACGCTTGTGTAATATCCATGAAACATAACACTCCAAGTAGTGCTGGAGAATAATTAGATTTGCATATCCTCTCTCCTCCGAACACCCATACGCTATACTATTTAGGGATGATTTTAAAAACCATGATTAAACAGTCAGGAAAACCCTGGAAAAGTAGCAGAACCACCAGCGCCATAAAAGTCATGGGGAGAAAACAAACAAACAAGCCCCTGGCCGCTCGTTTGGGCCACTTAATGAATTCTGGTAATGCCAGTAAGTTACGGACCGGCAAAGAGCCGAGTCGTAAGCTCCGCTGCTCTAAAACTTCAACAACTGCATCAGACTTTTAACAAACAAATCACTGTTGACGACTTGTTCAGCTTACCGAAATGCATTTACCTCCCAGAGAGAGACTTGTCAGCTCAATCTATAGTTAATAATTCCTTTCTGCCTGCTCGTTTATCCTTCCCGAAACGCAAGGAGAAAATATGATTCCCGAAGCTTCCGCTAACCCCCTCTGACAGCCTCGGAGGGATTTTCAGGGGCTGGGAATTTATCACTGTGCTACAGTGTGGGATCCTTACATTGTGCCTCGTTGCCATCAGGGTTGCAGGTACAAAGAGGGCCCAGGTGAACGAGTCAATGTGACCAACGCTGTGATGGCCAGCATCTGGGACAAAGAAATGCAATATCTAAAATACAGCCAACATGCTGCCTCTCCTCCGAATACGCTCATCGATTGCATTGGCTGCTATCGTGCCACTGATGCAGCACAAAGCAGGTGGAAATTATTCGCTCTTCCCCACTGGGGATTCCCTTTGCAAATGTGACGCCGGATTAGCCAGCTCATAAGTTGTCTTCCCAAGGTTCCCAGGGCTGAGGAGCACAGCGAGCGCAGCCCGTGCCAAAATGCACCCGGTGTCAGCTCACGGCTCTTAAGGGAGGCTTCCTAATTGCCATAAATTAGCTGCTATTACTTGCTTTACAGCAGAGAAGCAGGGAAGTGGTTGGTTCTCATTTTGCCCTCATCTGGAGGTAGCAAAGGACACACAGGCTTTGTCAGTATCCTCCAGTGCTTGGAGGGGAGCCCCTTATTCCTGCAAATCCAGCAATCAGCCCATGGGGAGAGCGGGCACATGACGAGGATCACAGATGCACAACTGTATCTGTTCTGAATCATCTCACTTCTAAGGCACTGACAGACCCCGTGCTGCTGCCATTCTGAATCTAACCCACCTCTTCTGCTTGAATGTGGGGCCATAGGCATCCTCAGCCCTCTTCAACAACACCGTGACCCTCTAAAACAACAAAAAGATACTTATAAATTTAGCCAGGGGAAACCCCTGTATGTAAATAACCACATAGCTAAATTCTGCCCTTCATCTCACACCCATACAACTGAGAGGAAATAAAAGGCCAATTTTAGCCTCAAGGTAAACAAGTGCTGATGGAGGTAGAACTGCTACTTACACCAAGGTTGAGCCTGGTGCACTGGAGCTACGTAAACACAACTCAGCACAGTATCAGAAAATATTCTGACATGCTCTGCAAAATTTTAAAGTTAAAACTGCCATTCTGTCTAGGAGAAATATAGGCACTCAGGTCTATCCCTTTGCTATAGATTTTGCTACAGCTCCTGTAAAAGTCTATGGAAAATCATCAAGTGTCTCTACAGTCTTAACCAGTACAGCCGTAAGAAACTAGTATTTGCAGGCTCCTCCTGCTTACTCTAGCAGATAAGTCTGTTTGTTTGTTGTTTTATACATAGATAAATCATAATTATAATCTAGCAGCCCCTCCTTGATATTAATCAGTAATTAGCACTCAAAAAATGCCTTAAGTAGTGGGTTTTACTCCTCTGGTTACATGGTCAGACAGTCAGGTCCTGTCCTCTTATCTTTATAGCAATATTTCTCCAGGCAGCATTTAAAAGCAAATAAACTAAACAAAACAAAAAGCAGAAATGGTAAGTGAAAGAATTTGGTCACTATGCTGACATGACGAACAGGAACACTCAAGACTTCACTAGCTGTTCACCAAGCTATCAAGAAAAACAAAAACCGAATAAGAAACAAAATTGGAGGACAGTATGGCATCACAGTTTCCTATCTCTTTGACTGTTTTCAGAAATAAAAGACATTACTCACAGAAGAGCAGTTTGAGGCAGCTTTCTGTAGCAGAATAACCACTTTGCAACCTCCTTCTTTCACATGATTTTCAGCAGTAGAAGAGAGAGACTTTTCAGACTGCTTATTTCAGCTACCAGCTCTCACAGAAGTCCCCTTGCTGCCTCAAGCTTCAGGTGGGATCCATTGCCAGGTCTCCACCTGTGTCAAGAAGCCCCACAGCTGCCAGGCTCGGTCCTACTGCCCACGCACATCATCACCTCTCAGGCAGCCTAACCTGTGCCTGATCCTTAGAAAAAATAGAAACAGAAGTGGAAACTGAGTACAGGAGCCACTTTTTCTTTGTCTTTTCTGGCTGGACTTCCCATGAAAAGTCTGAGAAAAGTCATGGAGAGAGTTTGATTATAAGAATGGCGTTATGCTGAGCTCTTCCACCCTGAGTAACTGAAAGGGGCTAAGGAAACATTTTCAAGATTTTAATAGAAAAAAATATTTATTCCATAAAGTAGTACTGGCACCTCTTATGTAATCTTGTTTAGATAATTCCAAGTCCATTATACTGTGACTGTAAGGAGCATATAAATATATGTTACCAATAAGTAATTACCGTGACTCAACAGACTGTATTTTTGGGGAAAAAAAAAAATTGTGAAGACAGTAAAAAAACTTCACATTTGTACATTAACTCGCATTTCCAGGTTTTGATACCAAACAATTTCACCATTATGTTTGAATAATTGGGGATTTTTTTTTTTTTTTTTTTTGGCCATACACTGCTTTTGATTAGGTTTATCGAGTATCTAACAAAGCATTATATTCATCTCTTTTGTCTTCTGTATGTGGACCCTTTTATTACAGTATGGTATCTTTTTGTTTTAATGCCGCTCTGCTGCGGATTGCCAGCTCATTAATTTTTCTGCTATAACACCCAAATCCCTTTCCTGATCAGTGTGCTGGATGATTGATTCCTTGCTCCCAGACTAATTTTTTACGTTGGACTGCATTTACCATCTGGTAGATAAATCACCCAAAACGCTCAAATTCTGAGCCTGGTTCCACAGTTCCTCTTTGTTTGCTCAGCCAGCAGCGTGAATATCACTTGCAAATGTGGAGGTTGTGTTCTCTCACCTGGGTAACTCTTCTACATTACAGACAGGGCTTTAACAAAGAGCACTGAGATAATGATATACCTCTTCTCACTTAACAAAAACAAACAAAAATAAGGCAGCTGTTCTCTGTATTTTATAGCCAAAATTTTTGTTGCATACCTAAGACAACTGCAAGATTCTGATGTGAGAAAGACTATTTGTTACAGCTCAGAACTGACTTCGCACATTTCAGTCATATATACGTATTTTCACAAAGGCATTCTGTGTAGACATACAGACAAAGGGACATCCTTTGCAGATAGCCACGGGAGAAATAAAATTAAACAAATTGCCTTCCCAATCCACCTTTTGTACAAGAAAGAAAATTAATTTCTATAATCTTAACTCGAGCCTGTCTATTTTATTTTCACTTTTATAACCCTGAAATTCCAGTCAAGACAGGAAAAAGGGACTCTGCCTTGCAGAATTATCCAGGTAAAGCTATGTGAGAAATGGAGGATGAAGGAAAATCTATCCTAAAACACCATGTTTTAGGAAGGTGACAGCTTATCTGCCCACCGCTGCACCTGGTATTATTGCTCAGGGGGACCCCGTTGGCTTTTCTTAGGATGTTTTGCTGCTCCCCTCTGCCCTGGAGAACCCACCTGGCACAATGAACTGACCTCTGCCTCTCCCAGAGGGATGAGAGAGAGGCAGCGCACAACCAGAGTCAATGCTAATTAGCAAAATGTAAAGATTTAATTAGATCAGTGCTTCCCTGAGTTTTAAAGCAACAAACTGGTACCTACATACCAATTTTTATCAATCTATCTATGGACATGCCTGTTGAAAATGCTCTTTGAGACGTCTTCATCAACCACCTACTGACTTTACATCTTGGCCCTGAGGCTTATGGACACTTTAACAATTAAAACTTTTATTTCCAAAAGCTTTCCCACATTTTGTATGCCTAATCTATTCTATGCTATTTTTTGTTTTTTTTTTTTTCTGCATATGCACTGACACCTTTGGCTAGCCCAGATCTCAAGCTTTATTGCTGCAATTGGGAAGGTACTTGTTTGTACTAACATTTTAGAAGAAATTCAGCAACTTCTGCAAATAATGCTTATCTAATCACTCATTCTTGGTAGTTATGTGTGAAACTGTATGTGCAACCATGGAGAGCAAGTCAAACTCCTGTGAGGTTCACCCAACACCTCCCTGTGCTTCAGGTTTAAGCAGGGGGGCACTTTCTCACCTACTGCTGAAAGGGGTTTTTAGGTTTTCTACGGTCATGTGTGAGTAGATGTGACAGCACAACCTCACTGTGGGCCGGATGCTCCTTCTCACATCATCAGATGCCATGTCAGAGGAATTCAAGCAGTCTGAGGCAGGTTTTTTCATCTGCAATAGGCTGCTGAAACAGGGCCGATATGTGCCAGTCTGGGAAATAAGCAGGGCTGGGCTTGGGGTGAGGCAATCAGAGTTCTGAAGGTTAAGCGTTTCATCCCAAACACACCACAGCACTCAAGGGCAGATTAACCGGAGCTCGCCGGCTCTCTGGCTCAGCCAGCCGCCTCCATCTGCTCTGACACCGGTCCCATGTGGCCGGGTGAGGCGGAGGAGGCCCCGGGGCCTTGCCTGGAGGAGCTCAGCTGCCACCCGCCAGCAGGTCGAGCGCTGAGAAGGGGCAGCCCACCGCAGCCTCACGCTATGCCTCCAGAGCAGACTGCAGAAGCCATCCCACAGCCTGAATGTCCTTGCGCTGGCTTGCCAAGCACTCCTTTTTAAGATGTTGTTGTGCGCAGCAAGGTCCCAGCCTGGCAGAAGTTGGCTAAGGGAGGATGTGGTAGCTACGGAAAGGATAATTTCCCTTCAGAAAACTTACTGACAGTTCTGTCTTGTTCTTGATTTTCTCCTCTTTCATTTCACGTGTTTTCCTGCTGGTCTTAATTAACGCTATTTCTGAGGCGTGGATGAGGATCCTGCCAGCTTGAACACTGTTATATAAAGTGACTGTTTCAAGACTGTAATTGCAACTGAATTTATTTTTATAATACTAAGTCAAAAGAGAGGCATTACAGGGATTTAATTTTATTTTGAACCTGATCCTTTAAACACTGTTGCTGTAACACATAATCTATTACCAGAAAAGACTCGTCTTTTCAGTCCTTAGAAATCGTCGCCTATAATTAGAATTGAAATTATCCTAAAATAAATCCTGATTTGCTAGTTAAACACCACCTCCTCACAAAACCACACTGTGACTAGTAAGGCAGTCGCAGAGCAACTTACAAAAAATGGAGCCTTGAAATGGGTTTAATAATAACTTTGTAACTGGTACAGAGGAATGCACCTCTGCAAAACCCATGCAAACCCTTGCTCAGAGTCCCAGTCCTACCTAGTTGGGCCTGGGGACATAATGGGCTCAGAAAGAATTCCTCTGGTCACCTTGCTAGGTACTCAAAGAGCTTGCTGGCATCACGACCCCCACTTCACATAAGGCAAATGTTCCACGGTAAGAATCTTAGGGGAGAAATAGATCTGACTCTTTTTTCTCTTTTCATAAATAAATACATGCACTGAAGAACATATGACCTGCGACTCCTAAACATTTAAATAACTAATGGTGCTACCAGGTATCTACCTAATAATGAAAGATGAAAGAATTTTGCTCTCAGGTCCTCTTGAAGCCAACTGTGAAGTAAATTGGAACTAAAGGTATGTTGTAGTTGTTCATCAAGACAAAGAAGCAGATAATAAGGTTCTTCAGGTAATTTTAATTTCATCACATCACATTTTGATTGCTGAACTCACCCCTAAACAATTTTTTTTCTGTATCTTTTTATCCTTTCTGGAGGAAAAATATTACAAAAAGGGCAACCATTTTGTCAAGAAACGGCTTCACAAAAAAAAAAACTACTGTGGTTTTCTTTCGTACAGTATGTTTTTCTCTACGCACTCAGGATCTACAGAATACAACTTCACACTCATACTTTTCCTTTTTTTCTTCCTATGTTTTTCTGTATTTCTAAATTGTTAACAATTCAAGATGATCTAAGAATAAACTACAGCCATTAGTAGAGAGGATTATTTAGTCTACAGTGGATTATTTATTTATTTTTTTGTTATTATCAAAAGCTATTCTTGTAATAGATTTTTTTTTTATATTTTTTTTAAGAATAACAAACATAGAACTTCCTTGGTCTTTAGCTCTATTGGATATTGCAGACGGCTTACAAAAAGACAGGCTTATTCCTCATAAACACAACATGTCCTCTATCACCACTTTTGTTCCATAGCATCTGTAGGGACTTACCAGAGAGGATAAGCTATCATCTACAGTCATAAAAACCGATCCTTTTTCAACATCCCTGGTGCTCATCGTTTTTTCTTCCCCAAAAGTTACATCTATAGTTAATTTGGAAACTACTTCTCCTACCTCCTACATGGACACATGCCAAAGTTTGGCCACGTGATGGAAAAGTCACAAGCACTTTCAGTTTGCTGATCAGAGATGGAACACGATCATCTCTTTATAGGAAAAAGGAAAATCCAGCCTCCTGTCAATATCTGTGCTATTCTCTGCTTTCCTGCTTCTTCACTCAAAGACCCTGACCACAGATTTTCTTTTTTCCAAATCCAAGTAAATATTAACTCTTCCCTTTATCCAGTGCACTGTCAATTCTAGAAAAAAAAAAAAACACCAGAATCTACGTACAAATGCTTATCCTTACATCAACAGCAATAAAAGTGCCTGACAGCTCCTAATAAAGATGGTTCTTGTTTTCCCTGTAACAGGAGTTATCAGGAAGGTCTGGGTACAGAAGGAAGGTTCTCTTGGCAACATTTTTCATGACAAACATAGCTGTTCTTTTCCCCATTTCAAGAAACAGTAAAGAAATTGGATCCCATCCAGTCTCTTCAGTCAAGCTTCACTTGCTCCATAGCAGCATCAGTTCCCACTAGTGACAGTGATGGAGTGACACCTGTTATGAGTTGATTTTCTGTTATTCTGACACTTTCAATTCCACTTTAATTACCTTTTCACTCTTAATTCAGCATAAGAATCTGCATCACAAGGACATTCCATGGCTAAATAATTACACTATGGGGAAACAAATACATGCATGGTATTCTCTGAGTTTTAATTTCTCTTTTTAATCATTCTCACTTTTTCCTTATAGCTGATTTGTATTCATGCCTTATGATAGTTTCTCAAAGTGATATGTAACCTGACTCAGTCTAGATCATTTACTTCAGAAGTTCAATTGGCACAAACACATATCACAGTTTACTTGGCTTGACTGTTGTAATTCATCTGTGGGAACATAAGTCATAGTCTCAGATAAAATAACCAATTATTCAAGTCCCATATACCATTTCAGATCAGGTTTGTCTATGCAAACAAACAAACAAACAAACAAGACATGTATTTCTTAGAACAGCTAGGCTAATTTACCTGAACCTGTATCCCCAAACCATCCCCTGTTTTTCCATTCTTGCCAATCTGGCTTCACACCATTAACACAAATTGATTTGGTCTTATATAACTTAGAATGACACAGTAGAACCAAAAACCCTACTTAGTTAATCTTTACAACAACAACATCATCATCAACAACAACAACAACAACAAAAGGCACAGAGAGTATGCCTGTTCCAGCAGTTAAGCACAGATGAAAGCCAGGCTTGAGGCTACATCAGATTCTGGCTGACAGAGTCATGCAGAGCTCAGGCACAAACAAGGGCGAGCTCTGGCAAACAGCAAGTGTCTGAGGTTTATGTCAACCCACATTGCCTTCATGTGCACCAGGTGGACTGGGCACAGCTTTATGTTCTTCCCTTGCACAATGGATCCAAGCTTCAGATAGTGCAAAAGCCTAGACCGATAAAGAGTGTACACACAACTCACTTTGGCCAAACCACTCTTCAGCTGAGCTTTTCACTTCACAGAATAGATGTTATCAATTTGAGTAGCTTTAGACTCCTGCTTATCCTAAGGAAAAAGGTGAAGTACTCAACTGCAACAGCTCATACATAATAGATAACACATCAGAAAATAGTGATATTTTATCCTGGTTTGAACTCTAAAACTGCAATTAGCCAATAAATGTAGACAGTATTTTTGAAAGAGAGCCTATCCTAGACATATCCTAGATGCTTCTGAGATTGAAAACCTTGCAAAGACGACTGAGTAGTCACAAGCACCGAGTTTGTGCCTCAAACTTTGTGCTCCTAACTCCTAACAGATTCTTGATTACTAAGTTTTTGGCACTTACTTTTTAAGCTTCTCGGTGTCTCATCCTGTTAACTATCAAACAGTTTTGGAAGGAAGCAGACACTACAAAGGCAAGGGCCACAGTCAAGGAGAGACAGTTTCTATCAAAGCAACGTATTTCAAGCATCGCTACTTTGGTTTGGCCTCAGTGACCTTTGTTTTTACTGCTTCCTACAATCCCCACAAGCTATTAAGCACTGCACAAGACAGCAGCACTAGCAGTCTACACACAAACTACAGATGTGTTATTCTTCATTGCTGGTCCTTGGTTACTGCAGGTGCACAAATATGTTACATGCACCACATCAAAGTAGTAAAGAGGTGACTTGTGCAGATAATGTTTTTCTTAATATGTTTATGCTGAGCCACTTCTGCTGGCACAGCAGTGATAATCTTGGGGATCCTTGCTACGGTGTCTGGAGAACAGATTCGATATCATCTAACAAAATAATGGAAATAAAGAGTGCCTAATTGAACAACCTCTGCTGCAAGACAAGGATATGGGGAACAACAATATCAGCAGGAGAGAACAAGGACAAAGCCTTGCAAATTCTGAATGAGAGCAGATTCATCAGTGGTAGAAAGCAGACAAGAAGAGAGGACCAAACAAAAAAGAGATCTTTTTTTATCTATGTTAGTACACGCATCTCTAGCAACAGTGACAGAAGACATATTTTAAATGCACTGCTCCCTCCCTGAGTGTGTGCAAAAGTCAACAATTAGTGTAATTTCTCTCCTTGGTTGTTATACTACTTGGAGTTATTATCATGTTCTTGGATGTGCCTGCCTTATCTGCATTGAGACTGCCATCTCCCGTTGCTCTTCCTGCTCACCTTCTGTGCCCTTCCCAAATCTTCTATCTCTAAAGCTCTGCTCACACAAGACGCAAGCACGCAAGCAGAAACACGTTTTGAAGATGTACATACAACGTGGCTAATTCTTGTTATCCTTTGTGAGTTGTTCCCATTCTCAGCTTTCTGTCTTTTCTCATGCAGCTTCCTCATTCCCTTCTTCTCATGTACAGGTCAACGCTTTCCGCTCCCATCCCTTCTCAGGACCCTCTTGTTGCCCAGCATCACGATGCTTTCAACCCACTTCTGATGTCTAGAGTAGACTCTTCCCTTCTCATCCTACCATGTTTTAAAATATCATAAGGCATGAATTTTGCTTGTGCTTGCTGTACTTCTGATGGTTCGCCACTTCCCTGCCTCACCGCTCTCCTCTGTCCATTTTCACATTCTCAGTCTAATTTACTCTGTGAATTATTTCAGGGCAGAAACAATTTTTCTAAAGCATACTGAAACTTAAGGTAATGTGTATGTGGTAAAGGATTGCTCCCCTATAGCTTTCTCTGCTGTTCTGTCTAAAAATTCATAAGCTTTTTGACAGGTTATAGTTCCATGCTCAATAAACAGCACATCATACTCTCCACTATCACCCTACACACACAATGGATACTTTTCTTTGTCCAGCTCTTCCCTTCGCTCTCTCTAATCAGCATTTTCCATCTACTCCCATGTACAATCTATTTCAGAGACGTTAACGATTGTGCAAAAGAAGCGCTTTAATGCTCCTCAGAAGGGGAATTCTGTGGAAGACCACATGTCCTTAATTTTTCCTTGGCCTCATCCAGCTATCTTGAAACAATTTTATCTTTACACACATTGCTCAAAGAGACATTAAGAAACCAAGGGCAGCATATGGCCTACGAGACTCATAGGAGGTGTGTGAAATCATCCCAACAAGCATATATGATCACATAAAGGAGGGACAAGCTGAAATACTTACCAACAGAGGCATATTGCTGCTAACCAAAATCCTGGGTGCTCAAATTTGAAGCAAATTTTACTGCAATGCGCTGCATTTGGGCAGTTGAAATAAAATGAACCCCTGTGGCTGCAACACAGTTCGCACAGGGGATCCATCCAGACTGAAACTGAAGAGTGCAGTGCGGGGATTCCCAAATGCAGCTCATAAACTAAATCTATTTTATACTTCCTTTCCCAGCCTTTATTAAGGACAAGACTGACTCTCAAGCAGAGCAGATAAGCAGCTATCACCCCATCCTGCTTACAGCCATTGAGTACCAGAAGCGCTGCACAAGATGACTACAAGTAAAGCTGGCAATAAGGTAACATCTCCAAAACATCAATCCTAACATTTGGTGCCTGTTCTCTTTTCCAGAAAAACAAAACAAAACAAAGCAAAACAAAACAAAAAGCCCTAAACCCCACCAACTTCTGTTTTGTCCAGCATTCTAATTAAAATCAAGCTATTTCAGTTTTCTTACTTAGTGAAGTAGGGACCGGCAGGCAAACAAATGCACAGAAGTCCACATCATATCATCAATTAACGGCAGCTATGTCCTAATTCTCTGTTTCTTGCTCTAATCTCTTGATTATATGATCCTCCCTTGGCCAATGATGACGCCATTATATCATAATTTAACAAAAGATAGAACTGCAGTGCCTGGGCAGAAGGGAGAGAATCGGAACTGGAAAAGCCATCTGAATTTTTATGTTATCTGCCCATGTCGTCCACCTTGCAGTGCTCTTTTGCTACAGCAAACTCTTTCTTTAGCAGTATGCTCCAGAGGAATTAAGGAGAGGAGTTCAGCATTTCCTAACAATATAACAGAAAAGAAAGGTAGCTACACATGGCCGAGCAGTGAGGAAGTGCTACAGCCTCAGGGACCAACACAGAAAGTTTAAGAAACTGCTCCAGGGCATTCGGTCAACCCGATACAAACATCAAAATGACAAAGTAATAGGCGAGGTCTGGATTCTGCTTCTCTGAACACGGAAAGTAATTACGTGAGTCCCAGCTTTTGAGGCAAAAGCTGTCACAGAGCTCTAAGTTTGCTGCCCTGTGCAAACAGCGAGGTGTGCGATGGCAGTCCGCCGAGAGCGGTGCTGATGCCCCACGTGTACATACAGGGAAGTCATCTCCGGCAGGGAGGGACCTACCCGTTAAAACTTAATGAAGCCGTATTGGGGTAAGTGAGGGGAAAGCCTATCCCAGACACCACGTGTTGATATCAGGCTCTTTAAAACCAACGTGGAAAACCGAAGCATCGCAATCACGCGTGAAGCAGTTACCACGCAGCAGAACCTGACTGCTGCTGCCTTTTTAAGCACGATTTTTCTCCCACGTTTTTGCAGTGGCACCACAACCGGCGCCTGCCATACGTGTTGTAGGTGGCACGTAGATCTGCTTCTGCCTTTTGTACTTGGCGGTGGCAGCCTGGATGCCCTCTTCCAGCAGCGCTTCCCCGAACAGCAGTCTCCACATTGTCTTAGAAACTTCCTCCGATATTTCTGACATTTCACGCTCACCCTCGCTGATGTGTGCCCCTGCTCTGCTCCAAAGACCCACACGTCTCTGACGGCCGAGCCGCTAACGCCGGCGACACATTGACCTATTAACCCCTCCTTAAGAACAACCACGGTGTTCCTGCAAACACAATACAGAAGTCGGGCAACCGCACAGCCACGGCGTTGCGGTACGACGCGCGGACGACCCAACCGGGTGAATTCAGACCGAATGAGCACACCGAGAGCGGGCGGCGGTGCGGTTTGTCCCCCACTTTGCCACGGCTGAGGTCCGGTGCCGCGGGGACGGAGCTCCCCGTGCCTGCGGGCAGTTCCGCGCCCGCTGCACACAATGGGGCGGGCGGCGCGGAGCCGTTCATCACCTCGGAGAAGGCACTGCGCGGCGCCCCGACCCTTTGTGGGGAGCCGCGCTTCGGAGGGGGGAAAGAGAACGACCCGCCCTCACCAGACGGGGCTGGAGGGGAGACCCGAGCCCTGCTGGCGAAGCGGAAACTTCACGGGGTATTTACTTTGCCCCGCTTTACAAAAGCCATATCCCTCACGATGCACGACGACGCGCTGCTGTCACGCCGAACCGACGCGCTGAAACCGCACCGCGCCGGCATCTCTCCATCTGTCTATCTGTCTGTCCGTCCGTCCGCGGAGCCAGCCCCATCCCAGCGGCGCTCCGCCGCCCGTCCCTCGCCCCGCGCAGCGCCCGGCGGAGCCCCCGGGGCAGCGGCGCCCCTTTGTTTTCCTCCGCGCCGCTCCGCTCCCCCACGTGCGCGCGTGGGCAGAGCGGCGCGGGGCTTTACCTGAGCAGTTGCCGCCTTTCCCTTTGCCGCCGCCCTGGCACTCGCCGGCGGGCAGCGGGTGGGAGGCGCGGGCGGCGGGCAGCGCCGAGAGGGCGAGCAGCAGCAGGGCCGAGGCGCAGCACAGCCCCCGCGGGGGTCCCGCTCGCGGCGGCGGCCGGGCGGCGGCCGGGCTCTCCGCCACCATGGCGAGGGGCGGCGGGGGAGCGGCGGGATGGCGGCGGCAGGGCCCGCAGCCTCAAGCGGAGCCCGCGGCGCCGCCCGGGCGGGACCGTCGTTTCTCCGCCGCGCCGGAGCGCACCTTCAGCATCCCCGCGGGGAGCCGCCGCCGCCGGGCAGGGCCGGGCAGGGCCGGGCAGGGCGCTGCGGGGCGCGGGAGCGGTGCCCCGGCCGCGCTTCTTTGTGCGCGGCGCCCGCCGCTCCGCCTGCAACAAAGGGAGCGGAGCCCGGCGGTGCGCTGCCGCCGCCGCGCAGGGGGAGGAGGAGGAGGAGGAGGAGGAGGAGGAGGAGAGGGGGAGGGGGAGGAAGGAGCGGGCGGCACACGTGACGGCAGCCCCCTCCCCCGGCCGAGGGGAGCGAGGGGCTGCGCGGGAGGGGGGGGAGGACGGCTGCGGTCCCACCGCGGGGAGCAGCCGGAGCGCTTCGCCGCGAGCCGTGGGGCAACGCCGGGGTGTGGAGCCCCTCTCGCTTGGCGGGGGCGTTCCTGCAAAGCCGATGGCTCGGGGTCGGGGCAGGGACTTGTAACCCACAGCTTTTACCGCCTGGGTTTTTTTTTTCCCCGCTCACCTGCACGGGGATGCTCGGCGGTCAGCAGCGCAGGGCGGGTATCTCAAGAGCCGGCTCAGCTCCTTGCTGAAAGTTGGGGGTGAACTGACAGCACCGTCACCATTTTTACATAGGGAAAGCTCAGGGAATATCCGTGCCTTCCACAAGGTGTTTTGTTATTGTTGGTTTTTTTTCCCCCGCTGTCACTTACATTGCGTGCAAGTTTTTTAGCCTGCTGTGCAAACCATCCCTTTGTGGGAGCAGAGCTGCCCATTTCTCTCTGGTGCTGCTGCTGCTGCACTCCGCCTTCTTGCCCCAAGTCCTGTGTGGTGGGACCTGAGAGCATCTGCCATCAGAGCAGCCCCAAGCAAGGCCACAAACCCAGCCGTGCGTGCAAGGAAGTCAGGCTGTTGTCTCCTTAAATGTGATGACGAGCTGAGTCCTGGACCACTAAGACTGAAAGAGATTTCCTTCCAGCACACGCGGAGCTCGGTGCCGACTGCTTCTGCCATGTAAATGTTTTTCTGTAATTATTCGCTCCCTTTGTTTGCTGTGATGCCAGATGTCAGCAGACCCCAGCGCCTCGGTGAGGTGCGGTGCGTTAACCTGCTCTGGCTGGCACCAGGCGCCGGGTGAGGTTAGTTAAAGCTTGCTCAGATGTCTGTGTGCTGCAGTCTGCTCTGCTAAGTGGGCAACCCCTTGGATCATTAGGCTGTGGGGCTGGCACAGAACTCGTGTTTCGAGTCTAGCACTTGGTTATGGCGGGAGCAAATGCTCGATGTATCCCGTTCCATAAACACAGCTAAATAAGATATTTTACTACAAACATAGAATCACAGAACCATAGAATGGCCTGGGTTGAGAAGGACCGCAATGATCATTGAGTTTCAACCCCCCTGCTATGTGCAGGGTTGCCAACCCCCAGACCAGGCTGCCCAGAGCCACATCCAGCCTGGCCTTGAATGCCTCCAGGGATGGGGCATCCACAACCTCCTTGGGCATCCTGTTCCAGTGCGTCACCACCCTCTGTGTGAAAAACTTCCTCCTAATATCTAACCTAAACCTCTCCTGTCTCAGCTTAAAACCATTCCCCCTTGTCCTATCACTATTCTCGGTCTCCTCCTGTAGTTCTGGGACCAAGAGTTTGAATACAGATTGAATTCAGCTTTCTTCCACACAGCTGACATGAAACATTACATTTTTTTTTACAAATTGTTGCAATGGATGAAGTCTCTCCAATGTCTCCCCAGAAGACCTTTTCTTCATACAGGTAGTATGCTTTGTATATGCCCAAATCACAGCAATGTTCTGGGGTCACACTGTGAGCAACTAATACAGGCAACTACTTCTCCTTGTCTGTCATTCATAGTCTGTAATAAAAATGCTTTTTATAAATGTCTAAGTGCACGACCTTATTTTTTCCATTATTGAATTTCATCTCTTTTTTTGTCCTTCCAGTTCCCAACATGATGTAGTTGCTGGAGGGCCAGGCCCAGAGAATGGTGGTGAATGGAGTTTGTTAGATTCAGCTGGTGACCGATGACAAGTGGTGTTCCCCAGGGGTTGGTAGTGGGGCCCGTTCTGTTTAATATCTTTATTAATAACCTGGACAAGGGGATTGGGTGCACCCTCAGTAAGTTTGGAGGTGACAGCAAGCGGGGAGGAAGCGTCGATCTGCCTGAGGGTAGGAAGGCTCTACAGAGGGATCTGGACAGGCTGGGTTGCTGGGCCAATGGCATCCTGGCTTGTGTCAGAAACAGTGCAGCCAGCAGGAGCAGGGAGATGATATCCCTCTGTACTCAGCTCTAGTGAGGCCACGCCTCGGTACTGTGTTCAGTTTTCGGCCCCTCAGTACAAGAAAGACATGGAGGCACTGGGAGCGTGTTCTGAGATGGGCAATGAAGCTGTGAGGGGTCTGGAGCACAAATTATATGGGGAGCAGCTGGGAGAACTGGGATTGTTCAGTCTGGAGAAGAGGAGCTTCAGAGGAGACCTTATTGCTCTCTACAATGACCTGAAAGGAGGTGGTAGCAAGATGGGGTCTGCCTCTTCTTCCAGGTGGCAGTGATAGGACAAGAGAGAATGGCCTCAAATTGCACCAGGGGAAGTTCAGGTTGGATATTAGGAAAAATTTCTTCTCAGAAAGGCTGCCCAGGGAAGTGGTGGAGTCACTGTCCCTGGAGATGCTGCAGAACCGTGTGGCTGTGGCACTGAGGGACATGGGTAGTGGGCATGGTGGGGATGGGTCAGTGATTGGGCTTAATGACCTTAGAGGTTTTTTCCAGCCCTAATGATTCTGTGGTTCTATGATATCTGGGAGATGTTCTGAATCTCCTTTGTCCTGACAGTCCAGCCCAGAGCACGCCGGCTTTCATGCATATGCAAATCCATGCAAATTAAAACTCTTGGTCGCAGAACAAACTTTAAGAAACAGTAATAGCGACTTTTCCCAGTTTACACGTTCCCCTTCCAGGGCTGCATGTTGTCATTTGCAGTGAAATCCCAGCTGAATTCGCAGCTTTGTTTCAGTTCCCCATCTCTTTCAGCTTAACTAGGCAATCCCTATGTGGCATCACATGAAAGCTTTTAGCAAGTCCACATAGACTGTAAGTAAATCTCATGAGGTTTGTGGTTTTTTGGTGGGTTGGGTGTTTTTTTACTTTTGTTGTTGCTTTTTTTCTGGACTCCTGGGATAAAAGCTAGAAAAGCCAAGCCTGAGTTGTGCTATCTGTCTGGAGGCCTCTTTAGCTCAGCTTTAAGTGAGTGATACAGTCACGCTTGATTGGCAAATTCACACTGTGCCAGCTGGGTATTCATTCTTATTCTGTTCTCTGATATATATATTTAAAAAAAAAAAAAAAAAAACACCAGACCCAAAAAACACTAAAAAAATCTAAACACTTTCCTGCCAACCAAAGTAAAAGAACTCTAGAAGAGTTTGAACAAGCTGCTTTTGCAATACAAATTTCAGGCTGAGGGAATGCCATGCCATAGAAATGACAGATTTGGTGTTTCTTTTGAGATCATGCTTAACTCTGCCACATTTGGTACCTTCCATCTTTGGCAAATGAATACGACTTTATTGCAATTATACAAGAATTCAACTTCTGCTCACCTCCAACTGCTCTCTTGAGAAAGGAGAAAGCTCCACAGATTGTCTAAAATTGTCATCCTCCGCAAGCTCTTGAACACAAACAGCAGTTTTTCAGTCTGCTGCTGGTACGTGTAGCATTTCTGCTCTCCCTTCTTTTCCACCAGTAATTTTAAGAAGGAAGATGTGCAACCAAATGGAAGCGGGGAATATGCAAGAGCAGAGAGAAGCTGCCAGACCGGTGAGGGAGATTTGCATTTGCTGAAGATCTGGAAAAAAAGTATTCACATGAGGAATCAAACTCTATATAACCCATGTATGGTTATAAAGCAGGTATGTTTATTACAGTGCCGCGTGTGAGGGAAATAAGTCCTCCTAACTCACACACCAAAACTCCATTTGGATGCTTTATTTATTACACACAGTTATACATATGCACAGGATTACATAAACTGTGGGCTGAGCTTGCTTAAACAATTCCAAGAACTCATCATAATATTCCAATTAGGTTTGGGAAGTTGTTATAATACGTTCCGCCCCCACATCCATGCGTGCTGCTCTCTGGTGGTCATGGGCAGGGGTCTTCAAGTCTTCCTCGCCAAGGCTTCCTGGTGTGCTTTTCACCTTTGGCTCGTCCAACGGTTTACACAACCACAAAATTGCTGTAAACTAGTTTACATCCTGGTCCTTACCACAAAGTTCTTGCTATGCCAAGTTATAGGTTACCACAGAGTTCCTGTTGCTGTTGTGTCACTCTGCCTTATGCCTGCATGTCAGGTCTAGTCAGTATAGATACATTTAATTATGAAAGCACCGGTTCATTTCATGTTAGGCTACAATATGTAGAAGAGAGATCTGTAATTTACTGAAATTATTACACTGTTGTCTGAAGCTCCATCCACCCCAGTGCATGAGGCATTAAAATCCTGTCCTTGCCAGTCTTTTTGCCAGAAAATTGTACTTACAAATGTCAACTTTCATTCTTAGCAAAAATAAAATAATAATAATAATAAAAAAAAACAGTTCCTGTACTTGTGAAGAAGACATAAAAAAAAACATTAACAGAGTGTAAACTGATTGTGTTTACAGAGTCCCAGCATGGCTGAGGTAGGCAGGGCCCTCTGGGCCCATCAGGTCCCAGCCCCACTCCAGCTGGGCCGCCCAGAGCAGGGTGCCCAGGCCCACAGCCAGGAAGTCTGGAGATCTCTGAGGAGGAGAGCCCACAGCCTCTGGGCAGCCTGTGCCGGTGCTTGGTCATCCACACAGCAAAGCACTGTTACCCGATGTTCGGATCTCAACTCCTGTGTTTCAGTTTGTGCCCATTGCCTCTTGTCCTGAACCAAAGACCTTGCTGTCTAACCAAATCTGGAGTTAGCCTCAAGACACAGCAGGAGTCCTCTCATACAAACTATTTCATTTTTGACGTTTTCATTAAAAATGCTTGGTTTGTCCAGAAGTTGAAACCATTCCTTTGTCCACATTTTTTTCCTACTCTTCCTCGATGCCCAAAATTGCAGCTGACACCTACACTCACAACTTGAAAACCAAAAGTAAGAATGTTCAGTATTTTGATCTCACTGCATTCTGACAATGTAAAATGAGTGCACAATCAAAACAAGGATGAAGAGGTTATGTCATTTAGTCCCATATGTAGTTATTTGGCTATTAAACTTCATATTCAATGGATTCACATTATTTTTCAGCACTATTTTCTCTGCATTATTCCTGTGTGCTTCAGTAATCCAGCATGTGGTCCAGGATTTAGAGCGGGGTCCCTGTGTAGCACGTGGGAATCCATCCACACAGGTTTGTTTTACCACACCCTGCCATGCCAACACCAGTTTGGTGAAGTTTCCTTAACTGGGAGATCCTTACAGGACTGCAAGTGCATTCAGCAGAGTGCTCTCTCACTCCTCTTTGTCCATACTGGCATCAGAGCAGTACTTGCCCTGTGTTAAAGTTTTGTATGTCCAACTCTTGATTCAGAACCTTAATCAAGCTATTCAGGTATCAAACACCTCACAAAGCCACTCCCATTCCATCTAAGCTAACTGTGGCTCTCAGACAAGTGACACTGACTGTGGGACACTGGACATTCTGCAGATCGCCCACCTAATGCCCTAATTCATTTTCCAATGCACAATGCTGCCCCAGTGCCTCACCAAGTTCTGAGGCAGCAGCATCTCCATGTTAGTTGTTCCTGGGAAGCTCTTGGTTTGCTGTGTCACTCTGTACTGCTTCTTATACTTCCCTCCTGTATTTCTTCTCTCTATTTTCCTTTTCTTCCCCTAATATTTCAGATGTTTACCTACATCTTTTCTCTTTTCTAATTTTCTGCTTTTCACTTTCCCATTCTCCCTGGTGCCAGATCTTTTTCTCTTGCAGTTCTGTTGCCTCTCATTTCCCAGAATTTCTTTTTTTTTTTTTCTTTTTTTTTTTTCAGCTTGAGGACTTCACTAAAAACCCATCTGGGTCAACGAGATGATTTTTAAGAACCATGCTAGAGATACATTTCTTCTCATATCTTGTCATTCTCAGTTCATTTCGCCCCTAATGTAACAAGTCCTTGTTCCCACACTGGCCTGCTGGCCCATACATGTCGTTGAATTTGCTATCACAACATCCGCATATGAATCAAGAAATATTACCGAGCTCATTTTGCAGCTGAGAAAGCTGAGACACATAGAGGTTATTGGGGTTTCTTTCTACATGTCGGTTGCTTTGTGTTATTTTTTCAGCAATAGCCATGGGACGCAAAGGGTTCTGTAGCCTCTTCAAAACAGTTTATCCTTCAAAACCCAGTTTCAAATGTGTGATTCTCCTTCACATTTTAGTTCCTCCTGACACCAATACCTTTATTCTGAGACGTGTCAGGAGCAGCAGTGGAAGCTGCAAAGATTGTCAGGGAACAAATACATTTGCCTGTTAGGTGTGTCCATCTTGCACTGTGATTGCACATGCACTGTTGATTCGCACGAATCTGTTCCAAACAATTTTTCTCCTCCTTTGGCTTCTTCAGTAAAATATCAGCTGTCACTTAATGACTTCACAAATTCGGGTCTTTTATTCTTTCGTCCTTCATCAATTCTTCAACACATTAATTTTATTTTTATTTTTTACCGTTTTCTCTGTTCCTTCTAATTTGTTGACATTTTTTTTCTTTCTAAGAGATATTGGCAGACTGTAACTGCTGATCAGTGAAAGTGATTTCCATTTGATTCCAAGTGATTGATAAATGCTTTTGTCTCTTACTGATTGGACTGTTTCAGTTCTTCATGAATGTGGACCCCAGTGGATCCTATCTAGACTGTAGACAATTCGCAACACAGCAACCTATATGCTCCTAGGGGTATCAGGAAGGGCACACGTTGTTCAGTTGTGCAGTTGCCACTGTATCCGTAAAACAATGCAGATTTCTAGTTCTTTCAGCTTTTGGCATCTTCAAATGTGAAAGTATATATATTTCACTGAACCTGAGCTGTATTGTCCCAAAGGATTTCTGTATTCTGAATCAAATGGGTATTTAGGTTTTTTTGAGTATTGTGAGTACTAGGGATCTTGCCAATTATGCCCCGTGCTTTGAGAAAACCCTTCACGCCGTTATCTGCAATTCTTAATCAAAATGTAAAAGCAGATTAAAGAGTGACATGAGTTATGCTGCATTTAGTTGTCTCCAGTGACAGTATGTTATATAGTAAAATATTCTCAAACATTTTTGTCAAGGGGCTCTGTAATTTCGGTTTTATTTTGTTTTAGTTTCTGTTGCAGAAGCACACAAGTGAATGCAGCATACTACTTGTCAGCCCACTAAAGACGTACAGAAAGGGAATATTACCTCCCTCTGCTGTGACAGCGTGTAATTCAGAATTGCATAAGCTTTTCTTTATTGCTATATTGCATTGCATTTCCCAGTCTAATTTTCTCCAGCCTTCTGCTGTTCTCACACTCTAGTTTTGCCTAACTCTTCAAAATATTAACTATTTCTGTGATGCCGCAAGTTGATTTCCATTGTTACAAACTGGCCTTCTCAAGCATAGCCAGATGCGTTCTTATCTATGGATATATTTCTCTGGCTTGTACTATTACCAAACTGCCCAGCCTTCATTTTCTTAGTTGTTCTAATGATGTTTTACACAAAAGAGATAGATTATATTGTTCTTGCACCGCATTATACGTAATGCTTATAAGCACAGAAGCAATTACATTATCTTTATGTTAATATGAAACTATACAATTAGAAAAAATAAATATCGCCAAGGATAATGCAAGACAGAAAAGTTGTGTATTTTTTTAACGTGCACCGCGATTGCAGCTTATAAAATAAGAATTAGGCGAGGTGCCAACTCTAACTTAATGCATGCTCAGGTTAATGAGAGATTAGGTCTGGAATAATGACATTCTTAAATGATAATATACTCTTATCTTGTTTCCCCACAAAAATTCGGAAAGAATTTCGAAATCTCATGGAAGCCCAGTGTGTGCCCATTAACATAGTAATATGCTTTTTGCAGTGGAGCACATCACTAAGTATTTGCAAGCCATGACTTATAAATGGAGGTTTATTGGATTTCCAGAACCTTGTGAAATCTCCTTTGGTGGATAATAAAGGCAAATGAATAAATTTCCATAGGAACTTGTCTAATATGATTACATTTGTATCAAGAAATGTGAGACTATTAGGGATTTAAACTGGCCACAGCATCAGCTCTCCTGCTCCATGCATTCCTGTCTATTTCCTGGAAGTTTTCAATGTAAGAACAAGACCTGTTTGTGGTGAGCTATGGTGCCATCTGACGAGTGACCGTTTGTGCCTCTTGGTGAGGGCACAGCTGGAAATATGGCACTTTTGGCTGACAGCTAATAGTGGTTTTACAGTGAATTAGGATGAATCATAGAATCATCATAGAATGGCTTGGGTTGGAAGGGACCTCAAGGGTCATGAATCTCCAACCCCACTGCCGCAGGCAGGGCCACCAACCTCCATATTTAATACCAGACCAGGGTGCCTAGGGCCCCATCCAACCTGGCCTTGAACACCTCCAGGGATGGGGCATCCACAACTTCTCTGGGCAGCCTGCTCCAGCACCTCACCACTCTCATAGTAAAGAACTTCCCCCTGACATCCAACTTAATCTTCCCTTCTGCAACTTAAAACCATTTCCCCTTGTCTTGTTGTTATCTACCCTTTCAAAGAGTTGAAAGTTGACTTCACAATGGTTTGCTCGCCTTAATAAATTTCTATCTGAACCAAGCATTTCACAGAATCACAGAATCATAGGGGTTGGAAGGGACCTCTGGAGATCATCAAGTCCAACCACGTGCTAAAGCAGGTTCCCTACAGCAGGTCGCACAGGTAGGTGTCCAGGTGGATTTTGAGTATCTCCAGAGGAGAACTCTCTGGGCAGCCTGTGCCATTGCACCGTTACTTTCACAGTAAAGAAGTTGTTCCTTTCACTGTGCAACCATAATAAGTGTCTGAATTCAGCTTCAAGATTTTTGACAAAGTGATTTAATAAGTAGTCCCTTAATATCAGTAGTGAAATTTCTACCAGGCAGAATAGCAAATGAATATATCTTTCTGCCTGTAGCACTGATCACTTGATTTAGTGCAATCATATGATTTGATTGCACGTGTCCATGCCTCCTGCCCCAGTTCCCTCTCAGTAATTTTTTTTTTTCCCCTAGAAAGATGCATTGCTCAAATTTCCTCAAAGAGCACCTGCTCCGGGTACGTAAGAAGTACCTTCTGATTAAAGATCAAGCTACTTTTGCAAAATACCCCACAGGCAGTGGTGCTCTGGTGATGAGACTCTACAACAAGGCTTTTCTGGCTACAGGCAGTCCACAGGCCTTTCCTTCTCTCACCTGCTCTGCCACCTCATGTGAACACAGACTCTGTGTCTCCTAACATGTCCCAGCATCTCGAACATTTGCCTGAGTGTAAGGACCCACCTTGTCCTTTTCAGAAGGACATAGCTGGTGCAAACACATTCAACATTCAGGGTTTGTTCACGCTCCTGAAGAAACATTGCTTTATATTTAACACAGAATCGTAGAACGGCTTGGGTTGGAAGGGCTCTCAAAGCCCATCCAGCCCCACCCCGTGCCATGAGCAGGGCTGCCCCCCACCAGCTCAGCTGCCCAGGGCCCCATCCAACCCAGCCATGAGCACCTCCAGGGATGGGGCACCACAGCTTCTTTCAGCAGTCTCTGCAAGGGTCTGACCACAGCCTCGGTGAAAAATTTCCCCCTGACATCCAATCTTGATCTCCTTTATTTTAGTTTAAAACCCTTCCCCCTTGTCCTATTAATAGCTGTGGTTAGAAAATGTGGTAGGAAATACAGGAAGCAGGAGTATGCAGATTCAGTAGGTTTTGGAGGATAGTATCAATTACACACAATTTTCCTGTATGGAACTTTTGTCTTTATCACAAATGCTTCTGAAGCTGCAAGGTTCAAAGGAGTACTTCTCCCTGCCCTGGGATGTGGGTCTTGTGTTGGGAAGTGGCACTAATTGCTTTTAAGTGGGGAGCAGGCTTAATTGGCTGGTGTATATCAATCAGTATGAAAGCACTGACTAAAACCGTTAAGTGAGATGTACTACATGTCATGTAGAGGGAAATGCAGATATTATATGATTATTGTTCAGTCCTAAGAGATGCAATTAAATGTTATTTTTATTTTATTACATCTCCTGTCTGTGAAAGACATGATTTTGTGGATGCCGACGTGAGTCATAGTTAACTTTCAGAGTATCATTAATCCCTTTGTTCTTCATCAGGTCATGTACGCTACTGAGGCTTGAGAGGATGAAAGGAGTATTACTTCACAAGATCCTGAACTTGCTATACTCTTTGCTATTACAAAGGGAAAAATTGAATTGCATCAGGGCTGCAGAAACTGCAGGCATTGCGCTAAAAAGGCGTTTTTTTACCAAAGCACTTTCTATGCCCAGTAGCATAATATGTAGTGGTCTTATTGTTGACACAGCTCTGGATATTTATATTCCTTCTGGAATAGCACAACATGATTCTGAATGTCGTGTGGAGATTGACAATAGGATTGCTACTGAGGGAAAGAGAACTGGTTCTGGACTGTGCTCTGAATTTCAATCTGCATGCAATGAACTTTCATGTGAAGGCTGAGGTGAAATGAGAAAAACCTTGCTTTTATCAGCTGAGAAGAATGTTATGAAGCATTTTTTTAATCTCTCATTGATTAGTGACCAGTATAACTGAAATAACTCCTTTTTAAAATAGCACTTAAATGAATCTGCTGTAATGAAGATAAGATGCAATACACTTTCAAGGCTCCATTCTTGGGATAAGAAATGTTTTTGTTTATTCAGCATAATGTTTTAAATTGGGCGAAAGGAGATTTTGCATTTTTTAAAATCTATTTTTATCTCTTCAAAGGCTTGAGGTGTTTGAAATGTGCAACATCTGTGTCACTTACATACATTACTTGGAAATACATTTTAGTGTGCAGGAAAGTATGTTTTCCAGATAGATGTATTGGTATCCCGGCTATGCATCTGGCTTGCACCAGCTGTGGATGAGGAAGCTATTGCTCAAAGATTTCCACAGAAGTGTCTTTGTCTTCCTGTACATATCATCTTTTCAAGTTATACCCACTTTTAGCAAGAATCAGTCCCTGGGAACAAGTGGTAGAAGGGCTGTCAAGGTCTCCTTATGCTGTACAGTATTGTAGTTCCTCCAGTATAGGATGCTCGTGTCACTGGGTTGAGCTCAGTGCCAAAATGCAATCAGTGTAACCAAGGAGAAAACACATACAGTGTTCTTACACTAAGAATTGGGGTGCTTTAATTTGATTTCCCGTGCAAGTATGCCGTTGTTCATAGCTTCTCCACACATGAAGCTCCCACCCCACCAGGACGCTCTCCATTCTTCATTCCAGTCTGTACATCCTCTTTCAGGGTAAGACCCATATGCTGAGGTCGTGCTTCTCCACATCCTTGCGGATATGAAAGAAGACAGGCTTGCCACCCAGAGAACCAAAAAGGACAGATCAAGGCATATGTCTGAGAGGTGGGTTTGGTGTTCCTTTCCTACCACTGTGCACTGCCAGGCAGGCTCTGAACCCAACTTCTCTTTGCCTGCTGGAAACTTGCAGTACCCAGAGCTGTCAAAGCCAGATCCTCCACTGCCTTTCTAAAAACTCTCTCTGCAAGACAGATGGTGGTCTAGGAAGGAAGAGGAAGCCTCATCTGCCATGCAGGCCTTCGTTTTTGGAGCAGAGCAGAGTTTGAAAGCTCCTCGAAGGGCAGCTTGACAGACTGGCTGAGATGCCAGCCATAGCAAGGCTGGCACAGCAAGAGGCACTGCAACTGGTGCTTGACAGAGCAGCCAGTTCTGACAAATCAGGATTTGTCACATCCTCGATGTATTTCAGTTTAAGATTCAAATGAAAGACATTGAACTGTGAGAAACGTTGTAGTCACAGTGATGATAAACAGCACTGTGCATGTGAGCGTGTGTTGCTGTGTATGTTTGTAATTTGCAGACTGACTCCTGTAGGCGATAAGCACTAGTAAAGTATCACTTTCTTGGTGGCAGATATTTTCTACATTATTTTATTTTTATTTCGTTTTTCAGAATCTGCACCCAAGAATCTGCTGTGTGGACATGGCTTTTTGCTTTTCAGAAAGATGCTGCAATTACCTACTTGAAAAAAAAAAAAAAACCCTGATTTCCCTTAGGTATTTAGAAGTTGAGTTGAAAAGTAGTTTACAGATACCTGTGATACATTACTAACAGCGCTATCTAATTCTATCGTATGCACTTGGACAGCTAGGAAGAAAACAGTGCAGTTGATTTGCTTCTATTTTTCTGAAGAGAGAAATTAAAAAAAAGTCTCTTGTTAATTCGTGCTTTCTTGGAGGAATGATGTGTAAGATGTCTCCACAAGAAAGGATTAGAACTGAGATAAATAATTAATAAATTAATCTTTGTTTTTGATTCCAAAAGTTCTTGTTTTTATGACTAGAGAGATGCACATGAATTACTAATGTGGAAAAGGCATTTTTTTTTTGCTAGAGGAGAGAAATAAAACCATACAGCAGTACAATAGCATGATGTTGCTATTTCAAATTACAAAGAGTGCTTTGTTAGGGAATAGATCATCCTTTCTACACTACTAAATTTTGTCTAATTACACTAAATGTAGTTAGACAAAGGAAATGCAATATGAAATTAAGAGAAATGTATTATGAAGTCACAAAAAATAGGCGCTTGCTATTTGTAAGCTCTAAGACATAACTAAACATTTGTTTACTTGTGAGATACAAAGGGCCAGCCTCATCTAGGAAAAAAGCATGTTGCCTTTGGAGATATCATGCTATGCCCATATATGATATACCCAACATCCTGCCCATGTCCAAGCCAGGATCTACTAACTACTGCATATGCAGGCAACTCACTGTAGAAGAAAGTATAGGAATGATTCTAGGAGTTAAGCCCTTGGACTATAAATATGCTTGGCAATATTTTAAGAACGATTCCAAATGCTTCAAAACCCAGCAGACCCTCATGCTCTGAAGAGCAAAGGACCCAGAAGTTTTCGGATCTGGGCTCTGTGGGAAACCTGTCTGGCTTTCTGATGTCTAAGTGTTGATGGCTCACTGAACTCTTCTAGAAAATGTAGTGCTTAGAGACTGCTTCATTTGCTTAAAATAAAGTTGTGACGAAGACTGTTCTAACTAGCATAGAAGTGCAACTTCTATTATAGCATCTTCCCACCACCTTTCAATTGTTCCAAACTATGGTATATTAATTTATTCTGGGTGGTAATGTTCCAATTAGGCTTTCAGCACAGTAGCTTTTTCTTTTGAAGTGAATCAGCAAGCTCTGTTGCATTATTTTTAAACTCTGCGTGATAAGGTAAGAAGTGGTGAGACCTGTATTTAAGATAACCAGAATTTTCCATTATAAAATGTCTTGCAGCACTATTTAAATAACCACACTTCTCCATGATTTTACAGTTTGGTGCCAGGGTTGGCTTTGAAAGACATTCCTTTTTTTTATTCTTTCTTTCTTTCTTTCTTTCTTTCTTTCTTTCTTTCTTTCTTTCTTTCTTTCTTTCTTTCTTTCTTTCTTTCTTTCTTTCTTTCCTTCTTTTCGCTTAATTAAAACCAGAAAAGGGCAAATTATCAGCTTCCAGGCCCTGGCATTTTTTACACAGTTTTTTCATCCAACCTGAAACACTAGCAAAACCCCTTAAAATGCCAGAAAACTTCCTTTATGCAGCTCCAAAAGGAATCACATTCTTATGCTTGGGACCCCTCTGAAGTGTGAACAGTCATTAAAGATGATAGAGAAATGCACTCTAGGATTGCACATCTAATCCAATCTAAAGCAATAATGTAGATGCACTCAAAAGAGAGTAAATGGCTGGATTTTCTGTGTCTGAAAGGTGTTCTTTCTCTACAGGGAGCTTTGCTGTGCTTTCCTCTGCAGGGAGCTGTGCTTCCAGGAGGAAGATAATGAAAATGCAATACTGAGCAAAGAACTATGGCAGCAGAGCACTGCTGCTATTCCCCAGGTGAACCGGAGTGCCTGGGAGCTGTAGAGTAGAAGTAGGGAACAGAAGAGAAGAGCTGCTGGTGCTTACAAGCCAACACTATATCTTAGAAGATATCGGTCTGAAATCTGCTTTATTTATTGAGTGTTTATTAGTAGCACAGTGTATGAACCCAAGGAAAGCAAATGGCAAACTCCTGAGCTTTATTCCCTGCTTTTGAGAGTAGTAGGAACAGGATGGAGCACTGCTATGAGCTTACAGAGCACTGTTAACTTGAGCACCCCCATCGATCACCTTGTAATGTAGAATTACGTAGCACAGTATTATTGATTTACCTTCTAAAAAGATGTTCTATTAGGCCTGATCATCATGTTTCTGTTAAAATCAAAGCCCAGAGTCTGGAAGTGCAAGCATGTGACAGCAGTAGCCAAACCTTTCTTCAAATTTGAGATAGCTATTGCAACATCTTTTGGCCTGAGCTCTGGCCTAAAGGAAGTCACACAGACTCAACTCAGACAGAAATGATCAATCTCTGCTGCTAATTAGAAAAATGCCTGTGTGATCTATTTATAATTAGTCACGTTACAAAAACATTAGCAGATACATTCTCTAAAGGGCCTTGATAACAGAAAAACAGCCACACGTAGTCTATATAGATACATATTTTCCCATTTGCCTGCATGGTATCTTCCTGGATTATTGGCTCCTGTTCTTAGTGTTTCCTCTCTCTGCATGTTAACTTTTCCAGTTGTTGCTGTTGGGCTCACATGCTGATGTCTACCCATTATTTACCTTATCGTGACGCTTTGTGAAAGGAGGGAGACAAAGCACCACAGCCTTTTATTTCAGCAGCTGAAAAATTATGGAAAAGCGTTTCAGGCCGAAACTGATGGCTTGTTTTAACCACTTTTGGAGTGGAGCCCTCTCAGGGTTTCTGAAGAGTGTTGCTTGCAACTGCTATAGTCTAGCAGACCTCCCTTCACGGTGGCAGAATCATGTTTGAGTCAGACTTTGATTTGCTTACTTTTTTTGGGTAGTACATTACCACATGGACATGAAAAATCTATTCTCTGTTCTTACAAGATACCCATAGAATGACAAAACTCTACTGATGTGCGGGATGATCCTTCATCTTTTTCCCCACATATTGACTGTCTTTTCAAACTTGTGTCAGACTACGACACAGATGTAAACATTTCTGCTGTCTTCTGTCAAAGCGTTCAAGATTTGACTTTCCTGTGCAGTTCTGAATTCTAACAGGATCATATATAGGGGGCTGTATATGTTACTTAATACCTATGTAAAGGTAACTTGTTGAGTTTTGTGTATCAACCATAGGATTCTTGAGATATAATTCACAACTTACAGCAAGACCAAAGACTTTGAAATACTGGTGTGTGAATGCGGATGCCCAGGGCTGCTGGGATCCTCTGAGGAGTGAGGCCAGGCTGTCCCATGCCGGGCCCAACGGCCCCACCACAGGGAATGGGTGGGCCCCGCTGCCAAGATGGCAGTGCCTTGGGGAAAGACCAGGGAAGAAAGGGCAAAATGCTGCTTGACAGCCAGGAAGAAGAGAGAGAAACAGCCCTGCAAGTCTCCAAGGTGAAAGATGAAGGAGGAAAAGAAGTGCTACAGGCAGAGGAGCAGAGATCCCCTTGCAGCCCATGGTTGAGTAGAGATCACTCTGTAGCCCTTGGAAGACACCGTGACAGAGCAGGTGGATATTTTCCCGAGGAACTAGAGCCCATGGAGAGCCAACACTAAAGCAGGTTTAATCTGAAGGACTGTAGCCTTGGAGAAGACCCATGCTGGAGCAGGGAAAAAGTGTGAAAAAGAAAGGGGGGCAGAGAAGAGATGTTATGGACTGACCACAGCCTTCATTCCCCACTACCCCTCTGCAGCTCATGGGGAGGGAGGCAGAGGAGCTGGGAATTAAGGGCTGAAGCTGAGCTTGGGAAGAAGGAAGCAGTAAGGGGAAGGTGTTTCATCTCATCTTTGTTTCTTACCATCCAAATCTATTTTAACTGACAATAAGTCAAATGAATCTTTTGCAAGTTGATCCTGTTTTGCCCATAACTGTAATTGGTGAGTGATCTCCCTTGCCTCGTCTCTACATACAAGCTACTCTCAACCTATTTTCTCCCCCTTTCCTATTGAGGAGGGGGAGCAGGACAGAGCAGCTGGGTGAGTGGCTGGCAGGTCAACCCATCAGAACCAGCAGGCATCCCTGTCTGAGTACAGAGTGGTAACCAAAAAAATTATGAAGCTGAGAACTGAGTCCTGTGCTGTCTAGCAACCTGAGTTGAGGTTGGGTGCTCTCTTGAGCCTATGACTAGAAATACAGGCACTCTGCACAATCCAAGCTCCAATAGTGCGGAGCACCTGATGTATTTTGTTGTGAAATAAAGAATAGTTTGAATTTTTTTGAACTGTATTGATGATATTAACAAAGGCCGAATAAACACATTAAAAGTCTTAGAAAACTTAAAAGGAGAAAAGCTTGCAAAAGCTTTTGGTGAAATCAGACAAGTTCCAGAAAAAGAAAAAAACTTTAGGCAGGCTCTTTCCATTCTTCTATGACAGGAGAGCTCAGTTGTGGTTGACACACTATTTGTGGCTTCGTGAAAAATTCAGGAGTAATTCCGACACTGGAACTGCATGGATGCAACTGAGAGCTGGCCGAGGTAGAGCATGGGGTGCTCACCAAATGCTCAGCAGCTGGCAAGCACCAGCCCCCTCCAGCAGCCACCTGTACACCCAGCCCACCCTGATTTCTCAGTATATCAGGAGGACCCCAGGGAAGCCCCTGGTTGTCCTCTCTTTATGAAATACATCTGGATTTTCTGTATCTCGCCGCTCCCCAAGTAAACAGAGCGCAGGTGGCAATTGCTGCCCTTGTTCCGAGGCCTCAGAGGATTCAGTCAGATTTTGTTTACCACATGCACAAAATGTGTTTGCATCTGTTTGCTTACTTTATACTTGACAGTGTTGCAGCTATGCTGGAAATCCAGCTCTTATATTGGTTGGATACTTCTGAATCCTCAGTGCTGAGTTTGAAAAATTATAGTGCTTTTGTATGAGTCATCATCAGTTTTAACATTTTAGATCAAAGAAGCAAAACCATCTGGATTTTGTGTCTTACGTGACTTACAATATTATAATAAATCTGCAGTCAGTTCATGCATATACTTTAAGAAAGTTATATAGGCTTCTGTGGGATTTGGGTCATATGAAGTACGGTTTTCTTTAGCTATTTTCATCTTCCTGCTTCAGAAATTGATATTTGTATATAATTCTGCTTAGATTAGTGTGCCTTTTTTTCACTGGATATGGAATGTCAATCATCTCTGCGTTCAGTGCAGGTAAACAGTTCTGAAATTTTCTGAGGACTGACATATGAGACATTGTACAAACAATCTCTTCCACATCTTGTCTAAAATGATCCATTTCTTCCAACAGTACGGATATATATATAGGGTTTTCCGTGAACTAATAAAAAACTCCACATAAGTATTCCGTATTCAGGGAAGTAATTAAGTACTTGTAGCTACGTGCAGGGAGTACATTACTGTGTAGCTACTGCTAACACAGTATGACACTTGATCTTAACAAATGAGAAGGCAGTCCAAAATGAGCAAAAAGTGAAAAAAGATTATTGATATCTGAGTCTAAATTTTGATGGTATCCAATTGGTCAGCAATAAGAGCGAGCATTTCACATACTTCCTAAATGAAATCCTGCTGAGCAGGCAAGAACTAATGAAGAATACGAAAAATCTCAGTTCTCTATTGTTGGAATATAAGTGATCAGAATCAATTGTTAGTACCCGCGTACAACAAGAGAAATAAGTGCCCTCTAATGGATTTCATTGGTTTGCTTTTTTCTGTAGTTACGAAACTCAGGACTTAAATACAGGATATGATATCGCTTAGGTGCACTGATTGTTACCGACTGCCATTTCAGCTACATATGTCAAAAGTCTAGTTTCTCAGAGCTCAGCTGGTAATTAGTACCAGAGTTACATATAGCGTGCAGCTACACTGGTAATTTGGATTGATCCTGCAAACTGTTTCACACGCTGTTAGGCCATTTCTTTCCGTGTCACTCCTTAGTGGTAATCCACATCATTCTTCTGGCTGTTGGACCAGAAAATTGTTTTCGTTTCTGTGAATTGTTCTAGTTTCGCCTTTCAGCCCCATCTCTGGTAATTGGTAAAAGAGAGGAAGCGAGTTTTTAAGATGAAGTGTGGTACCTGATTTTACTGGGCATGTGGTGCGTGATAATTTGGTTTGACAACGAAGAGAGCCGTGTGAACACATAATGAAAATGTATCCTGGTAACTGCCCGGGGGTACACTCCTAGCCCATAGTAAATGTGAGATGCTTTCACTTGGAGGTGAACCACCTTCTGTTTACCATCAGGTAATGTGAACAAGTGTCGCTGTCACGGAGCAGTTGTTGCCTGATAACTTCTTATCCGTCAGTAAATTATTTCTGAACCTGTAATCTGCTCTCCCAAGAGTGTGGGTGCTGGTTCCCACAGCTATCAGCAAAACCCCGTGTAGCAACAGCATCCATCCTGCTCATAGCGCTGTCAGTCAAAGCGGGGAGCCGGACTCTGCTCTTCCAGCTGTCTTCTGCATGCTCTAAAATTTGTGACGTTCCCTGAGGTTTTGAGTAAAAGAGGCTGCACGACACGCTCCTTTTACAGCATTTTGAAATAAAAAAGGTGTTGTGCACCAAAGCTTTTGAGCATCTTCAAAGAAGGAAAATACGGTATATGGAAGTGAGGGTCTTACAGATTTCTCTACTTGGAAGTGAGGTATGTGAATTACATAATGAGCTAACTGTGTGCAGTCTGTCCGTTGCATCATTATGTTTGATGCTGGGTTCTGGCCTTGAGTGCGTCTGAGTCCTTCAGACTGCTCTTCTGCAGGCCACGTCCCTTTCAGTCTCCACAACTGCAGTTGTATGAGAAATGACACCAAATATTTCTGATTTGTGGAGAATAATATTCATACTTTAAAGAAGGAGAGCCCTCGTAATAAAAATGTTGTTATTAACATATTGAAAGAAAAAAAATATATTCACTTGAGAGCTGAGAAGCCGGCTATAATGATTTTATTAAAACTCACAGCATGCTGAACTCATTGCTTTCAAAATGAGAGTCCTGATAGTGTTTATAGACATTAGAATTTTTTTTTCGTGCATGTTAAAATAAAGAATATTTTGTCCGTATACTAAATGATTAAAAAGAAACCCAGACAGGCAGCTTAATGAAACTACCAAAACAAGTGTTAAAACATTTCAGTAAACAAATGCAGCTCCTCTCATTGCTTCATTCTTCTACTGATGGCAAATGGGAAACTTCAAACTTTTTTTTTTTTTCACTCATGAAAAATAATACTGTTTTCTTTGCTTTTCTTTGCTTTTGATCTGTTTTGTTGTTGTTGTTTTTTTTACCTTAACTTATAAGCAAATCCATGGTCTTCTGTAGTAATGTAGACTTCAGTCTAAGATCTGAGTGTCTCATTTAGGACATGAGAAGACAGAAAGTAATTTCTCAGAATGTGAGAGTTAAATAGCACATATTTCTGTGACTTTCTTACCCATAGTCCTTCAAATTATGGGCAGGCCTTGTGCATTTCCTGCCCAAGAATATTCTATAGGAAGATTTAAAAGTGCTTTGTCTTGCACTTCATTTCATGTATATGACAATAAATGCCATATTCTTTTCTGAAGGCAATGGGAAGGCGCAGTGCAAGGTCTGTACAATGGTGAGAAAATTCTGACGGCGCTGCCTAGCCCTCATTTGCTACTAGTTTCACAACACTCTGATTTTTCTAAGACTTAAGCATAGCAGTAGAATAAATCTAAGGAAGGCAAGCAAGAAAACACAATGTTTGTTCACTAATGATGCCATTAATCATTACAGAGCCTGTGTTACATTGACAACTGCAGCACAAAGCTCTTGAAGAAAAACTTTGGTATACCAGATATATACTAGCACCAGCTAACCTACTCTTATAGAGATTTTCCCTTGATAAGCCTGGTACACTGCATTTCGAAACAGGGCCAAGGATTATTCTTTGTCTGCGTGAGCTCCAATGGCACAGCATGCTTCATCTCCAGATGACTCTTCCTCCCCTCCCAAAAGAGTCCCCTTCTACTTCTTTCCCCCTCTGTGTGGCATCACCTGGCAGAGAGCTCATTGGCAGAGGCCAAAAATGTGCAAGGAGCACATAACAAACAGTACTGGTAATCTCAGACCTCTACTCTAGCATTCATTAATGAGTGTGGATGTGGCTATTGTGGATACTGAAGGAGTCCTTCTAGATCTTGAATATTTCACATATATTTATGTTATGGCTTTCCCCCTAATTTTTGATTGAGTTTCTATTACTAGGGAAGAACTTGGATCAGTAGATTTTCATGTTTCTTTTGGTAGTTCAGTCATCCTGAATCAGACTTTCCCGGCTCTACAGGGCATTATTTGTTATAATGCAAGGAACTTGGCCTGAACACACACATATCTCTTCATCCACAGTCCATTCGTACTCCGACGATGTCAGCAGCAAGAAATTGTGTAGGAGATTGAACTTTGCTATGACACCTTGCATATTGTCCAGTGCCTGCTCCTGGGATCAAGTGCATTTTCTAAGATACTGGTAGTGCAGGGACTCAAATGCTGACTGCATCCAAGGCTTAAATGTGTTCCTACAAAGATATGTGAGGATGCTGAAGAAGAATCCATTTGAATGTGCTCGTGGACTTTGAGACTTGGTTATTGCATGGATCCCTCAGTCATAGGTCAGAGCTAACTGCTTTTTACTCTCTCGGCATTAACACAGGGCTATGTCCTGGTCTGGGTAAAATCACACTGGTGGTTTGTACAGCAAGTGGCATTTTGTTTGCAATTGAGCTACTGCAGCTGCTTCTGGGAGGTCTTTGCAACCAACTGTTAATCAGACAAGCTTTCAGAGGCAAGGGTAGCATGAGACATTCTCTTATGTCTGATCCCAAATATACTGAAGTCACTGAAAGTCTTTTTATTGATTTTTGGTGCGCTTTGAGTCAGACCTGAGGTGTAGCTCAGTTACAGCAGACAGCGAAGATGCTCCCCTGATGTTGCAGTATTAGTCATCAAGTACTATAGATACTATGTAGAAGTAATGGATACTGTTCTACATTCCTCCCAGTGAAATTACATATATGATAAGCATTGAATATGGTTCACCCTGCTTTTTCTCATTTCCATAATACTCCTATTTCATAATAATAAAAATGTAATTCCCTTTCAGAGCCTACTGGACTTTCTGACTCAGTGACATTTATCAGTAACAGTGCTTATGTTGGCCACAGTGTATCATTTGTCACTTTTAAATATTCTGCTTTCACATTTTATGTTCTGCTTTGTTATTTTCTTAATGCTTACCAAGTCTGCTTGCTTTACAATATTCAATATAGAGAACTTGCACAATATCTCTTTTTTAAAACTCTTGTTATTATATACAGATTCTTTCCTCTCACACATATACTTGTTTGATTTTCATCACTGCTGTCAAGCTTGTCAAGAAAAATAATCAAATCTGAACCAGAAATTCAAGCTGCAGATATGGTGTAGCAATATAGCAAATAACAATCCACATATATTTTGGTAGGTAAAGTCATGCCTACTATTTATCCTGTAATGCCAAAGGGATTTTGATCTGCCTAATCACAATCCGATATGACACTGTGTGTGTACCACGTGGTTCTGGCAGAGCACTGCCACATGCTGCTGTCACAAGAAGGGAGAACAGAGACCACTGTTGAAAAAGTAGGTATGTTATGTCCCCTATTATCTTCATGATTAACCCAGATTGCTCCCCAGCCCCACTAAAATTGTGCAGGAGATGCTTTCTTTCCATAACCTTGCCTGGGAAGACCTCACATTCTGTCTCTTCTATGTTGCTGCTCTCAGTAGAAGAGAAAAAAGAGCAACACCAGAATAAGTCAGAAGCAATTGCCTTTTCCTGTTGCCACTGCAGTTGCTCTTAGAGAGAAATGGCTGTGCAAAGCAATGCAGGCGAAAGCGCTTATGAAAGACGACAGAGAGCACTGTGCTGTGTAAAATTTAGGAGGAGTTCATCTTTGGCTTAATGTTTAACATCTTCTCCACTTCTATTCTTTGAAAGCACATGGCAGCTGACTCCGTGAGAGCCCATTCCTGCACTGACTCCTCCATCCATCTCTGCTCAGCTTCAGAGTATGTGAGATCCTTGAAGAAAAGAGGGCTAGAACGGGCAGATGTAGAAGGCAGGGCGCTGGGTAGGTGAGAGATAGGAAGGAAGCAGATGGACAAAGGAGGGAGAAGTCTAAAATACAACCACTGTTTCCTGTAATCACTGCCAAAAGCTCCAGAAGCAGTGGAGAAAGACTGTGGGGTTGTGAAACATGGAAGTGACAAGAAATTAATTTGCAAAAGGAAATCATCTGTTTCAAAACTTCATGAATATACAATTTATAGTTACTCAGTGATACACAAAGTTCTTCCAGAATCTCAAACGCATCTATGTTCCAACTTCTGACAAGAGAAAATATGGGGTATCACTACCCACAAACACAACCATCTCCTGACTCTGCAGGCAACGCAAGAACAAGTCAAAAGCAGAGACTGTCCCTTTTGCTCTTCAGTGAAGAGCGGAATATGCTGTGTCCCAGCTTTCCTGCAACTCGGGCACAGCTGAGGTGCTGCTCACAACCGGCAGCTCACTGTTCCTTGACTGTACTCCGGCACCAGGGCTGTTCCTAACAAGTTAAATGATATTTCTATATGTTACCACCATTCATCGCTTCTTACAAAAGTTCATTAAAGCATCACTTTCATTAATCTTTTAGTGACCTCCTCTGGACTTTCTCAAATAGAACATTTATCTTCTTCTTCGGGATCTTATCTCTGATGCAGTATTTGGTTAGGGTCAGTTATTGTACCTCAGTTCTCATCTGCTCTAAAATTCTTATGCTCCATTTTACTTAAACTTTACTTTTCTTACTTTCTTTATTCAGAAGCATTTTGATTTATTTTTTTATGTGTAGTTTTAAAGAGCAGAAATGACAGCCATATAATTCAGATACTTTCAGACTACGTTTGCTTATTCATCTTCCAGGGTCCACCTGTTATTTTAGCAAGACTGAGTAAAAACTATACTCTTCAAATTTCATTCTAAGTATTATATTGCAGAAAATATTACAGAATAGCAGGCTCATTTCTGTAAAATGACTTAATTCAGGTTATTTTTCAGTTCACAGTGTTTTTTTACAGAGCTGTGTTTGGAGGGTACAATTAGATAAATAAATTTCCCTTTCTATGCTACAAGAAGCTGAGATTATTCAATTTTTGCTCAACTATTTGAAATGCAAAACTCTCTTCAGTGACTACTTAGGAATTCGATGGCACTTTCTTTGTACCCTGCCTGCATCTGCCGTTCCTCACTTCAGATATTCTGTCAGAACAGACGGGGTAAGATGAGCTGCTCTTCAGCAACACCGTTTTTTCTTGCTTCAAAACAGGGAATATAGATATCTTGAGAGAACATAATGAATGTGCAACTTGCTGCTTTTTTTTTTTTTTCTCATTAACCACGTAGCCATGTCTTTCAGCCAAACGCATATCCACCATAACAGCAGTCCACTGACAGATGCCAACAGGCAGTATATTATCTTGTGCAGGGATAATCATGGTTAACAATATTAATGGCTAAGCAATAATTAATATGAAGGTCAACACAACGTGCAAGTTTGTAGCAGTGCCAATCTTTATCCTGTCAGGAGATTAAAAAAAGTCCAATAATAGCACTGGACTGCTGCCCCGAGGAAGCCATAAAACATTACTCCAGAAGGGAAATTAAGGAGACTTGGCCTTAGGTTTGGCTCATGGAAAGAAATCAAACCACTTCACCCAGGGGTGGAAACACCATGCTCTGCAGTGTATTTCTTTCATGGAGACGGCGATGATAGAGATCTGCTGCCAATGATCCCTGGCCAAGAGTCCAGGTGTGCCGGGAAAACTTTCTGCTTATCCACAGCCTTCACTCAATCTGTCTTAATCTGACAGGATTATTAGGCTCATAACTAGAGAAAATAAAAGTGCTTATGTACAAAGACAATGAATATTACTGCTTAAGATTTATGAGTCTCTTTCAGGAAAAGGAGAACAAAGTACCATGTTCTTATCTGAAAAGAAATCTGTCAATTCTCAGAAGTGTAATGGGCTTTTTCACTTGCATATTGTGGATTATTTAACTGCTGATCTCTTTATATGGACATACATATATTTTATACATGTATTTGTGGGTTACTCATATGGGCAGAATTTCAGATACAGTTTTAAAAGTTTTGTACAGAACAAAAAAAAAGGGAACAAGGATCCATTTGATGTATTTTGAGATTTCTTTGAAAGTAAAAGGGGGAAGGAGATTCTGCCACTGAGCATTCAAAATGGCTGGGTAAAGGTTTTATTTATTAAGCAGCTTCCAAATATCTTATTAATGGCGTGCGCCCAGAGGTTTTTCATTATTACTATGACATAAATTTTTCCACAGCTTCGTTTTTCAAATGTCACAATGTGATACGACCTGCTAGAAATAGCAGCTGTGTGATTGCTTTTCTAAGCAACATTTGTGAAGCTGTGGTTGCATTTCCATCATTTTAGCTTCCAAATTTTTGGAACTTCCAGGAAGTTTATATGTTTTCTACGGATTTTTATGTACTAAATGCCCAGTCTTATTCTAGATCACCAGTGGTTTGGCCAATAAACATAATCAACATGTTAAAATTTTTGGACAAAGTAAAAATTGATTTGATTGTGGTTTGTGAATCTATGCTTCAGTTTCTTCTACTTGGTTTAGTAGTCACCAAAATAAGACAAGTCCAAGTTTATTGTATTGCAGTGACATAATGGATAATGTTAAATAGAGCTTAGAAAAAACAAACAGGAGGAATTAAGAAAACCTGTGACTATTAAGGTATACTATAGCAAATAATGAAAAATAAGTGAGAATATAAAAAATGTTTAGTGATATATTCTCGCAGAAAAAAAAAAGAAGAAAGAAAGAAAAAAGAAAAAGGAAAAAAAAAAGAGGCAAAGGGAAAGAGTATAATGTGATTTAAATCTGATTTTAGGTAGGTATTTCCAATTTCTGGCCAAATGAACAGTATAGCTAAGATGCCAGACACTAAAAACAAAACAAACAAACATAAAAACCCAAAGTACAAAGGGGTAACCCTTCAGAGAGACTACCTCTACATTCATTTCACACCTTTAAATATTTGAAGCTCTCAGACACATCATTTTAGGTTGTATCTGGACTGTAATATGAAATGCATCGTTTATTTTGTATTTCAGTTGTTCATATACTTCATTTGTAAAAGAATAATCATTTTGACTATTACTCAACAGGAATAGTCTAATAATGCTTTGCTTCATTCTTAAGTATTTCACAAAAAGCTTTACTATTCTTGGTGTGGAATTACAAATGTTGAGTTTGGGGCTGCGTCCAGTCTATCTGATGAATTGATATGACCCATTATTACTTTTTCATGTCCTGAAAAATGTGATGTTTTAGAACAAAGTGATCCACATTGCAATGAGGAAAAGAAATGTGTACCTCAAAAACATCACTGAACAACATCAGGATGCTACAATTCATTTATAAATAATGCATGAAATTGCCTCATTTGAACGATTTCCAAATCTGTCACAGTGTCACAGTCTCTGACCGAGTTATTTCAGACATTCTGTGCAAGGAGAGTTTAATGCTTTTGATTTAGAAGTGAGACAGAAACATGCTGAAATTGCCACATAAACAATTACAGTTTAGCAATGGCAATATGCAGTTAAACTGCAATTGAAGCAGTGTGCCCATTGCCAGTCTCTGTGTGAACCACTGGCATGAAGCTGGGTGTTCCCAGTCTCTGGAGAGGAAGACATGGCTGGCAGCCAACACAAGCCTCTTGCACTCTTTGCTGCTCATTTGGTTTGTTGCTCACTTTTGGTGCCTTCTCTTGGGCCAAGTCATGTAGACACTTACCCTGTGCTGGTCTGGCCTTTTGATCAGCTCAGGGAGTGCCATTTATGAGAACAGGTGACCCGCTTGGCTGTACAGCCATTTCTCTAAAACAAAGGCCTCATTCTTGTTCCCTCTGTGCTGAAAGAAGTGCATTTTTCTTTACAACATCAGTGGCTACCTGCTATATTCTCCCCTGAGCTTCATGAATGTATCACCTTGATATGGAATGTTCCTTCAGTCAGTTTGTGGAGTCTCCCATCTTAGAATCATAGAATCATAGAATTGCTAAGGTTGGAAAAGACCCACAGGATCATCCAGTCCAACCATTCACCCATCACCAATGGTTCTCGCTAAACCATGTCCCTCAACACGTCCAAATGCTCTTTGAACACCACCAGGCTTGGTGACTCCACCACCTCTCTGGGCAGCCCATTCCAGTGCCTGACCACCCTTTCAGAGAAGTAGTATTTCCTAACGTCCAGCCTGAATCTTCCCTGGCGCAGCTTGAAGCCATTCCCTCTAGTCCTATCACTAGTCACCCGAGAGAAGAGGCTGACCCCCAGCTCACTACAACCTCCCTTCAGGTAGTTATAGACAGCAATAAGGTCTCCCCTGAGCTTCCTCTTCTCTAGACTGAACAATCCCAGCTCCTTCAGCCGCTCCTCATAAGGCCCGTGCTCCAGACCACTTACCAGCTTTGTTGCCCTCTTTTGGACACGCTCCAGGGCCTCGATGTCTTTCTTACAGTGAGGGGTCCAAAACTGGACACAGTACTCGAGGTGTGGCCTCATCAGTGCTGAGTACAGGGGGACAATTACTTCCCTGTTCCTGCTGACCACACTGTTTCTGATACAAGCCAGGATGCCATTGGCCTTCTTGGCCACCTGGGCACACTGCTGGCTCATGTTCAGTCTAGCGTCAATCAACACCCCCAGGTCCATTTCCTCTACACAGCCCTCCAGCTACTCTGCCCCAAGCCTGTAGCGTTGCATGGGGTTATTGTGGCCAAAGTGCAGGACCCGGCATTTGGTCTTGTTGAATCCCATCCCATTGGCTTCAGCCCAGCTATCTAGACTATCCAGATCCCTCTGTAGGGCCTTGCTACCCTCAGGCAGATTGACACTTCCAGCCAGCTTGGTGTCATCTGCAAACTTACTGAGGGTGCACTCAATACCCTCATCCAGGTCATCAATAAAGACATTAAACAGGACAGGCCCCAGCACCAACCCCTGGGGAACACCACTCGTGACCGGTTGCCAGCTGGATTTAACTCCATTCACCACCACTCTCTGGGCCCGGCCCTCCAGCCAGTTCCTTACCCAGCCAAGAGTGTATTTGTCCAAGCCACAGGCTGCCAGCTTCTGCAGGAGAATACTGTGGGAGACAGTGTCAAAGGCTTTGCTGAAGTCTAGGTAGACTACATCAACAGCCTTTCCCTCATCCACCAGATGGGTCACTAGATCATAGAAGGAGATCGGGTTGGTCAAGCAGGACCTGCCCTTTGTGAACCCATGCTGGCTAGGCCTGATCCCCCGATTGTCCCGCACATGCCACGTGATCTCCCTCAAGACAATCTGCTCCATAATCTTCCCCGGCACCGAGGTCAGGCTAACAGGCCTGTAGTTCCCCAGATCCTCCCTGCAGCCCTACTTGTAGATAGGAGTCACATTTGCAAGCCTCCAGTCTCCTGGGACCTCACCCGTCAACAAGGAGCGCTGATAGATGATGGAAAGCGGCTCGGCTATCACCTCCACCAGTTCCCTCAGCACTCTCGGATGAATCTCATCTGGTCCCATCAACTTGTGGCAGTCTAGTGACTGGTATATATGTTATAGATATATAGAAGATGTCTGGACATAGTTGTGTGCACCTACTCTGGATGTCCTTGCTTGAGCAGTGAGTTTGCCCAGATAAGATCCAGAGGTCTCTGCCAACCTCAGCCACGCTGTGATTCTGTGATCACCTGTGTCCACCTCTTCTGAGACTTCTTCCACTGTGGGGCTGTGTTTGTTTGCCATTTAATTTAATATTTCAGTCATTTTCATGATTCAGCCACATGTGGGCGGTGTCTGTTCTTCATGATCATTGTATCTTTCACCAGTAACTATCATCTTTGAAAAGTCATGGCAGTCAAACATAACATCAGTGGCATGCAACATCAGGACAAGAGGCAACAAGCAAAAACTGTGTACACTTCCATATATGTATGTATATATGTATACATATATACAGAAGAAATTCTTTACTGTGAAGGTTACAGAGCACTGGAACAGGCTTCCCAGAGAGATTATGGAGCCTTCTCTCTAGAGATAGTCAAGACCTGCCTGGATGCTTTCCCGTGATCTCCAAGACAGCCTATATTCCTAAATCTGTGGTGGTCTCTAATCCAGACTAATTTTCATTTAGGACAAACAGAAACTACATCTAACTAGCAAAGACTGTTGCATTTGTCTGAAGGACTAGAAGCTAAACCTAGGAACTCAAGTTCCTCTGTTCTGCGTAGTCCTCTCTAGTGAAATTTTCTGTTTGCCCAGCTCACTGAAGACCGTTTTCAACACCCCATTTTTTTCTGGCTTGTGGTACACCATTCTCATACACACATAAAGGGACTCGGCCTCTGTTTCAGTTCATTCAATCCACTTCAATTACATTTCTACCAATCTTTCTGCTCTCTCTTTAACAATAGTTTGTCATTTCCCCTGTCCCACATCTTTGGCAAAATTTTGAATTCAACTTGGACAAAAGCTCAACTCAGCATCTTTCCCCAGAAACTCCCCACCTCCTACTCTCTGTATCTACTGACATGGTTCTATTTTTTGCTTTAAACACCATACTGGGTCATACTCAATCAGGGCTGAATATGACAGTGATCATCTTCAAATGCAATATTTAAAGACCTCTAGCTTCCTGGCATTAATCACCAAAATATAAATCTTCCTTTGACTATCTGAACTTTACCAATAATGAATGATTCTGACCAAAATGTGGTATCTCAGGCACACGAAATTGGCAGAATATTTTTTTTTTCAAAGAGTTTCTGTTTGTTTCAGTCAACTGGACAATGATCATATGTGAAAATAATATAGAACCTCACTATTTTTTTTAATAACAGAGACAGAAATGCATCACATCTTCGCCCTTAAAGCATTCTCTGTGAGTGCAGCTTGGTGGTTCCTCCACTGGTCACAACAGGTGAAAGGGATTCTACCTACGGCCCTCCTCTCTAATGTGGGAAAACCTTGCCTGGAATGATTAGTTAAAGAAAACTGAAGTGCAGGTATTAACTTCAAATTAGTATTGTTTAAAAATTAATTGGAGATGTTAGTGCTGTTTTTCTCCTTTAATTAACAATGTATAATGCAACTTTAACTGCAAGTTAATTACATTATAAAGGCAGAAGATATCTTCCAAAAGCTTTTGAAGTTTTTTTCTCTTGCTCTTGGGGAATTAATCCCTTTAGTATTTATAGATTATCTGCTTAAATTCCTCATATATTATTATGAGAATGGAGCTCAAAGTTTAACTATTCTAAAAAATGTAACGCTTGTAAATTAAACATGTTCTACTAAATCTTAGAGACATTAAAGTGAAAAGACATGTTTGGAATTTCAATGTGATTTTGGCTAACACGCTAGAAGAACTGGACTTTAAGTGACCTCAATAAATGCTGTATTGAGTAAGATCATCAAATTTCTCAGACAGAAAATAGCGATTATACTACCTTCATGAAAGATTTTGACAGAGAACACCTCCTTTCTGTCGAAAGAGGAAGGTGCAAAAACTTTCCTATTCTTGATCCTATTCCTATTCACCTTCCTATACTTCTCAAGAGAACAAGTTGACTCTTCCCCTCTTGGTTAAAACAGGAAAGACTTCTCCTATAGACCCTTGGTGTTTAGGTTTATCTGGCCATATGCAGATCATTTTCTTGAAGGGGGAACTCCAAAGACATGGCTTTTGGTGTAGGCCAGTCATTGACATGAATGATGTAATTAGCATCTCAAAGAGGCTTTTTCAGGCTTCTTTCCTGTTCAGGGAGATAAATTTCTTTGGTTATGGCATGTAGGCAAATATGGCTTTCAGTATCTTTGTCGAGTCCCCTTTTAAGGTGGGAAGTTTTTACTACTCTGTATCCAAAGCTACACTGAATAAAAAAGGCTAAGGATTAATTTTGAAGCTGTACATAGTTGATCTTTACCATTTCCAATTTCTGTGTAATTTGATTGATACACATTTCCTATCTTTATCTTACATATTATGTAAGATTTTTTTGATACATATTATTCTGTCTGTGTCTATAGGTAATCAAGGTCATAACTATCCACTAGAGGTCTCTAAAACAGTTAGGGCAGGTAGTAAAAGCTTCAGTGCATCAAGTCCAATTGAAACTTAGAGGTACCAATCTGCAACTTGATTGCATAAAAAACTATACTGTACGTATACAAGTTTTATACCAGATGAATCAAATTCTTATGAATTATGGTAGCATAAAATTAAAATCTGGACTCAGTAAACTTAGCTCTGATTATTTCTGGATAGATGTAAGGAAAAGACAAGATAAGGAGCTAACAAAAGTAAAAGTTGTGTGCATTCATACTTACACATGACCATACGGTCACAGTAAATATATGTACAAACATTTTATTTGCTGAGGGCAAAAGCCAGAACAGAAGAAATTCTAGTATTATGAATGCAATTTGATATTATTTACCTCATTTTAAATGTTAGATATACATCATCAGAGATTCAAGGGGTAAAACAAAGGAAAAAAGTATGATAGCTTTAAATTCAGAAGTAGAAACAGCAATGAAAACTGTCAAAGGAACTTTATTTTTAATTAAACATCAGCAAAAAAAAAAAAAAGCTTCTATTAATTTGTGAATGACACACATGATCAGGCGCCATTCCTGCATTTTGTAACATTCTCATTGAGAAGAATTCAGCCACAAATGATGAAATTAATATGCACTTGTACAAACAGTCAGTGGCAGTGCTGCATTCAAGTGAGAAATGTGGAAATTTACTCACATAATTTACTGTGCTGCAAGAAAGAATTACTAAATTAACACCAGTTTTTACTTGACTTTTCTGAATACAACTTCTTGATATTTCTATTACAATGGCCCATTTATCACTCGCTTTCTCTGCACTACTTATAAACCCTTATTTCCACATTTATCTGTGTCCCCATGCTACATTCCAATTTACTAGTAAGGTTATTTGGAGATATCACTTCTACTCTTTAACCTCCGCAAAACTCCTTCACTGGCTCATCTCTATACCACAACAGGGGTTCATAAACCTTTTGCCTTATTGAAATGAGATAAAACAAAGCAGCCAATGCTGATTTTCTAGATACGTGAATATTGAAGAAAGCAGAAAAGCAGATCCACAGGAGTACTAATGCTTCAGTTTTTTATTTAGAAACATTATTTCCTACAAAACTAGAAAGAGGATGATATTAGATGAGAGTCAGATATGTAAATACCCATGAGCACGAGGACTAGAAAGAATGTAGGTTATAGTGCTTGAGACACCTCTTCAGACTTTCTTCCACTTGTACTGATGTTGCCTATGTAACACTTACATGGATTACTTAAACTTTTGTTCTAAAATTAGTTAGGGTATGGTTACGTCCTGTCTCTACTGCCACTTTACAAAAGCAATATGATTACTTAATCTGTTTCAATACCTACCTTTTCAATTTCTTGATTCAGTTTTAATGAAAGCAGTGCGTTTCGTAATACTTGTACTGACTAAAAGCAACACTCCTATTTCAGATACCGCCTTCCCCCTCTATTTACTGGAATGACAGATACAGTGCATTTTCTTTTCCAGCTTAACCTTTTGAAAATGTCGAAAGAGAGAATAATTTGTATTTCTCCTTGAGTTACATTTCAGAAATTCGCTTCTGAAAACAGTTCACTGAAGCAATTCGTTCTTATGTTTCAGGGAGAAATAACACATCTTTTTCTGTCATCTGGGAAGTTCAGAATTCAGTGCTCTGAGGGTTGCCTCGGTCTCTTACTTTTTTAGCTTCAATCAAAGCTAAACAGACAGAGACAGTCAATCAAATCCCCGCTTAACTTTTACAATAAAGGAAAAAATAAACATTGAAAGGTCCTGAAGATTTCAAGTTCTGGAACCCGAAGCAATGAAAACACTGAGAAAATGTCAACTGGATTTTGAATTTAGTGAATGAGTTAAAGTTAAGTACATTATAGTGAATGCTGAATATCAACAGACATTTCCAATTAACAAGATCTATTAATGTTCATTTTCTTATGGGCAGAAAGGAAAAGTTCACCGGTGCAATTAAAACTTGACTGAAGTAGACAGAATGATTTCAGTAAATGTAAAGGGATAACATCACCTCCTCATTCTCCTACGATAATTAATTTCTGTATTTTAGGAAAAATTTTAAAATACATATACATACAGACTGTAAAATCCATAATTGAAAAAAGTGTAAGGGAAAATACCGTGAGGCTAGTTGGAGGGTAATATTTCTATACAAAGAAACAGTAAGAGCAGAATTTCTGGAGAATCACAGAATTGTAGGGATTGGAAGGGACCTCTAGAGGTCATCTACTCCAACCCTCGATGAAGCATGATTGTGTCACAGAATGGGCTACCTGGACACCTATGACTGTCTCCCAAACAGTTATGTACTGTCAAATAGATGCCAGTAGTCATTTCATTTAAGCACGTAAGTATCTTTGAGACTCTAACCCTAAAGAGGAGGAGGAGGGCCTATCTAGACTTTTTGATATACCTCAGTGGGTTACTCTCATTGAAATCTACAAATTGTGTCCATACTGTCTGAACACTTTTGAAAAATAACATTGCACCCCTCCAAATATTTCCGTGTCTCAGTGTAACAATTCTCTAGGCCAGTTTATTTGCTTTTGAATGGGAATTATCATGTTTAATTAAATAGAACTGAAGCTGGTTTGGTGACCGTAAACAGGACGCTCCAGGGAAGAAAAATGTGTTCAGTGTATCAGACAACAAAGGAACAGTGCAGAAGACAAAATAACGAAGGCGCATACCAGGTGAAGCTACATTATAAGCTCTGTCTTTTCCAAATTCTGTGCCTCTGTAAATAACAAATGAACCCAAGAAAGGGTTTCTCAGTGAGTGAATTCGAGGCTAAGAATTAATAATGTTTATAACAGCCAACAGAAAACTTTTTTTTTTTTTTTTCATTTGTATTAGTCTCCAAACACTGCTGTGGCTTTTTTAACATGATAAATCTACTTAAGTAATGATTTGGAGTAATTTAAAACTGCTTTGGTTTTAAAATAATAGATTCATTCAGGTATGAACGGTGCTCTCAGTATTCAATACCTATCATTAACAACATAATCTGAGACAAAATATTTTTTATCTGCTCACATTTCGTAGAACTTCTTGTCATAATTTGCTGTTCTTTTACTTGCTACTTCTGGGACTAAAAATGCTACAAGTTTAGCTTACATTTTAATTTATCTCAGGCATATTTCTAACACTGCATTTCTGATATCTATTGTGTTTGATTCTGTACTATATTATTTCACAACTGTCGGACTGGTAACTAGCAGCTAGGCACTTGATTGCCTTCCTACTACAGTCCAAATACTAGAACATCCTTCCCAAGTGTTCCAGGAATCATGGATTTCACATAAAATATATATAAAGCAAAAGTGCATTTCTCAGTAACACAGCACAATGAACACCCAGAGGATCTGTAAGGTACTGAGGTGTTTTTCTAAAGATTGTTATGCCCTCCTCATGATAGTAACCTGTCTAAGTTCAAGGAGGTTGTGGATGCTCCATCCCTGGAGGTATTCAAGGCCAGGCTGGATGTGGCTCTGGGCAGCCTGGTCTGGTGGTTGGCAACCCTGCACATAGCAGGGGGCTTGAAACTAGATGATCATTGTGGTCCTTTTCAACCCAGGCCATTCTATGACTCTATGATTCTAAGTTATGCCAGCGAGCTTCAGTTATTTTACAGTGATTCTATCCATTATATGGATAGGATATATGGCAGCTCTACAGTTTCTTGACACCTTCATGACAATACAAAAATCAAATCCTGTCATTCGGGAAATCCACTCTGTATTCAAGTTATTGTTATTGCAGTTTTATTGACCCAAATCTTGTCATGACATTAGACAGAAATTGTTCATTGTGATGCATGGACTGACGAGTGTAGCTCAGATTTGTCTAAATGTCAGATTGATTTATAACAGACTGCTATCTCTTTAATCTTTTTTTTTTTCTAAAATCTTTCTATCAGTAAACTTAGCATCTTGGTATTAGAAGAATAAATATTAGTGGGATATAAATGGGGAGCTTTGCCAAGGATGTTGATGATATTAGTTTCAGAGAGGAGAATAAATTGTTATTTGTTCTGATGGGGGCTGTACAACAATTAATTATTATATTCACAGATACAAAGAGGTTTCCAAGCCACAATTTTTTTCCACTTAAAATTATTGTTTATGCATGGCAAGTCTTGTTTTAGTGGACTAAGCAATGAAGAATCTTTAGGATTGCTTTCTTTGTCCAACCTAGAAGCTTTCCCTTTTCAGCTTGTGCATAATCTTTACGAAGAGTCATTGTTTATTAATAGTGCGAATAAAGGGTACTGATCACAGTGAAGATGAGAAGTAAGGTACAGAATGAATACGTTACTTGACTGGTTCCTATTCCCCACAGACTTTGCAAAGAGAAGAGGAAAATTCATTTTGCCCACGATCCATTCAAACATTGACTTCTGTATGACATGAAGATCCAGGATGCCTTCTTGATATACATGCAGTGCTATCAAGTATCAAGGGTTTTGATAAATCCCGATTATCAAATTACGATTCCTGACAGTTTATAATTCAGCCAATAAAGTAGATTTTTTTTCATAATGGCAATAACAGCACCTATCTAACCCAAAAACTATATTCTGCCAAGCTTCCAAAACATGCAGTTGATCACGAGGGAACTGGAGTTGCAAAAAATTATAACCATTTTTCTTATTATAGAAAGCACTTAAACTGAGTTAGGGGTTTCTATTCCTTCTATCAAGGATATCAATGCCTATATAGTAATGAAGCAATTTTGTTAGCCACTTTTCAAAAGAAAATAAGCTTGCAAATTTTCAAAATACAGTTCTAAAAAGCTATCAATATTGAAGACAGGCAGTATGGTGCTTACATTTAATTTGACAAGGCACCAACGACTTAGAAGCTTCTGAGTCCCAAACAAATGCTTTTTCTGGAAAAGAAAAGAAAACAAAAAACCTTCCATTTGCACCAGTTTACCAGAGCATTAAATTTTACTAAAATTTTCTTCAGGAAACATTTCTTAAGCCCCCCAAAATAACCCTAAAAATACATTCTTGAAAAGAGAGCTTAACGAAGACACAATAGGTTTAAAACGAAACAGTAAATAGTGCCAAAAGGCACTAAAACTCTGATTTACATAAAAATATACAGAGAGAAAATGACAGCAGTACTGAGAATTGCAGATACGGATCAACACACTGTAAGACAGCAACAGTATCTTGGTAGGAAACTGAGTTGAAAGAAAGAGAAGACTGCTTTGTCCCTTTTAGTGAATGAGGTCTGAAGTGTTAGATATTATTTGTAAGAAAGAAACAACAAATTTTAGACATTATCAAGGGAAAGGGTCAAGATTTCTGCAGGAATGCCGTATCCAATATATTAAGGATCGGTAACAGCTTTTTTCTTCTTTTTGGTGGGGAATATTTATCTCTTTTTCTTATTCAGAGACATAACTTCAAATCTGACAAATTCAGTATCCTTTCTCCAGTTCTGAAGTTTTCAAACATACCAACTTTTTAGGGATGCTCTTTGGTTTTTGCTTTTGATTACTATTTATCTATAAGGAAGTTGGTCGGCTTGTTTAAACTCTCTGCTCGTCAGTTCCTAATTATGAGCTTTCGTCTTGTTGAAATGTTTGTATACATGTTCTTTTCAGCATTTACTTGATTCAAAATTGCTATTATATTTTTCCACAAAAAGACCATAAATATAAAAAATATTGTGTCCTGAATGTCTAAAACTTAGGTTTTCTTTCTTTCTTTCTTTCTTTTTAACTAATGTTCAAAACATCTGTGAATAGACACAAGGAATACAGAGAACTTAAAATACCGTATTCTAAAAATTAAAAAATCCAGTAAATGAATACAAGCAGTATAATGAATGATAGTGTGATTTTGCGGCTGCATACTCAGCTGCCCATAATTAAAGTGAATAGTACATATATTGAGAATAATAATTATTGAGAAGCTGTTCCTAAATTGTGCCTCAGAATGCAGAGAGCTTGTTCATACCTGCCAGCAGCACAACACTATATCGGTGCTTTACAAAGCTACCTAGAAATTTATTAGGCATTACTAATATGCCTTTTATGCAGTGTAGCATCTTACAGTGTGGGACTGTCTTTTGTCCTTATCTTGTGCCCAAAGGAAAGAAGGCAGTTGCACACAGAAGGGAATATTTGGGTTATTTTCAAGTCTGTAAAGCCTAATCTTTCAGGTTTTTTCCCTCCCAAAGGAAAAAAAATGCATACACAAGAAATATTTATGTTGTGTTCAAGTGTGTTAGATGCATTTAAAAGGCGCAGATGAAGAAATGTCTTTCTTAAGGACCGGAAAGTAGTAAGAAAATAAGATCAGCATATTCAGATCATAGGACAAAGTTATCAGGGAAGCATCTGCAGGAAATAGTACAACAACCATTACTCTACGGGCAGTGCTAGAAAAGTAGAACCACAGAACAGTTTGGGTTGGAAGGGCCCTCAAAGCCTACCCAGCCCCACACCCTACCATGGGCAGGGCTGCCCCCCACCAGCTCAGCTGCCCAGAGCCCCACACAACCTGGTCTTGAGCGCCTCCAGGGATGGGGCACCACAGCTTCTCTGGGCAGCTGTGCCAGCACCTCACCACACTCCAAGGAAAGGATTTCCTTCTAACATCTAAACCAAATATCCCTTCTTTTAGTTTACAGCCATTCCCCCTTGTCCTATCACTATCAGACTGCGTAAAAAATGTGTTTACCTCTCCCCTCAGGTAATGGAGGGTTGCAGGGAGATCTCCCCAGGGCCTTCTCAGCTCTTTGTTTCTTTCTATAGGACCCTCCACTGTCCTATGACTGCAGCATCAGCAATTGTGCAGGTTTTATTATGAGTGCAGGAATACATGACAAAATGTGAAACATGATCCAGAAGTATCTGGTGTTCAGGTTTTTGAGTTATTTGAAAATGTCTGTTTTGAGTTCCTGGGCCCATGACTGAAAAAAAAGCCAAACACCTGAAAGCAGAGATCGTTGTATCTCTAACATCAGAAAATAACTTTTATTAGTATTTTATTCTTTAAGCAGCACAGACTTTCAGCCACTCAGATCTGCTTTTAGCATGCGGCTCACTGTCAATACTTACGATTAGTGCATTAGTGATCCTTGGCCTGCTCTATTTGTTGCTTACTTCTGAAATACTAAGGTGCATGTGGATTAAATTGTCTTTTTTTTTCTCCCCCCCCTCCCTGGAACTGAAAGATCTAGAAATATACTTTAAAGAGATGAGCATTCTCTTCTGAAGACATGATTAAATAAACAGCATGTTAGGGCTTTAGAGGAAACTTTACAAAAGAAAATTAAATATGGAGTCATAAACAACCGCAGTTTATTAAGCCCTCTCTACCAAATATGTTTCATACAAATTCTTACATCTCTGCAATCCCCTCTGTATGACCTAAGCTGTAACTTCTTAGGAGACAGAGCACAGAGAATACCTGAAGGCTTTTCTGAAGCCACGAAATTTGAGTTAGTGGTGTGAGACACAAAAATGATGAAATATCTTTATCCTTTCCCACAGCTGTATTTTTAGTTAAAACTTTCTCCCTGGAGCAAAGGACTTCTCTCAGGACTTCAGGTTTCACTTTTGTTCTATCCTTCCACCAACCTGCAATAGTTAGTAAAGTTAATCCTTGGGCGTTGGATCAGTGGCTTCAAGTAAAGCTTTAAGGATCTGAGCCAGCAAAAATTCAGAGTTACTAGAGCTCTGCTACACTGTATTAGCCGAAATTTCCACCTTCCTGAGGTCAGTTAGAGCAGATGGTATAGGAAATGGATTTCAGAGCTCTATAGATGTCTAACCCAGGGAGACTGGAAGCACTATCTTTTCTCAGGGCACCACTTACCAAAGCAACTGCTTATTAGCAGGAGGCTCGGAGACTACAACTGACTTGTGTAACCACTACATCATTTTTTTTTCTTCCCTGTTAAAAATATCCTGGCGATCCTTTGAAAAAAATAATCTCTCCTAAGCTTTAGATGATGGGAAGAGATGTGGCAATATGGTCATTGACTATGTAACGCTCACAACCTTATTTACAAGGCACGCTGAGAACCTGTCACGGGACTATTTGTCGTCAGTGCAGGCTTTGCTTTCTAACAAGAAATTAGAAAGCATACTCTGAAAAAAAAAAAAACCAACAGAAAAAAAAAACAAAACAAAAGTCATTTGCTGGATGCCTAAGCTCGACTACTGTAATTGGTTTTTATTCTGGTTGCTTACATACAGGAGAGTTCTTTTGCTGTCACTCATGCTCTACTTCCAATTCTATTTCTCTATTTTACTTTAAGATACACATCTTGAAAACATAAATGGTTGTGGAAACAGCATTTGCTATCAGTATGGAAAGTTTTGTTATTTTTTTTTTTTTGGATGTGAAAAGTAGTAATTCTTAGTGATTTTGTGCTGATTGACTCCAAACTGTGAATAGCATCTTCCAATTGTACCACAGCAACAAGGTTACTCTGGAATTGTGCAAAGCAGCTTGCTCTCTAGATGAAGAAAAGAATCCAGGTGATTTTTTACAACAAGAAAATTTAAAACTGAGTAGTAGTAGAAAACAATCATTCTGTTTACCAAATGACAGACAGCTGTTCCTTCTGGAAGGGAGTGTTAAAAACTAAAATTGCAAGCAACAGTTGAAAGAAAAGAAAGAACTGCTGAATTTGACAGTTGTGGCACTGAAAGTAGCCATGTACTTACATGCCTGAGGCAAATAATATTGTTACTTAAAAGGTTGAGTTAGGAGAGCAAGTTTTAGCTATAGCTCTCAGGTTATCAGATCACCTGAAGCAAGTTAGAATGAAAAAATCAGTGCAGCACAGCATTTAGCGTGCTATCGGTGCCCAATAGCAGATATACTGCCTACTGAGCTGGGGTTTTGTTGTCATTGTCTAGCAGCAAGATCATTTGTTTTAATGACCTTCTGCCATCACGTAAAAGCAAAAGCTCTTTTGATTGGATGTATGGTAAAATTAAAGGCTAATTGGTATTCCACTGACAATATACAGTAGGTACCTCATTGTGCTGCTGACAAGATCTGATTGATGCTGCTTCAAGAACATACAGGTTTAAAGGAAATTAGTTTGATAGGAAAAGAATTGCAGCACCAAAGTTTCGAGTTATCTACTACTGTTCCATTTCACAAGAGATATTATACCATCCAAATTTAATACATACCAGGCAGAAGAAACCACAGTGACAATAATCCTAAACGTTATTGTGGCATCTGTCATATGCTGTATGATGTTATCACATCTTTGAAACAAGTGCACCTGGACACAGCTATAGTTTAATAAGAGTGAAGATTTCTGATTATCAGTTCATCAGAACGGGCAAGTCTCGAGGCCAACTATAGGCATTCTACACACAGATCCTTTTTCCTACTAGAACTGTTACTGGAATTCCTGAATATTAGTGCTGGGCTGCTAGACATCCAGAAATGCTACACATGACACATAGTTCTGTGTTGTATCTGCAGTAGTGTAGAACACTGTTGTGTTAGAAGAGATATATACAGCTTTAGAGTTTGTCTTGTCATGCACAATTAATACAACACATTTTGGACACTGTCTATCCTGCAGAATGTAAACATGCATTCGGAGCATGCCCCAAGACCTACTCAATGCATACACTCCCCTTTCTTTCCAGACAGCTCCAGAGAGAAATGTGGCAACAGTTTTAATGCATAGAATACATAGCAAATACTTGCTTGTGTGATGTAGGCCTTATGTCATTACAAGGTTGCTTTAGGTATTACCTTAACTGTAGTCATAAAAGCTTAATTCATCAATAGTTAAACTGATATTAACCATTAAAGACATTTTTAAATGACAGAATCTGTCAAAGAGAAAGGTGTTCAGCCATAAATTCAATGCTACCTTCAGCACAAATGAAAGAAACACAGCAGAGGTCACTCTGATGCAATCTTTCTTTTAGAATCATGGAATCGCTAAGGTTGGAAAAGACCCACAGGATCATCCAGTCCAACCATTCACCCATCACCAATGGTTATCATTAAACCATGTCCCTCAACACAACATCCAAACGTTCCTTGAACACCTCCAGGGAGGAGGTGTTTTGCAGGACACTGCACTTAAAAGAAGAGACAATATGCTTCTACCACAAACTTCATTCTTCAACGTGAATTTTCTTAGAGCGGCTCAATCTCACATTGTTATCTCAGGTAAAGAAATGAAGGCAATGGGTGTCATAAAGCCCAGTGCTATCCTGGTGAGAGTCGCAGCCCAGCTGTGTTGACTGGACCAGCTCCTATGGGATTCAGGTTTCTGTTCACACAGTAAAATAAGCAAAACAGGAACAGACAAAAGAGGAAGATATTGCTTCTGAGTGGTAACTATAGCTATACATATATATATATTTGTTTTTTGACAGAATAGCTAACCTTGTATGTTTTAGAGACATATAAAATGTACGTGTTTGATGATATTGGATTTCTTTGGCAACTTTCAGAAGTAAATAAAACTCTAAACTCCAGATGATAAACTGTACTCAGACACTTAAGCCATTTTATTCCTAAGGCACAAAGGAATAGAATCTCCATCCTGGGATACCTTGTATTTACGTTGTAGGTTCCCCTGTGAAGATATGTAATAACTTACGCTACTTAAAAGCATGTCATGCATGCATAAATACTCTTATTCTCTTGCATAATAGCCTTTCAGTCAATAGCATTTAAATTAATGTATAACATTATTGTACATTGCTGACAGTCAGTCTGTCCCGCATGTGTCCTCTGATCTCCCATTCCTCCAGCTGCTGGCACCTGGTCATGTAAGCCCCCCAGGGCCATTGCTCCACACCAACTGCTGGAACCCAGACCCCCTCATCCATATGTGTGCACACACTGTGAATCTCTCTGGTACCTGCCTCCTGAATCCCTGGGTCTTTAGTTGTCTCATGTAACACACATACAGACAGGCTCTCTGATAGCTGGTCCCTCGATCCCATGGGACTTTCCAGTACCTGTCCTGGACCTCCTGGTCCTCCCATAGCTAATACTCACAGTGCTCAGGTCTCTCCAATATCCAGACCAAACTTAGGTCTGATCCAGTACTTGGCTCCCAAGCCCTTTATCCTACTGTCCTGCTAGTCCAGCTTGATATTCACTTACAATTACACACACAGATGAACACATCAACACAATATGCATGTACTCAGTTACCTGAATATGTCACTGGAGTTTCATTGTCTGTCACTGCTTCTCTGTGCTCACGGAGATGAGCCTCTAATCACACAGCTTGTCACACAGAGATTTTACTATGTGTGGTTTTTTTTTTGTGTCACTGTTATGTGTCACAGTAAAATTTAACAATTTAGAAATTACATTTTATTCTTTTGCCTGTTGGTGTTTTTATAGTACAGCAAATCATTTGCATTTTCTCCATGACTGACTCACACAAAAATTTGGGCTTTTCTACTGTGAAATCCAGTCATTTTCATCTGCATTCAGTACTGATGTTCTAGATACATCAATAGCATACATCAACACACACACCAATAAATAGAACCAAAACTACTGAAAAGAGGGATTGCAACAGACCCAGACTGTAAAGTTCTTTATAGATACCTTGTGATCATATGCTCAGATCACTAGGAGCTCTTCCACTGATTTCAGCAGCTCTTGGATCAGGCTGAAGGTAAAAGATGTTCTGTGGAGAAAAAAAAAAAAAGCGGTGTAACTTTAATATTTTATTTCCATTCTTTAATATTTTAATTGTTTCAAGGCTCATTCTTTTTAAGTGATTTGTAAACAGCTCTAAAATGACATGTAGCAACTGTAACCAAAGATTTGCAAGAAAATGACACGGGTCAATGCCCTACCCTAGCAGTTAGCTCTTCTCCAGGCCCTTGTGCATCTAAGCACAACACAAGAGGATCTAATGCTGTGCAACTTTTAAATTACTATTTCTTTTGTTTTCCCTCTCTTCTTATGAGAAGGAAGAGGAAAAGTATTCTTTGAAAGGAGAACAAGCCACTACAGAGAGACAGGAACAGAGCAGAAGGTCCTTGCAATCCTTACATAAGGAAACCATTTGTGTACAGTGCTTGTTACCATCTCTGCTGAAGGACGTATGCTTATTTATGTTTCGTTATTGCACTGCACATATGCTAATAAAAACCACGAAAACTCAACTTGCAGGTTGCTGAACATTCACAGACATATGGCAGCCATAACCAGAGATACTATTTTTTCCAGCCATAATGCTACATATTATGAAAACCAACAAAGAACACATAAATAAAATTAAGGATATTACTACATTAAAATATCAGACTTAAAATACGGTGCCATCAAACATGCGGTTGCTAACTAGTTATCCGGTATGCTGTCAGACAGAGGAACATTTTGCAACAGCAACAAAAGGAAGCGTGGCTTTGGGGATTCCTTTACAATTTTAAAGTTCTATCAGTAGTATACAAAGATTAGTGGAGATTTTAAAGAAATCACGTAGAACCACACCAGAAATCATGTGATAACAGCTCTGTAGCTTGAAACAAGTGTGCTTTGGAACTTTCAGAACTTTCATTTATTTTACAAATGTAGTATTTCTTTTTGTGTAGATGTTCAAACTGAGAAGTTAAAATGCAAGCAAGTATCAGCCTTTTCAAATTCTAAGAAACTTTCAGAAGTAGAAGCTGATATGTTGAATATTTTCTAAGGGGAACCTCAGCATTATACTCAAAACCCTTTCCCTACCCACCTATCATCACCTCCACTAAGTGTATAACATCAGGCTCATTCAACACGTTTCTGATGAGGTCCTGTAATAGCTGGAAATTGCAGGCATGCAAGAGACTAGAACTGAATTAAAACATTCAGCATCTCATTGGTCCCAAAATACTACATTTTTGGGGGGACCTGGAACAGGCTGCCCAGGGCAGTGGGCACGGCCCTGAGCTGCCAGGGTGCAAAAAGTGTTTGGACACCACTCTCAGACACAGGGTTTGAATTTCGGGTGGTTGTGTATGGATCCAGGAGCTGGACTCTGTGATCCTTGTAGGTTCCTTCCAACTCAGGATATCCTATGATTCTGTGATACATACTTGGCAAAACAATCAAGAAGTTTTGGGGCAACATTATTGTCAACAGTTAAGCAGGTTATATTATCCCCAAACGTTTCTAATATAAATGCAGACTAGATGGGAAAACAATTGCGATATTCACAAGTCTGGGTGGGAACAAAACATCTGTAGGGACTGTCCTGTTGGCTAAGGAGTTAAGCTCACTGATTCTCTACAATCCAATGAGTGCTCATTAACACTTCCTCTGACATGGCTCACACACTCATTTCCTCACCTACCACTCACTGCTCTTGTCTCACTCTACAGCTATTTAATTGGTTGATGTGATTGCTTTAAAGATTTTTGCTCATATTGACTACTGAAACGTCCAACAGTTTGAGGCTAAGCTTAAGGTTAGAGATTCAAGACCAGATGAGGCCTGGCAGGTCCTAAAGTCATATATATATATATATATAAAATAAGTAATATTATGTAAGTAATCATATCTAATAATAAGTGTATATATATATATATATATAAAGTCATACATATATATATATAACAACTCAAGGCCTGTTATATAAAACAACCACGATCTAGCTCAGCTAATGGCTGTTAATGGGCTTTCTGACTTCAGCCAGAATAACATCTTAGCTACATGAGTGCTACCGTTCAATTATAAAAGACATAATTGCTTGTGGAAGGCAAGCCTGCTTTCAGCCTGCTACACTGACAGTTAGCAGCCCTGCTCCTTGTGAGAGTGAATCACTACTCCCTTCCCTGGGCTCCACAGCAGTTATCACATACATCCATTGTACACCTCCTCATTCACCTTGTTTCCAAGGTGAAAAGATTGTTGCCTCCTGGAAGCCTCTCCAAACAGAACAAACAAAAGTGGCATTGGGGGTGGTCCTTCCCATCTCTGGTGCACCCTTTTGAAGGCCTGGAGCCACAGGTGGCGTTAGAGCTGCAGGCACACAAAAGCAGTTGAGATGCTGCCTGATTTGCTCTCCGCTGTCTCTCTAAATAATGTCTTATAATGCATTATACATTCATTGAACAGTTCACAAGGGATACCAAGACACGTGTTTTATGTAGCCATCGCTATGATTTATATAGCTGGGTGTGATCCAGAGCTCCTGGCTGGACATGTTTTCAGAGTAAGTCTTGGGACAAAGAACAAAGACAACTCAAGTGCTTTGATTTTGGCATGAGGTAAACTTACTGAGATAATTTCAGGTATGATAAAACAGATTTGGCCTCAAGTTTTATTGCAAATAAGCTTGTTTTTTTTTTTTTTTTTTAAAGGATTGTTTTTACTACCCCATTTTTTTTTTCCTGAGTTAACTACTCAAATTAAAATAGGAAGGGAAAGATAGCATTTTAGCACTGAAGACCATTTTCCTGTGACCTAAACTCTGGTGCTTAAATCTGTGAATGACCTTGACAGGATGTGAGAGGAGATAGCAGATTTGACACAATGAAAGACAGCAGATACATTCAAGAGGCTGGAAAAACAGGCTTATAATTTAGCATCTGTATTTGGAATATGTATAGTAATAATGAATTATAACAAACAAATGTCTAACATTAGGAGCTTATGCATAAATGTTATGTCACTGCAGTATCAAAAAGGCTTCTGGTCAACAGTATTCATGCAAAGGGAATTAGCATTAATGGCAAAAAAAAAAAATACACCCCTCCTGCATTTCCCTAGTGGGTGAACTAGGGAAAAAATGAGTAAGGCTGAGGGACACAGTATTTTCTCCATACTTCAAAGCTAGAACATGGAATAAATCCCTAAGCACCTGATCTGCTGCTGTTTCTGTAACTGTTCACAACCCACAGCTCCATTCTGCCCTCCAGTCAGCCAAATCTTTGAACAAACATATTTAATTCATCCAGGCTTGGAGGTATTAGGTATGGAGATCTGTAACGTGAATCATCTGACAAGCCAGGGGCACTAACAGTAGCAGCAGAAAACAGAAGGAAAAAGATGGCTGAGAAGGGACTGGATGTTAAGTTCAAGCTGCTGGCAATCAGCAAAAAGACACCAAAAAAAGTCATATTCTAAGGCAGGGTTTGGTACTGCCTTAACACTCCAGCAAGCTGAGAGGCCTTGGCAACTAGTGACATGGGGGAGGCCAGATTCAAACCCAGCTGGGATGTTAGCAGAGCAGTACCCAGTGCCACAGCAGTATTAATGATGCAACGGCAGAAAGTTAAGTTCTGGGAGTGGTACAGGAAGAAAGGGGAAGTACCAAGAGCCTACTGCCAGGGCATATAAATGTTATGGGGCTGCGGTCACTTAAGAGGGTATTACAAAGCAGAATTTGAGAAACACAGGGCATCTATTGGTTTGCAGCAAGTTTCAAGCCCTTCCCAAGTGACCTCCATCCTTTCTTACTTTCTCTGTTCACTTGTGCATGAAGAACAGTTTTCTTCTGCCAGATCGTTAATTATAATGACAGATTCAACCAGTGTTCACCGCAGTACCCTTGTGTATGTCACCAAAGAGTGACATTGCTTTCCATTTACCCAGGCCTTTTGCTTACAACTCATCAGTCAATTTCTACTCCATGAACCAATTTCTCATCCATACCCTGTGCCAGTCCTCTGTGAAGACTGGGAGTCCTTGTGTGGGACCACTCCCAGGAATCTCAGGAATGCTGTTCTATCTAGTGTTTTTTTTTACACTGCAGGTATGATCGGATATTAGGAAGAATTTCTTCTCTGGTAGAGCGGTGCTGCAGTGGCACAGGCTGCCCAGGGAGGTGGTGGACTCATTGCTGATGGAGGCGTTCAGGAGCCATGTGGATGTGGCACTGAGGGATGTGCTCAGTGGGCATGGTGGGGCTGGGTTGGGGTTGGACTAGATGGTCTCAGTGGTTTTTTCCAACCGTAAAGACTCTATGATTCTACGGCGTGGCTATTAATTTGAGCTGGTATTGCCAGCCTCTTCTCACCTCAAGGCCCCGGGCAGCCTGAGGTGGAGGGTGGCAGCCCTGCCCACAGCAGGGGGTTGCAACTGTGGGGGCTTTAAGCTCCTTTTCAACCCAAACTATTCCGTCATTCACCACGCTTCGTTCGCTATTAGAGCATTTTCTTCTTTAGAGTATTCTGCACTTCGCAAGGAGCAGCCCAACCACTCGCACATCCAGGCACGGTCTCAGAACCAACGCTCCCCTCAGCACACAGCCGGGCTCACGCCCAACCCTGCCAGTCCCCCAGGCCCTCCCGCCCTCAGCGCCCGCCGCCGCGTGACACCGCCCTGCTTCCTCATTGGTCGCTGCACCCGGAAGAGGCGGGACGGCTGTTGACCCGCGTGTGCGTCGGCTGAGGGGCGGCCACGGGTGGGGGTCTCGGCGGCGGCCTGCTGGCTAACAGCAGCCGGCGTCGCGGCCTCCTCCTCTCCCCAGTTCCTTTCTCGTGCGGTGGCCGAGCTGCGGGGCAGCGATCGGGTAGGCGTGTGCTCGCTTCTCTTCGCGGCGGGGCGGGGCCGGCAGCCGCGTGGCGGCGGCTCGGGGCGGGGTGCCGCCGGCTGAGGTGTGGTGAGGCGGCGGTCCGCCTGCCTGGTCGGAGGAGGTGTGTATGATAGCAGCGTGTGAAACGTGTAAAGTAACTGCTGGGGAGAGCAGAGTGCTTGCCTCGTTGGTCGGCCAAGAGCTGTGAGAAATTAACGATGCAGACTTTGGCATTCTGGTTTTTAAGCAAAAGCGTGTCATTTATAACATCCCTTGCTAATAACGTGGTCGAAACCTGAAAAGAGAAGTTTTCTTTCAAGCCTGAGAAAGGCCGCATATTGAACTCAGTTGGCACGGCTGTGAGGATGCTGTCATCATTTTCTCTCGTGTTAGAAAGCTGACTCAGGCCGGGCTGAGCTGAGGTGAGCTCACACCCTGAGGAGCGATTCTGGCCGGGGACGTCGCTGTGGTGCGCAGCTCCATCCTGTGCTGCCTGAGGCTGCACGGCTGGGAGGGCCGCTGTGTGCTGGGAAGTCTGTATGGCTCTTCTCTGGGTACTTTGGTAGCTTGAGCGAGGCTTTTTTGCTAGCTCTGTAAGTATATCACAGATTAAGACATCGGTTTTATGCAAAATGATAAGCTTTTTTATTCTTCCCCCCCCCCATTTAATGCCTAATAGGACGCTGCAATGGAGAGTACGGTATCTGTCACGTTCCTCGTATCGTTTTTCATACTGTTGTGTGAAAGTTATCATCATGGAGTGGAGACTACTACTGTTGTGCAAACACTGGAGAGAACTTTTCCAGAAAAGGCTGCTGGCATTAATGATGAGTTGGCGGGCTTAAGGCAGAAGCATCACCTCCAAGAACTTTTCAATCGTTATGGAGAAAACAACTCTCTAACGATTGAAGGATTTAGAAAACTGATCCAGAACATAGGGATAGATAAAATGAAAAGGATTAAAATAGATCATAACCACGATCACGACCACGATCATCATCTTCATCATAACCATATTTCCTTGAGTAAAAACTCTGAGAAGACTGTTTGTCCGAACCACGAATCTGATGCTAACAAAGACCCCAGGAACAATCATTCCAAGGAACCTCATAAAGCAGAGAGCGTAGACCATCAGCACAACTTTGTCCACAGTAAGAACACCGTTAATGAAATAACTGAGTCGATCAACACTACTCCCACAGATGGCAGTTCTGAGCTGCAGAATTTGGAACCTGCAGAAGGCAAGTCTGTTGCTCACGTAGGCCTGGCTGGCTCTACCACCATTAATATCACAAATGGAAGCAGTACGAGTTGGCTTGCAAACGTCAAGTCAAATGAATCTCTTGTTTCTCCGAAGGAGTTGGAAAAAGGAAGTTACCTGTATTCCAGACTTAAAAACCCAAATACCCAAGAGGTGAGAGACTGTTGTGTTCTGGGAACTGATGTCCATTGGGAGCATTGTTAGGGCTTACTTGCTGGGAGCTTAATGTTTAACTAGATCCAGGCTTTGTAGTATAACTGTGTTCATGGCAAAAACATGGAGCAATAGCTTTTCTTGAACCTTAACTCTTTGGTTTGAAAAAATGTTATGATCACAAGCTCAGAAAATACATATGCTATCTCATTTATGTAATATTCTTAATGTTTTTTTTAGAAGGGGATGTGTTTATGTTAAATATAAACACACGTCTGTTTTTATATACTTACTTACTTACTCTAATGCAATGACATTGAAGAGCTCTATTTAGGCGAATATATACAAGTTAGAAATAGCATGTAGGAAAACTCCCTTTACTTCATGCAAAAGCAGCAAGGGAACTACAAGTACCCAAGGCACCATGAAGTGAATACTCAAATACTGTTTTCCTGAAATGAATTTCTTGCTGTGTAAGTGCAGCCAAAAACCATGCACACGTGTGACTGTGTCTACAGAGCTTGTACTTTTGTGCACATGGGCAGGAAGTAAGTATTATGTGCCCCTGAGTTGGAAATAACTGAAGAAGAAAAGTTTGCATCATAATGATGCCTGTTATTTTAAGATAGTGTAAAAGAGTGCTGACAAAGTTGATCAGTTTGTTGTAGACAGTTCTGTTACACGATCTTACTCCACTAAGAGCTTTAAAAAGCAAGTGTCCCTCCGGAGTCTTAATCGTGTGGTTATTCTAGTTAATTCAGAGCAGGTATGTGCAGCGTTTGATGAGTGGGTGCTTCATCTGTGAGTAATTGCTGCATTCTGCACAATCAGAGCAGTGGTGCTGATGTGGGAATCAAAGGGAGTCCTGAGCCATGTAGGTCCCGGGGTGGGGAGTCCTTTGCTGAAGGCAGCGTGTGGTGGTAGTGCTCTGTGGAAGACTTTCCGTGGTAGTGCCATATAACAAAGCTTAAGACCTTTTTGTATCACTTCCTTATCCTGCCTCTAAAACAGAGTCAGAAGCGTTAGGCTTTTTCTAATCTCAAAGCAAACCATCTGTCCTCCTTGTGCTGAGAATGTGTGATAATCACGCATCAGCTGTCAGCGCTCCCCAGCTCGCCTTCTGGGCCAGAAGAGAGGATAAAGGTGTCGTTCTCACTGAAGTGATTTGTTACTGTTTTTTAATTACTGCCCATATAGCTGTGGTCATGCGGGGTTGCTACTGATTTCAAGTCAGATGGGATATGCAGTCATTTTAAGATGCAGTATTTTGATTCTGGCTAACTTTAAGAAATGTCTTTCCACAGTGCTCCAGTGCATCAAAGCTGATGCAGTCCCATGGAATAAGCACCGAAGTATTGTTGTCTGCCACAGAATTTAGCTATCTCTGCCCAGCTCTTATTAATCAGATTGATGGGAAGTACTGCATAGTCCATGCGAGTAGCGAAAAAGCTGAAACTCCTCCAAAAGGTTATTCTCTGCAAATAGGTAGGTTATTTTTTTTAATGTGGAACAAAAGCCTGCTCTAAAACCCATATGTGTTATAAATTTCAGAAATGTATTTCAAAGCTGAAAGAAGCTGGTGGTTTTCTTTCAGCACTTCTTATCACGTGTGGCCATAAATTTTTATGGCCTGCTGCTTGCTGCTATCCAATCAGATAAGAGTATTTGATTAAAAAAAGGAAGTGTTAAGCAAACAACATCTCGTGTAGCAGTTGTTGACGTTTTCTTTTTCTTCTTTTAACAGCGTGGATTGGTGGCTTTATATCCATCTCAGTCATCAGTTTCCTTTCTTTACTGGGGGTCATACTGGTACCTTTGATGAATCGTGTGTTTTTCAAATTTCTTCTGAGTTTTCTTGTGGCATTGGCTGTGGGGACTTTAAGCGGAGATGCCTTCTTACATCTCCTTCCACATGTAAGTATTAATTACTGCTTCGTTAGTTATTTCAAGAGGGACATACTGACAGCTGCTTGTGCCTATTAGTGGCAGCTTCATTAATTAACATATGCTAGTAAGATAGATCATTTAATAGAAATATTTTTTTTCTCCTAATAACTTCCTGTTTGGAGCTGTTTGTACACCATTGTACATCAAACTTCACACCCATTTCTCTCAAGCTGTATCCTGTTTTCTCAGTCATGTTTGCTGCCAAATCACTCACAGTTTCTTGCCCGTGAGAATTTTGCATAAATGTTTTTCTAGTCACTTACTGCACTGCCATTTCTTTTTCCTCCATCAGTTTCATGATCCTTATAGTCAGCAGAAGTAGTTTACTGTGCTCTTTAAATGGGGAATAGAAAATCCTGTTTCATGTTATCAGGCATATATGTTGATTGCTTATCCACTGTAATGTTTTTTTTTATCAGAATTGAACATTTCTGAAGTCCTAAAAAGCATTACTTGATAGGCTTTGAAATGTTCTGTTACTGATATGTAATATGGACAATAAAATTGGAATCTGGTTGTAACATTTCTAAATTTCTTGAAGCTCTTAATCACATTTCTAGGCCCAGCTTTCAGGTAAGATGTACTAAACAACGGGTTTCAGGGCCCTGTGAGTTCTTTCTGTTTATTTCTGTTATCTGGAACTTTCCATGTGAGGTCCCCGAAAATCTAAATGTGTGTGTATGAATGTGTATGCATGTGTGCATTATACCTGCAAGTAACTTCACTGAGAGAATGAATGCCAGGATTGTTCTCAGTAGTTTCTGTCAAGAGGTTTTCCTTGTAATCGTTTGATGTTGTATCCAGAGCATTTATCCCATTGTAAGTGCTAAATGTGTACTCAAGATTTGAGGATGAGAATGTGTGGAGAGCTTTGTATGTTTCTTTTGTTGTCAATTGTTCTGAATATAATGATTTCTCCTCTTGCTTCTCCCTTTAGTCTCATGGAAACCACCACCATCACCATGAAAAGGCTCCGCTTGAGCAGAACAAAGGTCCTCTGTTCAAGCATCTTGTTTTTCAAAGTACAGAAGAGAGTGCTTACCTGGATTCTACATGGAAGGGACTTACAGCACTGGGAGGCTTGTATTTTATGTTTCTAGCGGAGCATTTGATCACTTTAATAAAGCAGTTTAAAGACAAGAAGAAAAAGGTAGAGACACGATTACTTTGAATTTGTTGCATTGCATGATGACTTCTGAGTACGCTTTTGTGGGTTGGTTTTTTTTCTTTTGCTTTTTTTTTTGTGGTCACGTTGGGGAAGAGCTCTGAACTATCTCCTTAACCAGACAGGTAGTATGTGTGAATTGTTCAATAAGCACACAGCTATGTTTTAAGTTAGAAAGTTAAGAAGTTATTGTTCATTATTGATTTCCTTCTGACTTCTCAAGGAGTTTATAGAGTTGTCTAATTCTTTAAATTGTTCTTTTAAATCTCATGCTGGATGAAATAAGATGGCCTCGTGCAGTTATCGCATTACTGCTGAGGGAGCACTCCCACAGAATGGGAAAGGGCAGCAGTCACTCCTTAGGCAACTGAGCATCTGACTGCACTGTAGAAGGTGATATCTTTAGATGGCGTTCTGCTTGAAAGTACCATCTTGCAAGTTCCTCTTCTCTCTCTCGAAGAGGTAGAGCAACACAGCCTTCACATTACTGTGCTGTGTTTTATGTGGAACGTATAAATAATAATTGATTCCAGTGAGTTGTAAACACTAGATCAGTAGATTCAGTGCAGAAGTTGTAAGCTCTCTTACTTGGGTCCCAGCTGGTTCTGTTGCTGTGGTTGCTGCTGGAGTAAGTGAAACTAACGGTGAGTGACAGGATCACTTCCGCCATCTTTAGTTAAATGTATTCACGAGGAGATGATGTGAAGAGTTTCAAGCAAAGCTAGTATTCTCTGTATCCTTATCTGTCAGCCACTGAGAATGGATTTCCTGTTGGACTAAGGCACAAGGCTTTCTAGGTGGCCACTGATCATAAACTTTCGTGATACTGACGTTAGTGAGCAATGAACAGAGGTTTTTATTTGGCTTTTCTTCAGTATGCCAGCATTAAGCATTACACCAGTGTTACAGATCTAGCAGACCAGTTCTTGTTTAGCATATTTCTGTGTTTTTTCACTTAGCAAATGAACCCTTCTATTTAGTCCTTTCACAGAAGTACATGGTATTTACTTATTTATGTTCATTTTTTCACTCCTTTGGAGCGTGGGGAACTTTTGTCTTTTTACTGTACTTAAAAGAGTTTCTGATGTTCCTCTTCTGCCTCCTTTATATGGCTGCATAAATGTTGTGAATATAATGTTGCTCATGTATATCCTGAAAAATAAGTAAAATATTCATAACTACAGTATTTTCTTTTGGAATAAGAAAAAAAATGAAGATGATGGAGAAAGTAAGAAGTTTTCAGCGAATGAAGAAAAGTTAGATACAGATGATCGTAAGTCTCAGTAATATCACTGCACAGTTGTTCTTGTGCAACAGCACGGCTTAAAAAAGCACTGTATCTGATTGATGGCGGTTTATTCATTTGATTCTTACTGTAGGTTGAAGCGCTACCTACTTCTAACCTATCAAACCTCTCTAAAGAAGGCAGTGGATTCGGTTTAGAAATGAGTGTTTTGAAGTCATTCTGAGAAGCTCTACTGGCTATGCCTGTTGCATATGTAGATGTACCTAATGACTTCTGCACTTCTATTAGACTGCTAGATGTTGGATACAGAAGTCTAAATAATAGACTATGCATATTTTAAGTCCATATTTTTGGGGTTTGAATGTTTATTCTTAAAGTTGATAATCCATAATGCAAGATGTTTAAAGTTCTTCATCTGCAAATGGTCGGATGTCCTGAAGATCATGTTGCAAACAAAGCCACACCTCGCTAGGTATTTGTAGGCTCCTGTAGCTGAGAGCAGCTTCCAGTTGTTTCAGGAGGTAATTTTCTGCCTAAAGAAAGAGATCTCAGCAGTGCAGGAAAAGAACTGCAGGCAAGGAATGTAACAAGACTGAAGAGTTTGTCAGATAAAATAGTGTTAGCGTGCTGTTAGTGTTCGTACGAGGACACTTCACATTCTGTGTTAATATGTGTATATTTTCAGGTGCTGAAGCTTAACGAGTTGTGTATATTAATTATTTCCGTACAAAATACAGGGAGGTTGGCAGAACTTTGCATAATGTAATCTTGTTCTCTTACGTTCTTACTCTTTAGCCCAAAGATGAGTTAATGACATACGCATTTCAGTCTTTTTTGTTCTGAAGCAATTGAACTAACAGCTTTCGTGCTACAAAGTTTGAACATAGAGCCTTATGCTGTTATACTTAAATTGCACTGCGTCTTAGAAAAGCTTTTTTTTTTCCTTCTTTGACTTTTTAGGAGACATTTGTGGCCACGATGTATGGGACTGCTTTAGTGTTAGGAGACAAAGTAAAAGATTTTTATTGTTATGATGTAAGAATTTTCCCCAAAATCTGATTAAAACAAAAATTGGTTGTGGAAGCATTTGTACAGCACACTGGGTTATCAACTTCAGCTTTTAGGCTTGCTAATTTTTTTTCTTTATCACTTATTCAACTCGCTCATTTTATCTTTGCTTCCTGGATGACTTTAAAAATATATAATGTTATGCTCTGGGTTTTTGTAACAGGGTCTGAGGGCTATCTAGGGACAGACTCACAAGATCCATCGCCCTTCATTTCTCAGCAGCCAGCTGTGCAAGAAGAAGAAGAAGTCATGATAGCTCATTCTCATCAGGAGGAGGCTGATAATGAATATGTATCCAGGGGCTGTAGGAACAAATGTCATTCTCACTTACACGATACTCTTGGACAGACAGATCATCTGAGCCACCATCACCACGACTACCATCACATTCTTCATCACCATCATCATCAGAACCATCATCCACACAGTCACAGTCAGCGCTACTCGCGTGAAGAACTGAAGGATGCTGGAATAGCAACTCTAGCGTGGATGGTGATAATGGGAGATGGACTGCACAATTTCAGCGATGGCCTAGCAATTGGTAAGTGTTGGTTTGGGCTCAGCAGTCCTGTCAGGTGTGATTGTAGCCAGGTGTTGCTGCCATGTGTCTTTTTTGCAATATTGCGGTAGCTCTTCCTCGTACTTGCACAGGTTTTCTGAGGAAGGTAAGTAGTGCTTTTATGTTCTAGCAGCATGGAAGTAGGACACTGGTTACCAACTGTCAGAAGAACAACTCATGGAGTTTCAATACCAATAACATCAATATATGCTGCCTTTATGCAAATTTCTGGTTCAAGAATGTCTCCATTAACCGTAGAAGTATAGAATAAGGGGATTTCTTCAGGCACTCAGTGTCCTGAACAGGTTCAAAACAAGCTTAGTCTCTCTTTTTGAGCAAATGTTTAAAAAGCATTTTATTTTTCTCAAATACTGATCTTGCTTAACTCAAAATCTTCCTCTTAGTCTTTTTTAATTTCTGTGAGGTTTTATTAAAGACAGTACAGTGTTGTTGTAAATGTAATCGAAATACTTTCCTTTCTTGTTCAGACTCCTTTCTTTCCCCTTACGTGTAATAGTCTTTTTTTTGGCAGAACTTTAACTAAAAGGCCTTTTTGTTAGGACAAAAGAACAGATTAATGTTCGTGTTTTGGTCTCCTGGATTTGAGCTCAGATCTTGGAGTCTCTTTTCTAGAAGGAAAGTTTGATGGTAAAAGTAAATTATAGAAGGTGAAGTTAAATCAGTAATCATCCTTAGTTCTTATGCTACTCTTTCATGATCTTGAATTCAGTAATTAACACTATCCTGCGTGGTGGTTTGCTTTTGTTCTTTTTCTTTTTTAGCTTTGGATTGGATTCGTTACCAGTGTGTACAGAGTAATGAAGAGTCAGTTCAGCAGGAACAGTCTTCCTGTAAATTTTACTGCATAGACAAGTCCATTCTTGTTTGAGCAGAGAGCTCAGCAGTAACTGTTTTCTCACAGCACTATTTGCAGTTGTTCGGGTTCAGTCAGTTCAAAGAATAATGTGAGAAGAGACCTTCTGATTTAATCTTTTATTTTTATTTCTTTATGAAAGTTGAAGCGTGGAATGTGAATTTTCTAGCAGATGAGTTCTGAATGTGTGGTAGAAGAAGGATTTGCATTCAAATTACGTGCAGAATCAGTTATCCCTTAGCATTAGGGAGGTTTGGAAAGGAGCTATGATTTAATAGTTATGAAAAGAAAACTATGAGAGGCTTATAAAAGCTTATTGAACAAGTGAGAGCAATAGCCTTTAAAAGTTCTGCCATGTTCAGACTAATGAAAATGGGGATTTTTTTTTTTAATGTTCTGGATGAGTTTGAAAATATTATGAAAACCACTTATTTGATGCTTTGTCCATACTACTTATATAATATTTCTGCTTATTTATATGAAGATGTAAACATCTTCTGTGAAGATAAGTGAAGGGCTCTCTGGCTAAAGCGAAGTTTGTTCATTTCATGTGATTGCTATTGATAACTTCTGTCAGTTACTTTATTTTCCCTTAAATCTCTTGTGATTCTTACATAGCACTGAGATCTGAGTGCTTTGATTTCCATCGTGGAACAGCTGCACTGACTAACTTGTATGAAATTATGCTCTGTGATTTCATCTTTTCTCTATAACTTCAACTAAGTAACTAAAGTGCAGAGTTCTGTTTGTTTCCATACGAATCTTACCTATATTTTTTTCTTCTATTTTTTGAGAGAAGCGATGAGCCAAATATATTTGTAAATACCATAACACTATTAAATCAACTTCTTGACAGGGGATGCCATCAATAAGATACATTCAGGTAGTCTTCAGTTTACTGAAAATGTGTTAAAATATGAATAGTCAGTGAAAAATAAAACCAAATATTTCTGTTCTTATGCTTCTCTTTCGGTTGTTATGTATGTGTGCGGTATACAGCTTTGTCAGCTGCTGAGGTAGTTGGTAACACAGTCAGGTTTCGTGTGGTTTGCCTTTGTGGCCACAAAATTAGATTTACCTTTTGTGACTTAGCTGGACTTTTGTATTTTTACTTTCTTCTAATAAGTGATAAGACTGAAAACACTGTATAAAGGCAGTAATGTAGAGGAACTCCTAGATTATTGAGGATGCAGGCATGGGAGAAGGTAATTACTTTCTGCTTTCCTTATCTAGTCTCTTCAGGAGCTGAAGCCCAATTTAATTCTGATGAGGTCTCTTGTCTTAGGAGATAACTGTAGCTATTCTGTCTCTTTCAAAATCTGACTCAAAAACTATAAAGCAGTATTTAGAAGAAAACAGACTGATGCGTAGAGAAGATTGATAGTTTTCACTAATAGCCTCTTTAGCTAGTCAAGTAGCAGTAACTTGTCACTTACGTGTTAATTACTGTGTAGACTGCTATGACTAAGTGTTTTGGAGTGCTGTGTGAAATACTCTTGTTGAGGTCTTAAATCAAAATAGCTTTAGTCTTGCACGCTGCAGCTCACTGAATTGAACTTGGAAAATAGAACCATAAAGTGGGATGCTAGTTGGAGGTCGCTTGAAACACAGTGCTTGGAAACAATTGGTTGGGCCAGTCGTGGGTATGCATACCACGCCTTGGGAATTTCCATGGATGGATGTTTCTCCCCTTTTGTGGCCAGCCTCTTCTGCTGTTGCACCACACTCTTAATAGTGAAGGTTTTATTCATGTCCAGCCTGAAGTTCCTGGTTGTAATTTGCAGCCTCTCTGCCTTGTTATCTATCACTACTTTGAAGAGCTAGGCTCCTGCTTTTGTGTCTGCACTGAAGGTGGCTGTGGGCTGCTGTTTATCCTAGTGAAGGAAGGGGAAGTTAAATAACTCCTCAAGCTATTAGACCACGTGCTGTAGGCTTCTGATCATCTTGTAATCCTGGGGGCAGCATTCGCTTACACCTTGAACTGCGTTTCAGGCAGCCTGTATCTCTCAGTGCCAGATCAACTGAGCCTTGGTCGTCTCCACACCATCATCGAGGTGGGCTCCAAGCAGTGGACTTCCCTGTGCAATAGCTCTGGTTGGCAGGTCTGCCTCTGACAATCTACCCTGCGTGGGAGGGAATTGCCTACCACTAAAAACCTTTCTTCTTGTACTGCTGGCCCTAATCTGACCATCTGAAGTATTGGGTGCATATTCTGGGCTGAGCAGAACTCGTTTTCCCTGCAGCTGTTGCCAGAAATGGGACAGTTTTGTCTGGGTGGAAACTGCTGGAGTGCTGGTGGAGAGGTGTGCTCCTGTACTGTACTCCTCTTTGCAGTATGGTATTGGGTTTATTTCAGAAATTAGTGAAATTTGGTTTGTTTTAGAGGATTAGAGGGAATCATGTTGCTTTGGGTTGACATATATCAATCTTAAAAACTTCAGTGACACTTCTAAATGCTTGCTGAAACATAAGAAGATTTGAGTGAGAATAATTGTATGTCCTAACCTAATAAGCAGCTGCAACAATGTGTCAGCACTTGATGACTGAATATGACCGTCTGTCTTTTTTCTGTCTTTTTGTAGGAGCAGCCTTTACTGAAGGCTTATCAAGTGGCTTAAGCACGTCTGTGGCTGTGTTTTGCCATGAATTACCTCATGAGCTAGGTAAGACCCAAATATTTCAGTATGCTGCAGCCACCTAGGTACTCACAGGTGCACTCTGGGGAATTGTGGCTTATTTTATTCTGTGATACAGTACAGTTTTTTGATAAGCACTCCAAAAGAGTGGTCTGGTGCTGAAATGGACTGCCCAGGGAGGTGGTGGAGTCACTGACCACAGCGGTGTTCAGGAAACGTTTAGATGTTGTACTGAGGGACGTGGTTTAGTGAGGAAATGATGATAGGTGGATGGTTGGACTGGATGATCTTGGAGGTCTTTCCCAACCTTGGAGATTCTATGATCTCCTTTCCAACTGTTGAAGTGTTTTGAACATGTAACTGATATTTCTTTCTTAGTCACCGTGGTCTTACATGGTGTATAGAATGAGGAAAGAACAGTTTGCTTACACATTTTAAGGTTTAATCCTCTAGAAAGTGGACTGCTCAATTACATTTAACAGAGCTTGTAAACCAGCATGTATACTTCAAACCATTTATTAAATGATACACCTGGCTGTCTGTACAATCATGTTGTAGAAATAAATTACTTTCTCTGGAGAACATATGTGGCTTTATGGCAGGGAAGAAATTATCTTGTTCATCTTAGTACAAATTCCATAGGAATTACACAACTTGTATTAACTACACATACGAGGTGTCACAAATACAAGCATACAAAATAAAATCATGCTACACGTCCACTGCTTTGCATTCAAATGTTGTATTTGCTTTCAGATGAGAAAACCTTCTAAAATTTAAATCCTGCTATTTTGGCCAACACAGAAAACTTACTGTGAATACCCTGTTTAACAGAACATGGAATGATGTAGAAATACCGAAACAAATTGGGCTAGCTGATGTTAACTGGGGAAGAAATTGGACTGTACGGTTCTTAACACCAGCGTTCATAATGTTATACCAGTTCATCTTAATTGTATCATCTTGTGGGAAAAGCTGTAACAAACTTCTCAACTCCACTTTGGAGACTGCTTGTAATGATTTTAACTGGAGAGAAGTTACTTTTTTTTCAATAGAACCAATTATTTTTTTTCCAAACAATAAGCTTGCATTATTTTACTCTCTTTTGTTTAGATACATTATACTCATCTTAGAACAGATTTCTACTCTGAATAATGGGAGTTCTTTCTGGCTGGTAACCTATTAGTCTTTCAAACAAAATTAAGGCTTTAAGGGTTACTTACAAATTAGTGAAGACTTCCTAAATTTAAGAAAGCTCCATTTAAAGCACTAAGGAAAGTTGCAGAATAAAAGGAATCATGTTGGTAGCACTGATTTAATCAAGTGGGAATACTTTGCTTTAGGAACTGACTTGGGGTGCTCGTACATATCAGGTGGTGCAGTATGTTGGTTGAAATACAAACTACACTAAAAGCTTTTCCTTTCAAAAAGCATGAGAATTTAAGGCTGTGAACTTACTGCACTTGCGTTGTTCTTGTGTACTTTTAATTGTTTTCCCACTGTTTTCTAACTTTATGAAGAAAAGCGTAAGGCAAATGATGACTTATTTCCTCTTTCTTATGAGATTATGAGACACTGCAATATCTTCCTGAGGGTGTAAACTTCTGTTCTGTTTTCTCCTGCTGTAGGAGATTTTGCCGTACTTCTAAAAGCTGGTATGACTGTCAAGCAAGCTGTGCTTTACAATGCCCTGTCAGCAATGTTGGCCTACCTTGGAATGGCAACTGGGATACTTATTGGTCATTACGCAGATAATGTTTCCATGTGGATATTTGCACTTACTGCTGGCTTATTCATGTATGTGGCGCTTGTGGATATGGTAAGTGGTTGTGTTTACATATCCTGTGTCGCACATAGCATAGCGTAAGAATTGATATCAGTTAAACTTTGATCATAAATTCTACTCTCCCTCCTTCAACATTTTTTTTTTGGTGCTTAAAGGTACTGAGAAGTGCTCAGTTAAATGTCCAGGTGCAGGATTGCTTTCAGTTAGGTTACTGGTGGTGCAGAGTGTAGCAGATGGTGTGCAACTTGTAGTCTTGCTGGCTTTCTCCACCACCAAATGTGGTTTGGATTTTGCAGCAAATCATTGGTGCTTCCTTTGGTGAAGCCAGGATTGTATTAAAATCTCTCCTGTACCTCAGAATTCTGTTTGTACAGAAGTACGAAGTGCTTAATGGATATTCATGGAAGTTTAAGTATCGTTTCAAGAATAAAATGCTTGGTGTGGCTTGATGAAATCAGTTGGTAAATAAGCCAGCCATTTACTCCAAGTATAATTAAGGCGTCAGCATAATTATAATGAAAACAGTAATTAGACCACTACTGACTGTGTGTGTAAATAGCTTATATGAGAGTAGACAGATAATATTACTAATGTTGAGTGGCACCTGATTCATGAAGTACTATTAATGCAGCCACCAGAAAAGTCTTGAGGGGTAAGACTGAGCCACTGTGTGCCACGTTATTGAAGAACTGTTCTAAATGACTGTTTATTCTGTAGGCATTTAACGCTCTCTTGTTTGCTTAGGTGCCTGAAATGCTCCACAATGATGCTAGCGATCATGGATGTAGCCGCTGGGGATACTTCCTGTTACAGAATGCTGGGATTCTCTTGGGTTTTGGGATAATGCTGCTCATCTCAGTGTTTGAACATAAAATTGTATTCAGCATAAACCTGTAATCTTTGCCAAGGTAGAGCTTGGTGTTAAGTTATAACTGGTAGTTGTTTTTTTTATTCCGTAATGGAGGGGTACGCTTGGTGTAGTCTAGGTATTCCTGTTGGTGTGTTTTGTCGTTGCCCTTGGGTCTTTCAATCCCCCAACCCTTTTCTCTCCCATAGCAATGAGAGCTGTAAGGATTTTCACTTGGAATGTAGCGTTTCATACGGTACTGTGGCAAGACAAACTCAGTAAGTCATAGTGAGTGCCAAATCTATGAATGCAGTGTCACGTGTGGTGGGGGCCAAGGTGTTTTTGTGAATTCATTTACTGTATGTAAATACATGCAACAGTGGCATTTTTTTTTACTTCATGTTTTTGTTGGTATAAAGAAATAAAATGTCAGTGGTTCTTATCAATCAAAACTAGTGAACAGAGAGTACAGTGAGCAGTGTAGAACAGCAAAGACATGCAGTAGGTAGCGTGGATTTATACTGGTAGAAACTGATCTCTTTGTCCACCTTGTTTACAGGGGGTGGCAGATGAGCTCACTCCATTCTCTTAGTGGTGCTTCTCCTTGTGGATTCTGTTTCCTATTCCAGTTGGCTTCTACTGCAAATGGTTTCATGTGAAATCGTTTGATTGAAGCGTTTACAACAAGTGTGTTTCACCTGTTTCTTCCCTACTGATGGGAGTTACTCTTCACTGATTCCTCAAATTGGCAACAGCAGTACAGCTATTACATCGTAACAGCGTGGCTGTAGCTGTAGTATACTTGGATGCTGTTAAAGAGGCTTTTAAAGTAGCGTTCTATCACGTTTACGCTGCCTGAAATGGTGAAGTTATGTGATAGTTTTTGATATCATGGGGAGTAGTGTTAGTAGTTCTTTGCTACAACAGCCTTCTTGATTCCATTTGGGAAATGGGATGACTGGGAGAGCTGACTCCTTCTAGTTCTGCATAATAACATAAAATAAACCTGTGCTTGCAGAACAGTTGCGTGCTTTCAGCTAAAGCTGGAAGATCCAAAGAGCAAGCTTTCTGACGGCACATATAGGGAAGCAGCATATGAAGAATAACCCATATGCACGAGTATGTGGTTTGAGCTTACCAGCTTATGGTCTTAATATCTCAACCACCCTGAAAGTATCCGTAGGAAGGAAAGACTAAAAAGCCATTTGTCAAAACAAACAAATGAAAATCACACTCCAACAACCAGAATCCAACATTGTAGGATTTGCAGGAACTGCGAGCATTACATGATTGTGTGCCTCAACTTCTACACAATAAGATATGCTATCTTAACTTGCTTCCTTAAAACCAGAAGTAATCAGTTAGAATTTTTCTCTGATTCAACTTTACCTCTGCTTCACATCTTCAGCTGAGTAAAAAACAACTTGAACGAAGAGGAAGTATTTGATGATGCCATGTCTGACAAGTTAAAGCAGCCTGGCATATGGTGGTCTGTCATTAAAATGAAAGCCAAAACTGTCACATCAAAAATGGATGTTTGGAATGAATGGCAAGATTTGTGTTTTGTTTGTTTTTTGTTTGTTTTTTTTCCACTGGTTGAGAAACAGTGTCTGCAGGCAGTGGGCTGTTACCTTTTTCACCCCCTTTCAATTCTTTACTCGGGTTAACCGGACAGATTTATTTAGACTCCTTTCCACAGTGATGAAATACTGTTCTATCGATGTTTCTCGAGCAAGCCGAAACAATCAGCATAGATCTGCTAAGGTTTTGATGCCAGTGCCAGAGCTCATACTGAAGGCTTAAATAAGAATAGATTTTTTTCAGACTTTTGTGTGGTGAATACTTACCCTTTATTTCTTTTAACTCTGAAGTAAGCTATGGCTTGAACTTCATTTCTGTGCTTTCTTAAAAGGTCAGATATCAATCTCTCCATAACAGTGGAAAGTCACAGAAGGAAAATTAGTGTGCTCAGTGAAATATTTATGACATCTGAATTGGGAGCAGAAGAAAAAGGAGCAAACCAAGCTGACTTTTCCTATCCTGCAGGAGGTTGCATATCTAGAAGCTGGGAGAACTGTGCTGATGATTCCCTTGCAACTTTTTCCTTTTGAAAGCAGAGTGAGCAGAGCTCGTTATCACTCTCCAGATTGCCTGATCTGTACAGGGGACCTCAGCCTCAAAGGGAACGCTTGTTTCTTGAATCTTCCTGTAGTCAGCACTTGGCCAGTGTCGTTGGAACAGGATTTGTCTTGTTTCCTTTGAAGTCAGTGGCAGAGGAAGGCTAATATGTCCTAAGGGAAGCACTAAGGTGTGCCAGAGTCTTATCCAACTCCAACAAACCTGCACGTTATGAACCTATGAGCAGCTGTTAGGAGAGAAGAACAGGCTTCTCTTTTAGAGCACTCATGTTGTCTCTAACAAGAATAGTGACAAAATACGGGTGCATCCTTTCCCTTCATCAGGTGCTTTACCTTTTTTTTTTTTTTTTCCTTTATTCTACACTTCTGCCTTTCGGTTAACCCTCTGTACTTCCTTCAGAAGCACACCTCTGAGCAAACAGCAGATGGAGGCTGCGAGAAGGAGTCCTGCAGTTCGTGGTGCAGAGGAACCATACCGTGGTACAGCAGCCATCTGCTATGTTTTTGTAGTGTCTCCTTGATCTGCTGTTCTGTGCTACCTCTGTTTGCTGGTTCTCACAGCAGTCTTACTCTCGTGTTCCCAAGACTGAATTAGAAAAGTTACATCTATCCCACCTGTTGCTTCCCTTTCTTCCCTGCTTATAAACTGTTAGCTCACTTGAACTTGCTCTGAAGAGAAAGCAGTTTCAGATTCCTTCAAACAATCTAAATTTTTATGGCTCTTCTGCCATTACCTGTGTTAGGACTGTTTCCAAACTGTCATAGCTAAAGCTGTGCCTACAGCCCCACAGCTGATCTTTCTCTTTTCTTTGCTACCCCCAGTGCTTGAATGTCATCATCTTTGACCTGTAGGAAGCCGTTCAGTTCCTGGCATGTACACATCACTGCCACCCTCTTCAGAAAAACAAACAAGTCTAAAAGAACACTCCCATCCTCTCACACCCTTATGTCAAAACAGAAGCTTCCATGCCTTGACCAGTTGGTGCCTTCTCCACTGACCTCTAACCTGTGTGGTCCCAGTCAGTCCAGATCTTAGAACATGGCCACTCTTCTTCCTCTGGAAGTCTCTTCTTGGCATTGCAGAATTGCAGTTGGATGTATCTGACTTTGGCTGTGCCCTGTCTAAGCAGGTCTTGCCTTTCGTGGGGCAGTGGCACCAGTCATTGTCAGAGCTGACGTGCTCCAGTTCTGGCTCCCGCATTGCTTCTCATGAGTAAGATGCGTTCCCCCCTTCCCTCTGAGCCTCTCACAGATCTGTTACATGCACAAATACTGGAGCCTCCTGGTGGGTGCTGTAGGGTTTGGGCACTCTGTTGGTTGTCTTTTGCCTTCTCTCCTGCACCCCCCAGCCATCAGAGAAATTGTACACACTCACTTCCTTCCTTGTGAGCTATATCAGATGTGGGTGGCTCCTGACTCAGTTTGCTTTGAATTTTTGTGGTTTCTGTTGGCCTACAGCCTTAATTGCTGAAGGACTTCTCTCGTCTGTGTGGTAGATGGGAGATAGGAAGTGGGCATGTGGCTGAGTGTCCCCTATGAGATGTTTAAATTGGTGACTGAACAGATATAAATCCACAACTTCCGGTCTGTGCTTCCTGAGAGTTGTTGGCTGGCTCGCAGTGAGAGAAACTGACATGAAAATATCTGTGTATCAAAATACGTTACTAATAGATCAACGTGAAAAATAAACCTGCCTGCAGCATGTGTGGGAAGGAGGGTGAGATGAGCCGGCGGTGAGCACTTGAGTTGGCTTGGTGCTCCAGCACATTTGTCTTTGGAGTGGTACCAGTGGCTGCAAAGCACTATGTGAGGAAACCGAAGATGGTCTGAAATGTGCTGTTTGTAGCAGCGAGGTGACAAAGCTGGCCCACGTTTTCATTGTCAGCCTTTAGCAGAAGCAAAGGTCCTACTTCTTAAAGGTACTTGTGGTGAAAGTTCTTATGCTTTGACAGAGGGATAGAGCAGAGACTCTAAGCTGCCTTTCATTTTTATGCATTGATGTTTCTGAGCAGCTTGTGGTAATGTGCCTGCCTGCTGCGGCTGATAAATGGGAGCACCTTTTTTTTGTGTGTCCTTGTTAACTACGGTACAGAACTGAGTGTTGAATGCAGCTGTATCCGCCTTAGGTCGTGCCTGCGCTGGCCTTGGGCAAACAGAGCAAGGAAAGGTGGACTCTAAGTAAGTGATTTTCATTGTGCCACATTCTTCGTAAGCTTTTGGCTTGTGCGTGTATGTAACATCAGTCATGTGCTGTCCTTGCTTGCAGCAGGAGTTCCACTGCACATATGGCAGTCCTTGCCTGAGTTCTTGGCCTGCCTGGGTCAAGCAGCATGGCTGTTCTCTGTTGATGGGAGATAGTGTGCAGGAGCACAATGAACTGTATTCGTTTAAAAAGCATTCAAGGCTACGAGGTGTAAATCCAAGTGGCTCTTCTGCTGCATGTATTCAGGGTCTAGCATAATTACAGCTTCTGTGGAAAACGAGTTTGTTCTGTTTGCCACAAATAGAAGCAGAAACCATGTTTTCATGCCATGTGTTCTTACTTGAAATGTGATTTTGGTACATTTAAACAATTGTTATAGCTGCCCTTGTATTGCTGTGTGCTTGATGGAATAAACCACTGAACAAAGTGCTGTTTCTTCTGTGTTTACTTGGAATTCCAAAAGCGTTTTGGGTTGGAAGGGCTCTCAAAGCCCACCCAGCCCCACCCCATGCAGGGGGCAGGGCTGCCCTCCACCAGCTCAGCTGCCCAGGGCCACATCCCTCCAGGGATGGGTCTCACAGCTTCTGTGGGCAGCTGTGCCAGCGCCTCACCACCGTGTGAGGAAAGAATTTCCTTCTATCATCTAATCCAAATGTTCCTTCTCTCTTTTATTTTACAGCCATTCCCCCTTCTCCTGTCACTATCAGGCTTACTACATAGTCTATTTCCCTCATGTTTATAAGCTCCCTTGCAGCAGCAAAAGGCTGTGCCTTCCTCTGCACCCGCTCCAGCAGCTCCTTCTCGTGCTGGGGGCGTGGACGCAGTACTGTAGGCGGGCCCTCACAGTGTTTGTTCTTTCTTCCACTTTTCCCCCACTTAGGCGAGCGCTTTTAAATACGCGCGATGGCGCCGTGCATCCACCACAGGGCGCCGCTCCGCAGGGCGGGAGCCGCCCGCGGGGCGGGGCTACGCGTGCGCCGTGCGGGCGGCAGCATGGCGGCGGCCGAGGCGTTGGGCGCGGCGCGGTACTTCACGCGCTGGTACAAGGCAGGTGCGGCGCGGCCGGGCGGGCGGGATGGAGCGTGCCGGGGCGTCACCCTCACCCGTGTTTGTGGCCTCTCGCAGACGTCAAGGGGCGGCCGTGCGAGGACTTCTGCGTGCTGCAGCACTCCAACAGGCGAGTTGGCCGACGGGGCGCGGGGTGTCGTTCCCCCGGGCCCGGTGCCCTCTGGCGGCATCGCGCGGCCGGGGCGGCCTCGGGGCCATCGGTTCGCATTGTGCCCGCGCTGTCCTCACAGCTCTGCGCGTCGAGCGGCGGTGTGAGGGGGTGGGGGTGACGCCGGGCCCGATGCCCGCAGCTGAAGCCTGGTTGTGGGTATTTCTCTACTTAAAATGCTACAGGTACGGGCAGAGACTGCGCTGGAGCTGCTTTGAGCACTCAGGGGCATGGCTTTGCACCACTACGGCACGGTAACTGTCAGTCTTGTTGCAGAATCTGCGTCATCACGTTGGCAGAAGCCCACCCTCTTCTTCAGCCCGGAAAAACAATTACAAGCATTAATTACCAAATCAGTCCCAACTGTAGCAGGCTTCAGAATAAGGTCTCTGGGAAGTCCAAAAGGGTATGTACATGAAGCTTTCTGATTTGGTTAGCTCTCATCTGTATCTCTCAGTGCCTGGGACACTCTGTCCTTCCCAGGACTGGTTTAGGTTGGATATCAGGAAACACTTCTTTACAGGAAGGTTTATTAAGCACTGGAATAGGCTCCGCAGGGAGGTGGTTGAGTCACATCCCTGGATGTGTTTAAAAGCCATTTGGATGTGGTGCTCAGGGCCATGATTTAGTGGAGGGTTGTCAGAGTTAGGGCAGTATGGTTGGGTTGAGGTTGGACTTGATGATCTTTAAGGTCTTTTTCAACCTGAGCAATTCTGGAGCACAGGCCTTATGAAGAGAGGCTGAAGGAGCTGGGATTGTTCAGTTTAGAGAAGAGGAGGCTCAGGGGAGACCTTATTGCTCTCTATAACCACCTGAAGGGAGGTTGTAGTGAGCTGGGGGTCAGCCTCTTCTCTCAGGTGACTAGTGATAGGACTAGAGGGAATGGCTTCAAGCTGCGCCAGGGAAGATTCAGGCTGAACGTTAGGAAATACTACTTCTCTGAAAGGGTGGTCAGGCACTGGAATGGGCTGCCCAGAGAGGTGGTGGAGTCACCAACCCTGGTGGTGTTCAAAGAGCGTTTGGATGTTGTGTTGAGGGACATGGTTTAGCGGGAACCATTGGTGATGGGTGAATGGTTGGACTGGATGATCCTGTGGGTCTTTTCCAACCTTAGCAATTCTATGATAACCATGGAACCCATAATGACCTGGAGCTGTCACACCTCCTTACTTTGTTCTGTAACTTACCAACTCGTGTTGTTGCTGATGTTTATGAAACTGTAAGAAGAGCTGGATAATAGAAACATGTATGTATTTTTTTCACACGCAGGGAGCTCAGTTTTTAACAGAACTTGCCCCGCTCTGCAGGATAGCCTCCTCAGATGGAGAAGAATATACCATTTACAGGTAAGGATTTGTACACCCCCACCCCCATCCTGACATATCATGCACTTTTACTGAGTCTGAGTGCTTCTGCAGTTGTATACGAGGGCGACTGATAGAAGTGAATGAAAACATTCTTAGCAATCCAGCACTTCTGCAAGAAAAGGTAAGAAGCCTTTTAGCTTTTAGCCTTTATTTTACTACTTCAGTGCTAACATCATTCCTCCATTTTAGCCATCAACTGAGGGATACATTGCAGTGGTTCTACCCAAATTTGAAGAGAGCAAGAGCGTAACACAGGGGCTTCTGACACCAGAGGAATACAAGGAAGTTTTATTGAAACGTCAGAATTCTTCTTCAGGAAGTTAATTATACAGGCTGCAGCTGTGCTTGATGCTAAATATGCTCCTTGTGCATTGTAACATTCATGGCATTGAAAGGTGGGGGTGTCTGCTTATAAAAGTGGAACTTCACATATTTGTTTTATTCTTGTATGAAACAGGCAAAATAGTTTGTATATTAAAATCTGTTTTCTCTCACAGTCGTAGTACTACAAATTTTTACATAAGCACAGATCAATTTTGGAGAGTGGGACCTCTTTGCTCCTGGCTCAATGCAAAGTGTGCACAGAGAAAAAGCACAATTGAGCTGTTGGGTAATTTAGCCAAACTAATAAACATGGGGTTTCACAAAGGTGAAATGAAAACAAAATGCAATAGGAGCCTGCCTACGATGAACAGATAACCTTGAAAACAAGCATTTCACACCAGGTTACATTTCCTAGCATCCTGAAATCAAGTAATGCCCTTTTCACAGAAGTTTCTCATAATCAGTATCTATTTACTTCAGTTTAAAATGCTGTAATGTAAAGTCTACATGTAATACTTCAGTGGTTCTACATGCAATTCAAATTCTGCTCAGTAAAGTTTAATATAAAGGAAGCAACAACTGCCATCTGCAGATAGAGACAGTGAAGGAGAAAGTGTTTGAGTCGAGAGCGTTAATCACTTAGAAGTATGCTTTGGAAATATGAATAATGTCAACAAAACTAAGATTCAGTGGCAAGCTCTCACAAGAGTGTTTTTCCCTAGAACTCAACTTCATTGTAGGTATAACTCTAAATTTAATTTCAGTGCTTTAGGCCACAGCGTTTCAGACTACGTTCCTGAATGGGCTTTATAAATCCATAGACTGAAATGGGCCAGAGAGGAGTTCACAAACATCAGCAGTAGTGTTACGTAGAGCACAGGGTTCTTTATGTGAAAGGTCTGTTAGCAGCATCTTTGGGTTGAAACATCCACTAAGACATTCGTAAGCATTAATTACAAAACCAGTATCAATAGTGAGCGTAGGAAATTCATTCACATTATGAAAACACGTGATGATTACACTAGTTGGTGCTGTCATTGTTAAGTAACGGGACATCTATTAGATGTGACAAAGGTCAACAGGTTTAATTCACATTAACCTGGTTTGACTTTCCACAAATGAAAGCAAAATTGAAACTTCAGCAAGTGTTATTTTCTCTAATAGAGCTTCTGCAATTTCTAAGTGCTGTCATTACTTGCTCTCTAAAAATGTCATTTTAGTTAGGTGATTTTCCAAAGACTTGATACCAAACATCTCCACTCTCCTTTCTGGAGTGTGTGCATTTGTACCAGTTCGTGTTCTGCCTTCTCTCCATGGGGGAGCAGGTTTGAGATAGCCGTTCCCTGCTTTATTCTGTGTACAAAAGACAACATATTGTAAAAAGCAAGCAAACATGCACAAAAACAAACAAAAAATCCCAAGTTTAAAATACTGCAGACGGACCAAGTACTCACCTTTCTCATTAATCTGCTGCAAATTGGAAGAAGTTGACATAACAGAGTCATCACATTCCTTGTTTTCTGAATGCATGCATCAACCTATGCAAGACAATTACAGTTGAGTAAGACCACCGATTGCTTCTGTTAGGCAACATGAAAATCTGTTTTGAGCTTGAAATGCATACAAAGGACAAACAAATCCAGTCTTTTCTAATCTGAAGGTTTTGCCCAGCCTGTTCAACTTCCTGTAGCGTTCATAATAAAGGAGTATCCCTTCTGCTAAACCAAGGCAGTGGCTGTGAAGGAGAAGAGAATGATGCACATCCCAGGAGAGGGAGCTAAAAATAATTTAAAAGAGTAATATATGTGTCTCAGAAGTGAGCTCTCACTATTTAAGTGTGCATCATCACAATTCTTCATGCCTTACTTTGATATGAGTTACGTTAAAACTACTCAAGTATTGGAACTTAAGCCTAAAGCACAGCACAGATCATTAAGTTTGGGCTGTACAGAAACATTAATTTAATAGCCTTTAGCACTATGTACCTATAGAGTCTGGAGCTCCCATTTAGTCTAGCTAGAGCATGTGAAAGAAACCAAGCAACAGCCCTCAGGTGCTCAGCTTGGGTTTGATTCCTTCGGATGGTGTAGCTGGTATCGGAACTGAGCTGTCCCTCCTACAAAACGGAAACAGAGCTTACAGAGCTAATGGGAAACCAACACCCAGGTGCACAGAAGGACATACCCTACTGCTCTTCTTAACAAGTTCTGCTATTCACTGCTAACATTTGTAGACCACTGTTATCATGGTAACAGTGCAGTAACTTTTATGGCAGCTACGTCCAAGATGATGTATAACAAATAAGTAATAGAATAAATTGATGGACTCTACCTTTGGAGAAGCAACATGCATTTTAATAACAGCATTCAGGGATTGGAATTTATGTTTATCTAAAGCATCAATTACAAGATAATAACTAATTATGACAACAGTAGTACAAATCACCTTCATTAATATACTTTGAAGCACTGAAGTCTTTTCTTGGCAAGTTACACTTAACTACAGCTTGTATTTCTTCAAATAAAGTTTGTGTTACAGTAAAATAAATACCATCCCTCCCTGAATTGAGAATTCTCAGTTGGACCATGACAGATAGTGGGTAAGTTGAGGAAAACATTGACATAAGTTCCTTGACAAAAGTCCCCAGCAGTAGAAAGTAATATACAGTAATGACATCCCAAAAGACGTCTAGGAGCATCAGTGCCTTGGGAAACATTTCTAACTCAGAACCAAAATGTTAATTTTGGTTATTTTAGAAACAGAAAGGAAAAGATCTTTCCTAAATCCTGTTACATACTGATTCCCCAGCTCACATAATAAGCTACTGGTAGGGAAAAACATTAATATTAATGCTATGTCTGTGGCCAGTAGGCTAATTATGTAAAATACAGATACCCATGCTCCCTAAAGAAAATAGTCATGAAGGCCTGAAAAGTAATGCTACCCAAACTATCCACCTGCATACTTCCATGAATGCTGGGTGCCAGCTTGTCATATTTTGTCTCTCTTCAAACTCTCAGCATGAACAATGGGGTGAGGATAAACTTCCTTGAAGCCCCTCTCTGCTAATGGGAAAAAGGGTCCAGAAAACAATTGCAACGGGGCTGGAGAACGTCCTTTCCTGACACAAAGTTCTGCAGTGAATGGCTGGGGTTACAGCTACCAGTAAGATGAGAGAAAACATCCTCATTAGGAGGAACAGTTCTTACTGTTCTTCCTCTATACTTTGCCCATTCGCTTCTCAAAAGGTGTGAAGAGCAAAAACAGTACTTCAACTTGAAGTAAATTCCCCTTCCTCATAAGGAACAGCAACAACGAAGTATTGCATAGCAGAAAAACATAAATGCTTCCACAACATTATAAAGTTTGTACTACTTAACTTTTACCTCCTATGCCAATCCAAGATGTGAAGCAGATGAACTTCTTGTCAAGACCATAAACTAGTAAGTTACTGTATTTCAAAACCAGTTAGGTTTTATTTTCAGGGATATTTAATTTTTACTTTACCTTTGTAAATGTAGCACTTTTACCCTGAACAGAAGTTTTTGCTGTTATTTGGAGCTGCTTGCATATGGGGATCAGTTTTTCAGCCTCCAACATGAGCAAAGGTTTGTCATCATCATGTACCTGAAATGCATTTTAGGAAGACAAAACCATTCATTGTTACAGACTCCACTACTAAGTTAATGGAGAAAGCAAACAGCTTTTAAGTAGTATCACTGAAGCTGTACGCTGAATGGCTATCCTAGTTGTCGTACATTACCTGTTCAGAAAAGACTTGAAGAGCTGAAGCAAGCTTCATTCCTTCTGTAGCAAAGATCTGAAAGAGAAAAAAAAACATGTAAAAAAATAAAAACAAAGCACCAGAAAAGATGAAGGTCTTTTTCATTTTGTTTCAATAAATAGTTTACAAAAAAGTAAAAGAGTAACAGGAAATATCTGTGATAGCTGCACACATTTGCAATTAACAATTTTGCAGTGACTTTTGAAGTAAAAACTTCAACACTGTAAGTTGTTCTTGTCCCATGGCAAAGTTGAAAGGTTTTCCCTTTACATATGAAGAACCCCCAGCATCCAACTGGCTTTGCATTGGAGCAACTCACAAAAGTTTTGTGGGTAGATGACACCCAGCCATGTTTGTTTACCATCCTGAAAATTGTGACCAGTCCCCTGTTAAATGTACACATATCTTGGTAATGTCACTCTACATTCCCTTGTTTGGTCACTTGTCTTTTAGAATCATAGAATCATTGAATCATTAAGGTTGAAAAAGATGAGATCAAGTCTAACCCTCAACCCACCCCCCGCCATGTTCTTCAGTGGCGCATCCACACGATTCATGAACACCTCCAGGGATGGTAACCCCATCACCTCCCTGGGCAGCTGTGCCACTGCCTCACTGCTCTGAGAAGTTCATCCTAATATCCAGCCTGAACCACCCATGGAACATCTCAAGGCCATTCCCTCTTATTCTATCACTGTTACCTGGGAGAAGAGGCCAACCCGTACCTCACCACAACCTCCGTTCAGGTAATTGTAGAGAGCAATAAGGTCTCCCCTGAGCCTATTCCAAACTGAACAGTCCCAGTTCCCTCAGCTGCTCCTTATGAGACTTGTTTTTCAAAGCCTTCACCAGCTTCATGCCCTATCTATATATTCCTTTTTTTTTTTTTTTTTTTTTTTTTTTTTTTTTAAGATATCTTCCTCCCCTAGGATAGTACCATTGCTCAGACTAGGATGGAGAATTTGTTAACACCGAGAACTGAATTAAGTGACACAGTAAAGAAAGCGATCACATTAAATGTGACTGTATTTCCCACTTGTAAATGAAATCTCAGTTTAAGTAACACTGCCTTAAGTGCCTACAAGAACACTGCAACGTGAGCTTTCAGGAAGTACCACAGTTATGCTGCTTAAAACCTACAGTTGACAATTTCCGATACACTGTATTGATGTATAAAGAATCAAAGAGTTAAATTTGCATTTTGTTCTTCATTCAGAATCCCTAGCTCCTACTTTATTAAAAATGTATTACCTCTGCTTGATGAAATAAATCTTGAGTAGTCTTCAGAAGTCCTTCTCCTCTGTGGGTAGCAATGAAAACAGATTACATGCCACACGGATACTGCAGAATATTTTGCCTGCTACATGCACAATTTATACTCTCCCACACACACAAGGGGAGAGGAGAGGGGGTGACTATACAGACATCTGTAGCACCAGAAGGCAGAACACTATCCCTAAATCCTTATAGAATATTTTGTACTGTATCTATCCTCTTGATAGAGGTTGTCTACCTCTCTTAATATGCCTCACGTAACTGTTAAATAAGTACATGGCATTATAAATGCTAAAAGGACAAAATGCAACACTCAAAGCTCTTTCTTAATATAAACTTGCATGTTGTAGTTGCCATACATTCTCAGCAGCTAGCATTCCAGCACTTTCCTTCCATTCTCTTTGAAAAGAAGTGTACGCTGATACACTCTTTGATGTTTAGGCTCTGAAAGGGAATCTGATTTCATTTATTGATTAGAAAAGAGGCTGCATGCTCCCCTTCCCCCGTGCCAGAAACTAAGCCTCTTTTCTCTTCTTCAGTGAAGCATTTCTGCAACACATAAAAGGATCTGAAAATCACAAGAATAAGAGAGGGTATGCAAGAATCTTAGCAACTACGGAATATGACTAACTACCGAAAGCAGAAAATCTACCAGCAAAGGCAGCAAAGTACTGAATATTCAATTTCTCACAGTTAGCTAAGAACAGCGACTAAGTTGCATTTGAACGGTGACAACATGATGCTTAAGAATGAACACAGAGGGGATAGAGTGAACAGCGGACCACAGGCAGTTAAGTCATAAAGGTAAATAAAACCCAAAGTGCCTTTGCACAGAGCCAAGTTACTCAGTTACTGCTTAAAACGTTTCAACTGAGCACTCCATCCCAGAAATCATAACCTTTGATCTTCTACTTCCTAAATTCTTTGCAGAGACTGACACTGTATAGGCAAATTTCAGAACAACACCTTTTGGCACAGCAAAGATCAATCTCAATCTACAGTAATATACCCATGCACTAATTCCCTTACTTCTGAGAGTATTTATGAACATCCTTATTAAATATATTTCCTGCCTGAAATCTACAATTAGTTGTTCTGCCACAAAACAGACGTTTGGCACTTAAACAGAACCCCCACTAATTTATTGTATTATTGAACAGGTTGGAAATTTCAAGTAATCACAGAACTGTAGAATCACCAAGGTTGGAGAAGACCTCCAAGATCATCCAGTCCAACCACCCATCACATTAAAGTTAAACCATAAGGTTGTAAATTAGAGCTCCTTTCTGACTGCGTCCCAATACTTGTACTCTGAAAATAAAGTTGTCTTATTTCTTATAAACGCTTTTATTTCCCTTCTCCCCACTGAAGCACACCACATACAGCGTCATTACCTGGTGAATAAATACATGGAGTAGGCCATACTTGACATGCCTTGTCCATGTTGCACGATCTCATTCTCTTGGTCCTCCCATTTCTCTGTCTCAGAATCCACATCAGATGTGAGCAGGTGCAGTTCTAATCCAAGTTTTGCAATTTTTGCCTGTTCCTGTAAACGTTAAGAATAATTTTGGCATATGAAAATATGTTCTCCAGGCAGGAGAAAAAAAATAATTGGAAGAACTTTCACTAAAATGATAGCATCTTACCTCAGTATCTAGTTTGACTGGCTTTAGTGTTTTCAGATTTGCATTATGCTTCTGTTTCAAACAAAAAATAATAATTTTTAATAAAAAGAATTGATAGTCATTTTTGCTAGCATATGAAAAGAGATGGCTGTACACTTAAGACTTTGCAGGAGAGTTCTAGCAGTTCACACAAACTTCTTAACAGAAGCTGAGAACCTGTTCTGATTTGGATGTCCTTTTGAAATGGGAAGTGCAGCCAGGGCCCGTACCTCCAGACACAGTCAGGTTTCAAGGAGAAGACCACTTCCACAATTCTCAGGCTTGTGCCTCTCTTCTATTTTCTCATGCAGTACCATTTTTCCCCTTACCCTCAAAATCCCAGGTACTAGTTACTGCTGAACAGTCAATTGAGTACAACCGCACTGATTTTCCCAACAAACACCACACTGCTGTATCAGTGACTTAGGAGTAGCTGAACCTTCCAACCTGAGCTGGGGTACATATAAACGTTGGCATGACAACGTAACTGATCCTTCTGTGTCAGTTTGCTGAAGTAGCTGGAAATGAACACAGAGTCTTTCAATTTTTTTTTTCCCCCTCTTCCATTCTCTTATTTAAGTCTTCAGCTATCCAAAACATGTCTGACTGCAAGCCAAACACTGGCTCAGATTAAATGATAATTAGTGGTACTGACGTGAGCGAAATACCCAATACGACAGAGCTTGCAAACCGCATAACGGATCAACACAGCAATATATCTGATCTGTTGCAAATTAATTTGCATGTTCAGAGAAAGCAGCAGTTTCAGGCTTTTGCTTCACGTGCTGATGCTGTCACTGTGCAAAGACAACAGAAACTAATATGGGAGCCACAGCCTGCACTCAGAAACCACGGTGGAGTACAGGGAAATGAAGAGTATAAAGTTGGTGTCATAGCTTGGAGAGGTTTGTGTGAACCACTAGAGGAGGTTGGAGGACAAGAGTGCAGCATTGGAATCCTTGCCTGAGGATCTAAAGAGAGCTGCTATTAATTAGTGGGAATACTCAGACAAATTAAGCCGTGGAATCCCTGCCAGAGGGAAGTGGGAAACACTACCCACTGTGAGTAGCATAAGAAACACAGCTCCAGGCATGGTCTCTATCTCTGACTTGAGGAATCTAAGCAAAAATGAAATACTGCTTTTATGTTTCTACTGCAGTTTGCTGCTCAGACTTTAGCTGCTACGCCATTTCTTTTCCCCATCCCCACATTTTTAATAGCTCTGGATCATCTCAGTGTCTACCCAGATGTAATTCTGCCAATGTATTAGAACAAATGGGACAAACTGTTCTCATATCAAAGGATTTTGAAGAAAAAAGTGCACAAATCGATACTCCTAATTGTCATTTGGTTCTATCTTAAAGATGTAGTTCAAGAAATGTCAGTTTCAAGGCAGACTCTTGAAGAAAAACACAAAGCCAAGCTAGATTTCTATTTAAATACAGACCTCGGACTACAAGGTATGGCAAAAATTTAAGCTGCTGAGTGAAGGGCATTCAACAAAATGAGCACGTGACTTTCTCTATCTACAAGTAACTAAAGAAGCCTTAGAATGTTTGTCATACTTGTAGATTTCTCCACTCTAGTGTTCACTCACTCTATTTGAATAGAAAAATTGGTTAAAAAAACCCACAAACATTACATGAGCACTTACCACTTGGCTTTCAAACCATGATTTGAAAAATATGCTCATGCATATCTGTTTGTTCAAATAGGTCAGTTCAGACAACAATACAATAAATTTAAAGTACCAGGATTTATCTTATAGTACATTGCAGTGTATTCTCACTGTTTTAGTAGTGACAGTGCATTTATTACACATCGTTGAAGTTAAGCATGTGGTGAAAATGTCACATTAATAAACAGGGATTAAAGCCCACCTATACAGTAAGTGATTAAAGTCTGTGTGATTAGTTACTTCAGCTTTCCATGTGTTTTTATTTAGCCACCAAGTCAAAGTGTTACCGAGGTATTGCTAGTTAACAGCATATAATGTAAATAGAACAGTCTCAAGAGCAACTTACCCCTGGTCTAGGCAGTGAAAGGTAGACACGCTTCTCTCCTAGAAGAACACACACATTTACACCAAAATTCATATGCAGAATTTAATCAGTAGGACTGCATGACTTATTTCAGCCTTCCTCAAGTTGCAGTACTGTATATAAAAGTGAATGACTTACCTGTAACTCTTTGAATACGGTGGAGAAATGCCACTCTATCTTATGCTCCCAGAGAGAGACAAGTCAAGAACCTCTTACTGTTTATATTTTAGCTCTCAGTAACTGGCACTTAAATATCTGAACAGCTTCACTCTTGCAGATTTCTAGTCCCCAGCATGCAATCCTGACTAAAGAAACTTTCTCCAGTGACTGAGCAGCTATCTCTACCTGTGCCAAGTACTGTGGTAGTTCCACGTAAGGCTTTCCTTGGCCTCAGATGGCATAAAAATTGCAGTAGGCAAAGTCACTAAGGAGAGATATCTAAGGTCTGTCTAAAGTAACAGCAATAAAACCCTCACATTATAACGTACTATGTGTATCCCATCTGTACCGTATTTTATAAAGTAAAGAATTCTATTGCATTTTACGCACTTGCTGAATTATTTCTTATATCCCCCAGGTTCTCAGTTATTCTAAGTTCAAGCAAAGGAAACAGAGGAAAATATCCTTCAGGTGTTAACTGAAAACGGATGAAAGTTTATTAGCAGGAGACAGTGCCAGAGCTAGCAGCCTACAATTAAAGCTCCAGTTACCAGGTGTTTAAAATAACTATAGTTACATTTATTCAGATGGATTCAGGAGAGGAAAGCCTGCTAAATAAAAAAAATATATAAAATCCTTAGAGCTAGTGAAAAATAGAAGTTGCTTGAAGAAACAAAGGGCTAAGATAATGGATATCACTAACATGTTTGCATGGAGATAACACAGCCAGACAAGGAATGGACAAGTAACAAATCCCCTATCATTACTATTTCCTCCTCTTGCATCAACTCCTACAGAAATTCCATTCTGAGTCTTCTGAAGACAGTTCTGTTATGCATTCATGACTTTTCAAAGTACGTTCTTTATCTTCTGACACCACAGAGAGATCATGAGCTCCATGTCTGGACAACAGGCTTATTTAAAGCAAATCTCAGTGAATTGACAAGTATCCCTCAATCCACTTGATAAAGTTGGATTCTTCCCTTCTGAGATCACCTCCTCTTTCTTCACTCAGTTTAAAAAAAAAGTGAAAAAAGAGCTATCAGGGCATAAACTGCCTAACTATTTTTCTTGCAGTGCAGTCACTCAGTTTAATTGCCCACACACACAAACACATCACATTTCTCAATAAAGACTGACAAAAGCAATTGATCACATTCTCTGTATCAACACATCAACCAAGGGGGATATAAGAAAGTATGTAAGATTATTCTTTGTTCTTGGAACTTCTTAAGTTTGAACTGCTAGAGCATAAAAAAATATCTCTCTTGTAAAAACCTACAGTGTCCTATTGAAAATAAAGTTCCAAAACCCAGAAAGCTTTGACATGAGATGAATACTGAAAGGAGAGACACCCAAGAGAGGTTAACATACAGAATTATGGCAACCAAATCAAAGAAAGAAGAAAACAGAAATGAGAAACAATGCTTTCCCTCTTCTACCAATTCCCCTCATTTGGTTTTGGGATATTGAACTGTTGACTATATTCAGCAAGAAGATGATCTGACTCTGTTTATTGGAATGTTACTTCTTTTAAACATCCCCCCCCCCGCCCCCCAACAGACCCATAGATATTGTTCTTTTCAGAGCAGACCAACACAAGCCAGAGATAATCCTCCTTCAACAGAAAATAGATCTACATTGGTATAATAAACCAAATTTAATATTTGATTTCCATAACAGAATGCACAATTTTCATGAATTTAATTTCCATATTTTAGAAGTTAGATGTAGACTAAAATATTAAAAGACTCTGCCATGTTATGTTCTTTCTGTGGTTCATTCTTGCCTGCATTTTTTTTTTTTCCCCCCTAAGGTGTTTTCTGGAATGTATAAGAAAATCATTTTTTTACTATTCCTATATACTCCTTACACTCCACTTTCTCATAGTTCTAGTCGCATTTTTCCATCCACAATTTCTAAACCTCAGCTTCTAAATCTTGCTTTTGGCCTCATTTCTCATCTGTAAGGATGGCTATGCCTTTCTAGAACTCTGATGTCCAAACTAAAGTTAGGAACTGCATCCCCTATTCATCAACTATGGCCCTCTCAAACCGCAACGCTCACTTAACTCCTTTTAAATCAAGAGGACAAATCTTCCTTTCTGCCCCCCTCTTTTGTTATCTTTAGAAATCACTCTCACATTTATGGTCAAGTTACAAGGATACAATCAGAGGAGTATCCGCATTATTTTTCAACATATTGAAGCCACACCTAAAGGGCAGGCGGGGGAAGTCAGGTCAGCTCTGGATTAATAAAAGATACTTTCATTGAATAGGTGATTCACCTCCAAGTGCAAGAGCCTCTAATTTAAATGCCTTGTCTAAAACAGTTATCTTGGGCTTTCTGTGTAGTCAGTGGGGAGAAGGCAGCCACCCTCCACAAGCAAAATCAAATCTTCTCTTTTACATAAACTACCTCTACAGGTTCCCATCACCCCCCTTAGCTCATACCAGATACATGACACTTCAAAGACACGCAGTGTGCAGGAATCCTGACCCCTGGATTAAATGGTGGTTTTGGATTAAACAGAATAAATTCATGTCTACCTCACTCTATAGTTCCACATAGTGTAGAGGGAGTTCCAAAACACACATCCGGGATACTAGGCAAGGAATTGCTTAGCAGAAGACAAGTTTATACAATGAAAATCTACTGTAATAATAGAAATGCTTGTTTTATTAGATGTGTCCAGCACATTTAGTTACCATTCAAATTTTGCCTGTTAAACTGTATTCTGTACTCTCTAACAAAACCAAACATTTTGGTGGTACAAAAATACAAGATCTTAAGCAAAGGAGAATAAAATATATACACACACAAACTTCTTACTGTAATTCTATCTTTCCTTACACACAATCACAGTTCTACTACAAATAAAGCACTTTACACAGTAGTCTAAAATAAAACTTTTTACCAACCTCAACATTAAGACAAGTAGCATGAGTTACAAGAAAATAAAACCTTATAAAATACTGTGAAACTCTGCTTCATTTGGAGAGGAGAATGACATTCACAAAACCTTTACAATCTCTTACCAAATAGATATTTTAGTCTAATTTGTTAATTGGGTTACCTGACAAGAGTTACCCTCTTGTCAAAGAGTTACCATCAAGAGAAAATAAGCAAAGAGTAGCGCTCAATAGTGAAGAAAGCTTTGTAGGAGACTGGTGAAAATAGTAGATCAAAGTTACTTCTAAGGAGATGACTGACAGTTAATATGTAACAACCCAGATTCACAGGGAGAGAAGTCCCTTTAGCAGGCTGGGCCATGAAGCAAGAAATATGGAGACAAGGTCTCTTCAGCATCTTTTTGGCAACACAAAATGCAATGTAGCTAAGGCAGTACCAGGTGTACAATGCATGCTCAATATTTTACCAAGGGGGATGTAGGAACACTTCATGCTGAAGGAACGACTGAAGAAACAAGAGACACTGAGACAGACCCATCTGCCTTTGCCTAACAGGAAAAAACTGTCTTCATTGCACTCAGGCCTAGGCACACACTAACAGGCTCAGCAGCACCTACCCATTCTCTTCTCTCTCCTTCAAGCAACAGTATTAGGAAAGCCTTGTGAAATAATGTTCTAAAGAGGCTGGAAAATATCATTTTGTGGAAAACATTTGTTATCTGGTGTCAATAATTACAAGAGAATGGAAAGTTACTAACTACAAGGAGATGCTGGGAATACACTGTGCCACTTCAAGAATTGTTTGTTTTGAAAGCCAAGTGTATGTTTTGCTGTGTCTGCAAGGTTCTTGTCCTAATAATTTAATTACAATAATACTTAAGTGCATACAAACATACATACAGAAAGGTTATCAGTCATTATTGCATGAATATGAAAAAATAACAGAATAATCAGCCCTGCAAATTCCAAATGGATCACAATACATTAACATTAGAGTAATACCATACTTTTATCACAGTATATAAAACATAATATATATTGAGAGAAATAATACATCCTTGGCTCCCAAAACAAAAAAGACACTAGAATTTTAAAGGTCTATCAATAGGATCTCTGATCTAGTAGATTATTACATATCTTATATCACATTCCAGACTAAGGTGGAAGAAAAAGATAACAATGACATATTTCTCAAATTCCCAACAACACGTGCTACCCACAGTTATTGTAAACCCAGTCTGAATCCCATCGCCTTTTTCTTTTACGAGCCTTCAGATTCAGACCCACATTCATCTAGCAACCAGCAGCAACAATGTGAGCTACTCGTGCCCTGCAGTTGCTTGTTCACTGACCTCACAACAAATTGCCAAAGAAGTAGTCTTGTGATCAAGTATAGAAAATTAAGCAGCCAAAATAAACTCTAAAAATGAAGTTTTATGTTAATAACAAGATGAAGTATTATGTCATTGATAAAGTGTCATCTAACCTGAATAAGGATTTACTTTTTCCCTGTATCTCAGGCACAAAAGCCTGAAGTCCCTGTATTTAACTAAATCCAAACTTCTTAACCTGAGTGATTTTCTTAAAAATACAAGACATTCAGAATTGTTGTATTTTACATTCTATCTGTACGCAATTGTACTTTAAAGACTGAAACAAACACACAGCCACAAGATGCATGTCAGGCTACATTAAGGACATCATCTGGAAAAAAAAATATTTTTGATAAAAATAATTTTAAAATGGCTTCCATTTATCAAGAGAAACTACAAGTAAACACACATCTGTTTTGCAAAACTCCACTGTTCCCTTCTACATGTTGTACAAATACCAATAAACTTACCAACCAGAGAAAATATCCCAAGATTGTGCAGAGTCATCAGAGATTCCATCCAGGAGAAAGGACAGCAGTTTAAAAATCAAATAACTACATTCACTACATTATGAAGTAAATACAATGCAAACTGACAGAACAGAACGTATATGTTTATGTATTATCCAGAAAAATAGGAAATGAATTAAATATGTCACACAATTAAGGTGTATCTTGACTGGCATTAACATGCTGTAGTCAAACCATAAGTCTACATCTCTAAGACCTGGACACCACTGGCAAAGAGTTGTGCCGAACATTTTGAGTACTTGGAAAAGTTCAATTTTACAGGAACTAATCACAGTGCAGGAAGTTAAACATACTCATTTTCACACAAACCAGGCCTTCACATTTCTGACTATGTTTTTCTTTGAAAAAAAAAAATCAATTAAGTGCTTTAATTCAACATCTCAAATATCAATGTATTTGAGTATTACCACTTGGATTTCACATTCCTGTACGGGATATGGTACTACTTATTGTGCTCCTCTCTCAAGAAAGCAGTATTTCTTAAATTACAGCTAAAATTCTTCTTTGGTTAGGAAACTACATTTTTCTATTTCTGTGTATCATTCTTACCTCTTCTTCCTTCAAACACATCATTGATTTCTCTTAACAACATGGACATATCACTCAGTTGAGACTCCCAGGCCTCACAGAACACCTCAAGATTTTCTTTTGCAATCTTGCTAGACGGATGTAATGCTAGCGTTTCTGCAGCAGAAATTATCTGGACAGAGAACAAAGTATTTGTTAGTAGAAGACATCTTAGTAAATAGCATTGCACATGAATTAACAAATGCATTCTTAGGAAAAACACAAAACTTAAACTGTTACTGTGAAGTTTTTGTAGCATATTCATTTAACACACGCAAGTTTGATGATCTTCCTTGCGTATGCTTTTAGCTAACATCCAACACTGAAATGCAACTCTTCTATAGAGTTACTTCAAATAATTCAACATGGTCTCCAAAAAAATCATGCAAGTCATTTTTATTTATGTCCTGTTGAAGTGACCAGATAAAAGCTGAGCATACCTGCGGGCCAGTGACCTGGAAGGTATCTTCTGCATGTATGCACGTGATCTCAAGGGGCTCTGTTCCAGAAACATGCCTCAACAAGCGACACATCTAAATACATTTCATTTTTAAATTTAAAGAGAAAAAGAATGATAAAAATATTTTTTCATTAGTAATGTGTTCACGATAATGAAAAAAGGCACACACACACCTGCACACATACAATAACAAGAAATTACTAATAGTCCTTTTCAAAACTTACTGGGCACCTCACACATTTAAAATCAGGGGGGAAAAGTCCTGGCTTAAAAGGTATAGAAAAAAAAAATCACCAAAAGAAATAAAAACCTTAAATAAATGAAATCAGTCCAAAACCAACAATTGCATACATAGATAAGTAAATTAATAAATCTGAAAGTAATCAGATCTCTATAGAACTTAGGGAAAACATAGCATAGATGATGTCACCATAACCAGCTTACTCAGCAAATATCAACCATGTGGAAAAACGCAGGCCTCCATCATGCAGAGAGCTTAGTTATCTTTATATGACCTTGCTTTTCTCAAACACAGGGAAGAAAGTAGAAGATTGTAAGGGTAGCAAAAGCTAGTCACTTTTTTTTTTTTATTGTAAGTTTAAGAGTGAACTTTGGGCTAAAAATGAATGAAGAATTTCAGATCACAGATAGAATTTAAGACAGAAATAGTATATACAACTAAGTACCTTGCCTGTTATTGAAAAGACCCGCATGTAATCACAGTCACACCTAGAACCAAAGCAGTGGCTCACTAAAAGAGGAACACCAACGAATCTCACTAATGCCAACTGAAAACAGGGGGACACTGAAGCTGAAATTAAAAATGACCAGAGTTGATTTCCCAGTCTCTGAAGTTCACAGAGCTGTCAAGAACTTGAGGATATTGTTTCTGTATAGTCATATTTCTGGGATGAGTCCTTAAGCCCCCATTAAAACCCCAGAAATAGTCCTAACTATTTCTAGTGCAGAGAACTCAACTCTTCTTCGCTTCATCTGCATCAGTGCTCCATCACTATCTTAGTGAGACTTGCTCTCACATCATGTGCTTCTTCATGCAACTCAATACATCTGCTTAACCCATACATCACAAACACAGCAGGCTAAAAAGCAATCTTCATCACCTTGGAGAAGAATAAAAAAATATGTAAAACAAACAAAAAAACCTCCAGGCCTTAGTCTCTTATTCACACGTATGAACACTGCCATACAAAACTGTGCATGCATTAATGCCTGCACCAGATTTTCATGAGAAAAGATTTCCAATGATCTTCTGACTCACAAAAATTTGACAAGGTCTTCAAAACAGTTAAGTTCATTGGATTAAGAAACTTAACCTTAAATTCTCTTCACTCTTAAAATGTGTCGTGGGTTCAGCTATTGCTGGATGCTTAATGCTTCAGCAAAAGGCTGTAATCCCTAGCTAGATCTAAACACTACTTTTTCATGAGTATTTCAGCCCCAAATTATGCATGCATATAACACTGAGTCAAACAACAAGTTTAAATCTAGACTCAGAAGGAGAACAGGCTGTACACCTATGCTACAGCAACTATTTGCCACAGTGACACACCTGGCTCAGACCATAGTAAGAACAACACAAAATCCAACAGTATGCTAGGGAAAAAAATAAAAATAATAATTAAAACCAAAACAGGCAAAAGTCTTCCTAAAGAATAGATGAAGATAACCCAGCTATTCATTTTCACCTATAGAAAAATCAAAACAACTGTGAACTCACCTCAACAAGTTGCTCTTTCTGCTCTGATAGCTTGCAAGTATATTCTGCTACAGCTTCCAGATTTCCTTCTACTCCTGTGATTTTTAATGCTTTGAGAATCATATGATCTGTGTGGTATTTCAGCAGATCTGCTGCCAGAGACGTTGCTGCACTATGGACCTTGAAAAGCATTAAAAGAAGGAGAGAGACACTTTAGAAAGAAAGAAACACAGCCAGTACCAAACCAAACTCCTTTGAAGATAGAGCTGTTACCCAAGAAGCAAAAAAAAAAAATATACTGCTATACCAGCATACAGACAGCCTACAGCTTTAATTCTTCAACTATTATTTAAAATAAAAAGATAAAATCCACTGCACTTAAAAAGTAGCCCACCCAAAGGTAAAGATAAACAAAAGAGCAGCTGGGTAGAATCAGAATGTGTGATTATAACACAGCTGCTTTCTGATGATATTGCAGATGGAAAAAACAGGTGCATGAATTCGTGGAGCACCAAGTTCAGCATAAGCACAGCACAATAACCACTCTACTTCTCATAAAGAATGTACGTGGTAGAACCAGATGCACAGTATCTGAATTTATAATGCATTAGAAATTATGTTTCCATCAATAAATTGCCAGGGACACAAAGAAAAGCTTGAAAATGATCCATTGGCTTGTTACACAGCTTCAGGAAAGTCAAAAGCACCTGTTCTGCAAGAAGCTCAAAGACAGAGCTAGGTTCTGAAGAAGTCTCAAAACTACGCTGCTAACAAGTAAGGAGAAGATCCCCTCAAAACATGTCCCTACATCTAAATGCATGGAACTACTGGAATTGTGTTCTGAAGGACTCTGCTTGATGAAAGCAATCAGCAACAGCTGCTGCTAATTGTAGTGACTAGTCAGTGGGTTTACCTGTACTCTGTAATCAGCTCAATTTTAAAAACATGGGTAAAAACAGCCTGTTTTAGAAATAGGAGAGCTTTCTTATGACTGTTGAGTCTTAAAGTATTACATTTGTTTTACTAGTCTGAATAGAATGTATAACAAATATGGCTGTTCAACAAGGTGGTTTTTCAAGCTCTTGTAAACATAAAGGGTTTGATAACGTGACCCTGGTGGGCCTTGACTGTGGATGGAAGAGAATGTTTTCTAGAAATGTTGGCAGTTTTTTTCCCTCTGGACTTTGCTTTCTCTCCTTCTAGAAGTACTTCCTATGCAGTCCAGAATTAAGACATTTTGTTTGTCTGATGTATATTTCATATATTTAACTTCTGAAAGGCAAGCAGCTTTGAAGGGACATCTGCAGCTTGTAATGTTAAAGTAGGAGCAGGTAATTCCCATTTATATATAGACTACAATAGTGATTACCTTTTCATTAGAAATTCTTTTCATCTTGATTCAAAAGAGAAATTTACTTAATGCTGTTTCAGAATATCAAGCAGAAAACGATCTTGAAGAAAGAACATACCTCTTGTTTCCTTCATAAAGTGACAAGAGATGGAAAAATACTACTTTTAACATGGTTGTCTGTGCTCTCAGCTACCTAGCCTATTAAAACGTTTTAATTAGTGTCACTAAATATTTGATTTCATGAACAGAGAGCTTTTTTGTTGATACAGCGCAGCACCAGAAGTTGAGGACTAACAGGACAGCCTTAAAGCACACTCAAAAACATGACTACGTGGAGATCAGCTGCAAATCCAGTCTCTACAAGGAACAAGGAAAAGGGCAATACTCTAAATTTGCTTCTACTGATAGCATAAGTCCTGCATGTTTTAAAAAGCTCTTGCTAAGGAAGCTTTCATTCCCCTCATATCACAGAAGCGAGGTATACGCAGCTTGGGCTTGTTAGCTCAGAATCAGTTTGTTCCACAATTTTTAGAACAGCTTGCTACACTTTCACCTCACTTTTAACATGGGACTAAATCATAGGGCATAGGTAACCTGCTGTTTTGTACTCCACCTCTGTTAGCTGGTTTACAGGAGATAATTTTCTTATATTGACACCTGACAAAACTATTTAAGTGTAATAAGTATGTAGTCTTTGCATGATGTTCATAAATAGAACTCTGTGGGCAGGACAGTATGGTAAGATTTACATTTAAGGAGCTAAAAAAAAAAAAAAAAAGTCAGGATATTAACAGTTTCTTTTACATACTATTTGCCAGACCCCCTTTAGCTTCACAGCCTTTGTAATTACATAGCCACATGCAATTTTCACTGGGAACCCTTCCTTCTCATTTGCTACATAGGAATGCCATTACCCCAAATGGATTAAAGCAGCTGAATGTCACTCTGGAAAAGCTCTACTACTGACTTCCTACATAACGGTGCCCAACAGGTAACATGACAGGTAACAAAACCAGCAGAAAGTGGTTTGTTAGCCAAGTATTTCCAGTCAGAACAGATCAAATCTCAGTCTGAGCAAGTACACTATACCTCTCTAATGACTTTGTACTGTCCTGTAGCCTCGTATAGAAACCTTCACTGTCCTTAGTGTTCAGTTTGCTATCTGTTTAAAGGAGTAATAATAGGAAGGACTTCAAGAGATATCTGAATGCTTTACAATGTTTTGGAAGCTGTCAAAAATCAGTAATTCTGCATTTGGCTCAAATTCGTGGAACAGACAAGGCATTAGTGCTCTCTATTAAGCGAGAGAAGAGGGAGAAGGTAGGATACTGATCAATAAACACAGGCAATCCCATGTGTCAAACAAGGCAGCTATCTCATATTGCATGTCATGATTTGTGACATCTAGCATGCTTGCATTCAGGAAAAGAGTGATTACAACAAACTGCCAACTGTCCAGAAAAATACCTGAGTATAATGCATAGCCATAACACATTTTTGCTATACAAATACACGCATATAAATATAAATGAACAGCTAACGTAAGTTTCAGCACATTCTAACAAGAAAAGGTGTTTAAAACAGGGATGCGTGCTTCCTCAAGTAAAATATGGTTACTACATTTAAAGTAATGATGGTAATTTCAAATGCACTGTTATTTGATTGCTGTCAGGATTGGCAAAGAGCCTAGGTATCCAATAGATTTCTAATTAGTTACAAGAAAGAACAAAGAATATGATTGCATACCAGCTCTCTAATGAAACTGTGATTCAGCTACTCTAGCCTCTCTAGGTATAGGATCCCATTTTACAATTTCATATATGAAAAGTAAGAAATGCAAGGTTTCCTTCAGTTTGTGCTTGTTTCAACTGGACTTACCTCTCTTTTAAGCTCATTCATACACTGGCATGTTTTTAAAATGGCGACTTCCAAGTCTTCCATGAGATCCTTTGTCTTCTGGTTTTGCTAGAAGCCAAAGAAAACAACCAGACAAAACATTACACACACACACAAACCCAACAGCAAATCCCAGCATGACACATTACTTCATTGCTTTAGAAGACAGCTTTGTATTTCTAAGTGTAATATTTTCATTTGCATACCCTGTGTAGATTTTATTTGAAGAATTCCTTGATGGAATCTAAAACTGATAGCAATGACAGCTAATTGACTGTTTGGGATCAACAGGAATTTATTTCTGAGTCATACAGACACCTTCAGAAAGAGGGTTTCTTTATGATTTAGAACTTAAATTTTCTGTCTAAACATCTGAAAGTAGAGTAACAGTTTAAAGCTTTTTTTTTTTTCCCTATTTAATGTCAACAACACCCTTTTTCAAATAAAGTGGTACCTAAAGGGTTATATTAAATGTTTTATATTGAATTACAAAAAGGTATTTTCCCTGTAAGACTTCAGATCTTTGTCTAATTTAAACAAATACATTATCTTCATTTTGTTGAATCAGCTCCAAGATGGAGCTCCAAATTTGGCAAAACCAACCAACCAACCCAACACTATCTATAGTGTTAACCCACATGTCAAAAGGCATACACTGGGAAAAAGAGTTCCATAGCAGTAGGTCTGCACCCACCTCCAAAAGCTATTGAAAATAATTATCCTAGGTGGGACCATTAACAAGTCCACAGCTGCAAAGATATGAGCACCTCAAGTATAAATTATGTAGTAACATAAACACAAAGTATCTGCAGATAAAGACAAGCACACTCATCATTTTTTTTATAAAGGAAAAACAACACCAGACCAATGTTATCATTTCCTCAGGTATTCCTTAAGTATAGACTGTCTAAAAGTATAATAAAATCTCATTTAACGTTTTAACATTCAGTACTCACTGCCCTGTCCTTTTTTATTCTTTTACCAATTTATTTAATAGGGACGCTATAACTCCTTTTATGTATAATTATTTTCCTTTTCAGTAAACACAACTGAAAAACAATAATCTAGTCCAAATAAGCCCACAGGAAAACGTAAAACAGGACGCTACCCTATATTGCCTTTGAATTTCAAGAGCTTGAATATTTGCAGCAAGGATTTCAGAAATATTTATAACTCAATCAATAGCATTAGATTCTCTGGTGTGTTCCAGCTACTTTGCACTCACGCAGAGGAATACAAACTAGCAGGTCAATGATGCTAGTTAGCCTATGATTTAAAGTTGATTTATGTTTCAAGACACTTCTGATTTAAAATACACTCTTCAATGAAGATTCACAGTTACTCTGCCTGCTGAAAGGAAGTATGATGGGTGAAAAGGGAGATAATCGCGCCATCTAAGAGCTCTACATCTCTCTCAATTTATGCATTCCAAGGTATTTTGATTATCAACAATCCCACTTGAGTTACATTAAGCTCCTCAGAAAATATTCACCCTCCAATGAAGCTCTAAACAGCAGAGCCACTTCAGCAAGCTGGTAATGAATGTTTCAACTGCTCCCTGAGACTTCAGTCATAGCTAAGCTGCATTATTTATTAATGTAAATATATAATACACAAGCCCGTGTGTGCACACACAAGTATTTTCACGGCTCATATACACGCATATTTTTGTACTAGGCTCTCATTTCCATCATCTGAAATGCAGCATGTAAATTGTCTAGAAGTGATGAGTTTCTCCAGCAATACAGCTTAGAACTACTCAACCTAAGCAGAGTTTTAGCTTCTTATAGTTACTGCATTCTACGCAATAAACATTCTAGATGTGTCTGTATAACAGTACGATTTATATTCTCTTCAAACTGTTCCACTACATTAAGAACAACTGACGGATGCATCTGATTTGAAGAGGAGAAAAGGAAGAAAAATGCTTTCTCAGAAGTAATAGAAACAGTTTTAATGCAGCTTACACACATCTGTCATTAGACTGTTAAGATTTTGTGCTATGTATTTCCTCAGGAACAAGACTGAAAGCAAGTCAGTAGCAGGAACAGAAATTGCATTTTCCATTGCTGCCTTTCCTCCCCCTTTAGCATGTGTTCTATATTATCTACAAGGAACAAGGTAAGACAAATGACAGAGATGGACTTAATGTGCTTCTTCCCAAAAAAGGAAAATTGCCATCACTGAAACTTTTAGAAAAGGCTGAGTAAATATTCCCAGTAAGTCTCTTCTCACTTGTCTTCCCTCCTCTCTAGAAGGAGAAAAAATAGTCAAGTTTTAGAATATTTCACTTTTTAATAGTTTTAGTGTTTTCAGTATTCTGTTGAAAACAAGAAATACAAGCTGTGGTCACTGCCATGGGATGAAGACAACTGAAGTCTCTGAAGGAACCCATCAAAAGGCCTTGCCATTCAAGACTGTGCTTTGACACTTCTATTTATCTTCTCATTTCTACTTACAGCTTCACGAAAACTAGTCCACCTTCAATAGCGTAACTTAGGTGTCAATGAATGAGTGAAGCAATATCACTGGGGCAAGGTGAAAACAGCACTGAAGCTAAAAAAGCATAGTTACAAACTCTGGCTTCCTTCATCAGCTAACATACTCTGAGGAATACACACAATTCTCTCTTCCTAGACCAGAGGATATTTTGCACTAAAAAGTTCTTCCCAAAGTAGAGGTGAAAAGATTTACTTTGCTAAAAAGCTCTTACAGCTTGCATCCACACTGAAACCAGCTGCTCTAGTTCCATTTTAGCCTGTTTAGACAGCTCCAATATGTGTTCTCTGTGCTCATGACTGGTATAGGCAGAATCTGTGAAGTCCTCCGTATGTTCCAGGATAACCTCCAGCATTGTTGAAAGATTCTCTTTTGAGAGAAAATAAAGATTCTCACGAAGACCCTCCACCTTATTCTGAAAAAGAGACACATCAATTCCTTGAGAATTTATTTAGTTTTACTGTTGTAAAGCGGAAGGCAGGTGCATCATTTTACATTTTATTTTTCTCTTCTGTGCTTCTTAGTATTCATGTATTTTCAAACTAATCCAATAGTTTTCTTGTATTAGTTATTGGTGTAGGGTGTGGGTTTCTTTAAACAAAATTACTGTCCATTTATCAGAATTATCAGCACTGTTTTCCTGCAGTCAATAAGGAGCTTTTCAGTTAAGTAAGTTTCAGAAAATAGCCGTGTATTCAGATTTTGACTGATCTTTACAAGCTTTTCCACAGCCATATTATGAATTTTGAGTGTGCTTTTAAAATATTTACATTTGATATACTGAGAAGGGAAGGAGAGAAATCAGTGTTTCACAGATCCCAAGAAATAAGACATGGTTGTTAATTCACTGAGCAACAAGATACAATTTCAATTCATAATATTTTCTTTGAATGATAGTTTGCTCTTTTAAATTTTTGCATGATTTTTTGTGTGTGTTTTAAAAATGCTAACAATTATGAAGCAAAAATTCTTCAACATCAATTTTAAAGAAGTTTGATATCCTGCTACTGAAGTTTATTTAACATCAAAGGCATCACTCCTTCCCAAAAAAGCAGGAGGAAACGTGAAATATCAGAAGGTATATCTTGGCAATAGCAATGAAATCATCACCTTCTGCTGGATTCTCTTACATTCTGAGACACTTTTTCAAGTTACATTGCTGAAAAGGTGCTACTCTACCATTTAGAACTTAAAAATAATATTTTTTTTACAAAAGATTCTAGTTGGGGGTAATTTATTAAGCTGTAGAAAACAATACTCGTTCCATTCTCACCTTGAATTCTTTGATGCCAGTATATATACTGATAGGAGCCACTTCATTTTCTCCATTTGGTCTAGAGTCAGTTACAATTTCTATTACCTGTTCCAAAGCTAGTCTCATGCGATGAAAAACGCCATCTTTGTTTATACGAGCAGATTCACAGTCTGGATGCCTAAGACAAGTCTTCAAAAGAAAGCAAACTAATATTAAGAAGGAGACAAATGCAGTAGTGAAATGAATGCTTCCTGCTGAAGCAAGTCTGAAGAATGTGCTAGAATACAACAAATTCTTTATGTTAAAATGCTGTTGTGTTAAGTAGAACACGTAGAATTATTCAGAATGTAAAGATATTCCTCTACTCATTTTATACCCTTATACCTTTGAGTACGAAGTTTAAAGTGAGGTTGAGAAAGAACAGACAGCTATCCTGCCAGTTGCCATACTCTGATTTATCTAAATGGTGTAAAAGTGTGAATACTCACTGACCTTTGAAGCAGTTAATAGCATCATGGTGCACTTCTCAAGAACAGCCCTAGACGCTGCCATTCTGGCCTTTTTCTTCTCATCCTTCAAATCCTAAACACCAAAGGAAAAATTATTTGAATATTGCATAGTAACTAAAATGTTTACTGCTTATGACACAGGGAAATAAAAGACTGTCTTGCAGATGGATGGGTTGTAAGAAGGCTTCTTTATGATGTCTAGCAGATGCTATTTTAAGCCTAGCTCATGATCTAGAACTTGCTTTTCAGAAATATTTTAATTTAGGTATTTATTCTTGGCACTATTCAATTCAGATTTCAAAGAAGGAAGATCTCAGAGATACAGCATGTGCTAATTAGGTCACTAATTTCTGTATCCTTATCATATAGCATTATTTATAGAGCAGAAAAGGAAGCAAAAAGCACAATCAAAAACAAAACCTATGATTAAAAATAGCATCTGAAATGGCGGGGAGCGGAAGGCAGAGAAAGAGAACACCGACCTTTCATTGCACTGCAGTGAAGGAAATAGAACATTAATATTTTATATATTGTTATATTTACCATATACCAATAATTATGAAGATGTTAACATACTTAAAAAACAATTTCTGTAGAAAGCATTGAATACAGGAACTTTTCAAGAACCCTACATGGTGAGGGATATACCGCAAAACCAAATTTTACCTCCAGAGAAGGTCAGAAAAAGAGAAGAGCTTAGAATCCAAAGTGAGACTGGGGTGGGAGGGAGGTAAAGAGGACAAGATTTTAGACCCTCAGTGTGTAACAAGAGGAAGGACTTAGAAAGCTTAGGATCTTTCCAATACTAGTAAAGACAGCTGAGTGCTTTAAGAGTGTTATGAAATGGGTAACCAAATAGTATTTCCACTGAAAACAGGTCTAGTTCTCCCCTCTGCCAGTTACCCGTGTCTCATACTTCTTACCATAAATGGACACAGCTATTTCTCAGATCTAGTAACTTCTTTTGATTAGTAAATTTAACTCCTAGACAAACATGCACTAATTTTCTGTTTGTAAGTCCATTTCTATCAAAATAGTGACATGTATTGTGCATCGAGACTTATTACTCATCTCAAAATATGGAATATAGAATGGAAAATATTATTAGCTGAAAAGGGAACAGTTTACAGGACGGAATTAATACTACATTGAAAAAACAGATAACCACACACACACAAGTAACCAGATAAGTCAGGCCATTCTGACATTTTCCAAAAAGTCTTACTTAACCAGGACAGAAAATCTTAAAGCCTGAGGTGGCCAAGTTTTAAACAATAGCTCATTTCATTTTATGCACTGCATTTTTATGCACTGCATTTGGACAAATCCAATCACACTCGAGAGTTTCCAGCATACTTATATTAAAGAAAAATACCTTGAGGGGTGTTTCCTCCCAATAAAACCACACAGCGGCCTACACACTGGTGTGTAGCACACCAACCACATCCCTGACAGAATTGTTAAGAATATTAATGAAGTACTCTTTCCAAAAGAGCCAAGTAGACAAGGAAAAGGGAGAGTGAAAGCCCAAATAATACTGGAAACCAAAACTAGTTGAATAGAGCATCACTTACTAGCAACACAGTTTTCTCTTTTGAAGAAACAACTGCTATGAATATTTGAGAAAAAAAATAAAAGCGGTTCATTTCCAAGCAGGATATCCTTTAATAACACATAGCTTTTCCAGACCTGATTATTTGACACTGAGCATGTTCTTCACAGACTCAGGACACACAGACAGTAAAAAGAAGTGCTACATGTTTTTAGTAAAATACTCTGATGTCCTGTCTAACTCAGGGATGCTGTGTCAAGTCACAAAAAGCCAATTCTATATGCATGAGGTTGGGCAATCTTTTTATACAAATTGAACTCTGAATTTTGCTGAATATTAGGGATGCAATCAGACCCTGGTCCAATTCTGAATAGGGGATTTGATTGCCCAGGGGAAGCAGCCAGTGCTCAGAGCAGAGGTCTTAAGCCTCAGCAGATCTTTTATTTACAGGGAAAGTATCATCCAACAGAGGGGTCCTTTTCCCCAGTGAAGTGAACAGCAAAGAAAATATTTCAGAATAATGAAAAAATAATGAAATAACAACAAAAAAAAATAAGCAGATGCTTTATTAGGATGTAAAGATTTCAAGTTTTGAGTTTTCTGAAGCCATTACTCTGTTTTCCAAGCGTTTCACTATGTGCAAACATCAAATGTTTCTGTCAAGCAATAACAGACAAATTCCCTACCAGAGCAAAAAGCCAGAAAAGCTAAAGCCAAACAACTGAAGTTAAAGCATGTCTCAGATAATGCACGTGCAGGCCTCTGCAAGATGTACAAGGGAAAATAACCCAGCTGAGTTTTAAAACAGAAAGATGCACTTTGTGTGGAACAAAAAAAGAAATGTGGGTTTCAGAGACAGAACACCATTGTTTTCTGCTTTATAATAGTTAATGATCACAGGAGAACAAAAATCTTCTAATAAACCAGGTGAAAAGTGATACTTAAAGCATCTCTCATAGCCTTTTACTAATACTTACATTTTGCCTGTCTCCAGTTAAATGGGCAAACTCGACCATTTCATTTCCAAACTGGCTGAATATTTGCACAAACTCCTGGAAACTACTGACTTTTTCTAGCTGTTCCATAGTTGCAAGAACCTGAAAGATAAGGGAAAAAACCGCAGATCATTAAATTACCGAACAGAAACCATTATTACTAATTTAGGAATTTTATTAGTTGTGGACACTTCTAAACAATGTCATACAAAAAGAATGGATCTTGTTACAATTTGAGTACTAGTAAACCAAAAGCTGGAAATCAAACTTTAAATTATTAACCATGCTTCAGTCAAAATGTGTTACTCATTTGCAATACTCAAACACATTTGCTTCACTCTTCCCAATATCAAGAGCAACAGTATTATGGGATTCAGTTTCCATATTTAGAAAAATGTTCCTGCCTATTACATTTATAAACGTGAGTACCTAAAAATTATATACTGATAATACTGCAAACTGTAATTTTCAACTTTGAAGTTCAATTTCAGATGCATCGTTTTCAAAGCCTGAAGCCATGCTTGCACAGTTCAACATGTGTTTTATGACTGGCAACACGCATGAAAAATGCATTCACAAAAGAAAATTTTAAAAATTTAGAAGTGAATTAATATAGCTTTATGCTTCCCCAACAGCTGAATTTAAAATTGTGAAGATTTCTTATTACGTCTATGTAAAGCAAAGTAGTAAAGTTGTAACAAGCTCTTACTGAAGGTATGTAGGAACATGTGAAATCAGCATTTTGCAAAAGTTCAGCAAAAACTACCATATAGCTTATAAATTATTGAAGCTATCTTGCTGAGGGCACTACAGTATGGTTTACAACAGACATTAACATTAGAGTATTTCAGCTAGATGTACAGTATACAGTCCCACAGTGATCTTTCAAATCCAACTGACTTCAGAAGGAAAGACAGTTAAAGTAGTTCTTTGTTGTGTCTCTGTCTGGAGATAAGATAGCCCATAGAAATTTAATGAACTGTACTTAAAAGGGAGAAACTTCAACTCAGTTTTTCATTTCTATGCCAAAAGAATTTTCCACTCAAGTAAAAAGCAGCCTACATACTTGATTGTGACAAATTTCCCTTTCCCTGCAACCCACAATCTACAACAAGTGTTCCATGCAATACTAGACTGCAATATCAGTCTGAGAATACTACATTATGCAGCCAGTTCCACAAACAGTGCAGAAACAAGAACTTTCATTATTCAAAGGTTGAATCTCTGTGTGAACAAGGACGCAAAGGACTTAGAAGGAAGCCACACAACAATGAAGGTATGAAAATGGCTGTATAAGAGTAAAAGCAGAAAAGTGAATGTGGGGAAAGGAAAAAACAAACAAGTTAGGGTCCAACTTACTTATCCAAAAATGGATAAAAAATGTAGGTCAATCCAAAATTAATGCCTCCTATTTATTTCCATGAAAATGACAACAGATACAAAGAGCACAATAACACTATTTGAGCAAATTCTCAGCTACAAAACACTATTTTTCAACATAGTCACCACCACTGGATATGCATTTGCACCAGCAATGAATAAGAACCTCCATGCACACTGCACCAGCAGAGGTGACCCACTGTTGCTAAAATGCACCACTCCCTGCCTCACTGTGCTCACATCCACTGTTTGGCCTCCATAAATGTTCAGCAAGCACCAATGAATGTCAATGGGTGCCTCTTTTTGTGCATGGAGGAATTCAATGACACACCTTTGCTTCATACACGCCTCCACATCAGACACCATTCTGTCAGACTGCCTCTCTGCTGCCAAGTGTCGCACAGCAGCAGACTGTAACACAATGTTGGTGGGAAGGTTCAACCTCTACTGCCATACCACCACCATCCGCCTTTGACATCGTGGGTCACTGTAATAAAATATGATGCATTGCTTTCTGAGCAGCTCTCATATAGGATTAAATATATTTAGCCTCTCTTGGTTTAACCAAGCAGAGTATTCCATGAATACAGCCGTGTTCCAGTTACTCTAGAGCAAATGTTTCTGTCATGACAAGTCTTGTCAAATAAAAATTTCAGTGAAAGCACACACATTTCCATTACAGCTAACAATTGTAGACATTTCAGGCATAAGTGACATTCTAAGGAACTACACACAGAAAGAGTATAGATAGCCCTAAATTATCTAAAGCTTATTCAAGAAGCTGTTAAAATTCAAAATATCCATTATGTCTCCAATTCTTTTTTTTTAATTATTATTATTATTTTAATGTTTCTTCAATGTGAAATGCACAGATACTAAATAAAATGTGAGGAGTGGTGCTCCTCGGAGGTTGGCATTAGAACCACCATTATTTAATGTCTTTGTCAACAACACGGACAATGAGATGGAGCAAGTTTGTGGACAACGCAGAAGCTATGTGGTACAGTCAATACCCTGGAGGACCTTGACAAGGCTTGAGAAGTGGGCCCCTCTGAATATCATCAAGCTGAACAAGGCCAAGTGCAAGGTGCTGTACCTGGGCCAGGGCAATCCCAAACACAAATACAGGCCGTGCAGAGAATGGATTGAGAGAAGCTCTGGGGAAGACTTGGGGGTCTTTGTTGACGACAAGCAAATCGTGAGCTGGCAGCGTGCACTTGCAGCCCAGACAGCAGAGTGTATCCTGGGTGGCTTCTAAAGAAATGTGGCCAGCAGGTTGAAGGAGGTGATTGTCCATCTCTGCTCCACTCGTGTGAGGCCTAACATGGAGTACTATTTTCAGCTCTGGCACTCACAGCATAAGAACATGGAGCTGTTGGAATGAGTCCAGAGGAGGCTCATCAAGATGATCAGAAGGTTGGAGCACTTCCTGTGAAGAAAGGCAGAGGGAGCTGGTCTTGTTTAGGAGAAGAGAAGGCTCCATGAAGATTTCATTGTGGCCTTCCACTGCTTAAAAAGGGACCTACAGGAAAGCTGGAGGAGGACTTTTTCCAAGGGCATGTAGTGATAGGTAATGATTTAAAATTAAGATAGATTTAGATTAGATATGAGGAAGAAATTCTTTGCTATGAGGGTGGTGAGGCACTGGAACAGGTTGCCCAGAGAAGCTGTGGATACCCCATCCCTGGAAGTGTTCAAAGCCAGGCTGAATGGGACTTTGGGCAACCTGGTCTAGTGGGAGATATCCCTGTCCATGACAAGTATGTGGAACTAGATGGTCTTTAAGGTCCCTTCCAACCCGAGTCATTCTGTCATACTATGAAAATGTGCATTTTCAAAATTCAGGGTTAAAGTATGTAACAGAAAGGTCATGTTTCTATTAATAATTAAATTAGAATTTAGTATTTTGCAGCTACTGCTGCTCTGTGAATGTCACTCGTCAGACTGTAGTCTTAGACTGACATCACTTCAGGGCACATCCATATTTTTATCTAATCTGCATAGGATAGCAACACCCCCGCTATCTGTCACTTCACTACTCATTGTTCTGGTGCTTCTAATTTGATTGGTGACAGTAAGTGGAGCAAGATGTAAACTTACTGATGAGGTGACTAATTCTGAGAGAGAATGAAATAAATTGTGAAAGACTGGAAAGATGTGGGCACAGATTTAAGTAATACACACCATCCAAAAACACAGAGATGTTATGTATGTTGCAGAGGATGCACAGGCAGGAACAGAGTCATCAGGATCATCAAGCAGAGATTGCAATTTTGCAGTAGATCACCATTCTAGAAAATCTCAATCAGCAGTCTGTAAATCATCTTGCTGTCCTTCAGCATTTTTTCACTCAAGTACTCTTGATTCACATGAGGAAGATGATTATGACAATGAAAATGAAACTGTTCATAAACCTGAAGATGCACAAGTCCATGAGACCCAATGAGATCCATCCACGAGTTCTGGGGGAAGTGGCAGATTAACTTGCCAAGGCACTTATCCATCACATTTGAAAGGTCATGGCAGTCTGGTGAAGCTCCCACTGACTGGAAAAGGGGAAACATAACCCTCATTTTCAAGAAGAGAAAAAAAGAATATGCAGGGAACTACAAGCCAGCCAGTCTCATCTCTGTGCCTGGCAAGATCATGGAGCAGATCCTCCTGAAGACCCTACTAAGGCACATGGAAAATAAAGACAAGAAAGACAGGATTCCCACAGAGGTTGTGGGGCCTCCTTCTCTGGAGACATTCAAAACCCATCTGGATATGTTCCTGTGTGACCCAATCTAGGTATTCCTGCTCTGGAGGGGTGATTGGACTAGATGATCATTTGAGGTCCCTTCCAATCCCTGACATTCTGTGATTCTGTTTCTGTGAACTGATGTCATCTACCTGGACTTGGGCAAACTAGTTGACACAGTCCCACATGACATCCTGGTCACCAAACTGCAGAAAAATGGATTTGATGGATGGACCCTTGCTGGATAAAGAATTGGCTGAATGGCCACACTCAGAGAGTTACGGTCAATGGCTCAATGTCCAAATGACAGTGACGCGAGGTGTTCCTCATAGATTGCTGCTGGCACTGGTGCTATTTAATATCTTTACAGGCAGCATGGACAGTGCGATCAAGTGCACCCTCAGCAAGTTTGCAGACGACACCAAGCTGAGTGCTGCAGTTGACGCGCTAGAGGATAGGGAAGCCATCCAGAGGGACCTGGACAGGCTTGAGAGGGGAGCCCAAGCCAACCTCATGAAGTTCAACAAGGCCAAGTGCAAGGTCCTGCACCTGAATCAGGGCAATCCCAAATACAAATACAGGCTGGGTGGAGAACGGCTGGAGAGCAGCCCTGATAAGAAGGATTTGGAGGTATCAGTTGATGAAAGACACAATGTAAGCCAGCAATGTGCACTTGCAGCCCAGAAGGCCAACTGTACAGAAGGCCAACTGTATCCTGGGTTGCATCAAGAGAAGCATGAGCAGCAACTTGATTCTGCCCCTCTACTTTGCTCTTGTAAGACCTCATCTGGAGTGCTGCATCCAGTTTTGGGGCATAAGGACTTTGAACTGTTGGAGCAGATCCAGAGGAGGACCATGAAGATGATCAGAGGGCTCGAACACCTGCCCTGTGGGGACAGGCTGACACAATTTTCAGAGCATCCTCTCACACAGCATGCCTGTATAATAAACCAGCATTTATTTGACTTCGTCCTAGAGAATTACTTTACTGGTTCCATAAACAGACACAGACATTTTCAAACACTTGTACTATGTGTAGAAAGACTAGGTGACTACAGCAATCACAGTGAGACACACTTGTTTTGGAATATGACTTCATTTTATATATTGTAATACTTTCAAAATCAAAACCTGCACTTATGCTTATTGTATTCATATCACTATCACATTTGGATGTAAGTTGTCTGAATGGCTGCAGACAAGGTGCTCAGGGAAGGCAGCAAACAGAATCACATGCACCACTCTGCAGCAAGAAAAGACCAGGCTGCAAGTAACAACAGGAAATTAATATTGATAAAACTAACACCCCACTTTGACCAACCACTGGAAGAAGAAAAGGGCACTAAGATAGCAAATCAGCACTCCTAAGCCTCAAGCCAGACTGAAGCAATTATTATAGGCAGTGCAGTTTCCAAATCTTGGACATGGCTAACTGTCTTGCACCTATAAGGCACAAAATAAAGCCTGTCTGGAAAGTATACTGGGAAGAAAGATAGAAAGCATGAAAAGTCAAAAGAAGAAAGGCAGGCTCTACTCCAGATAAGGAGCTGAAAATTAATGACAAACAAACAAACCACAACTAGTCCTTCTGAGGCTCACATTTTACAAATGCATTTTTTTGCTCTATTTTTATTTCAGTGCATTGGGTGATGCAGCAGAAATATCCTATGGTCAAGACAGTACAGTACATGAAGTAGATTTTATTCAAAGTTTAGTCCTTCATGCACTATTTAGACCAGCTAAGTAGTTTTAAGCTAAGTTTCAAGACATAAGCTAAACTGCACAAAAAACTTTTAATCTGTAAGGCTCAGTGCTTTTGTCAGCTCTCCTCACAGCTTTTTGCCGTAGACAAATTCTGAATGGTATCCTCATCTTGTTTCTGACAGTAGAAACATCTTGTCTTTACCAAGGAGAAGCTTTTATTGGCTTTTTAACTGACAGATAAATAAGCAGTAACACAGCTTTCTCTCCAGCATATTAAGTCAACAGTGTAATATAGGTCACGTAAAATGTAAAAAGTCATAGAAAATGTTATTCTTCTTTACTCACAGCCATCCTACTTCGGATATTTGGTATGTAGGCATATATAAAACATACATTTTGCACTTCCCCCTAGAGATGCAATGAAAATACCACCTCATCCAGCAATATTCTTTTGCATTAACTGCACATATCAGTTAAACAAAACAACAACAATAAAAAAAACCACAAATACCTTGTTTCTAGAAGTTATTATTTGCTTAATAACTACTCTGTCTGCTAACACCAGCACTTTTGTGACCGAAGAAAGTAACAGTCTTGCAGCTTTTACCACGCCTGTTTTGTCTGTAAAGATCGTTATGTGGCTATCAGATTCTGGATGATCCAAGCTTGCTACATCTGTAAGCTGTGCAATTGTTTCACCTATAGGGGAAGAAAAATAAATAATTATCATTCCATACTAATTACTATTTCATACTACTGTGCTATTTTTAATACTTTTGAGGTATTCCAGAACAATCCACAATTCCTTACTTTGTTTTGCTTCTTTTTGTTGACTGTTGGTGGCACCCTCTCCAAATTTAAATCTGTATGATATAGTACTGCCCCATACATCCATCTATACGTAACACTCATTTTCTTAGAGCGGTCTACAAATATTTAGGTGGAAGTGGTGGCGTTACGGAGCGTCAAAGGAGAAAACACTCATGGAAAATACTTCTCCAATTTTTATAGCAAAAGTCAAATCAATGTCAACACTTGCAGAGACATCACACTGAAGGAATGCTATGTAGCAAATAAAGAACTACAAATTCCTTTCCACTTTCCAAATTTCAGTTAGCACTTCCACAATTTGTTGATTTCATATTCCTGTAAAGTTTTCCATCACAAATCATGATTCTGTGAAGTTTAAAGAGATTAAAAAAAAACCAAAAAAACCCTATAATTTACAGGAATGAAACATTACAGTGAGACTACCATGCTTTATGTTTAAAGGAATGGCAAATGGTACATTGTCAGAGACAGAAGAGAAAAAAAGGCAATGAAGCACTGATTTTCAGTTCACGAGCATCTTTTAGTCAACTATCTTTTAACATAATAAAAGGAGGGCCACTTGACAATTTTTACCTTTATTTTGATTAAAAAGTTCATAGTCCAATGCAGTCAATGAATCTCCTTGTCTGAGAAAAATCACAGAACTCCATTCTGCTAAACCTTCTGGTGTACCCTAAGTAGTAGTACAGTAGAAGAAAGGCACAGAGTCTTTCCTTACTCCACAACTGCAGAAAGACTGCCAGGAAAAAGAACTCAAGCAAGCTCTAAAACGAGGCATACTTTTTATTAGCATCCAAGACAAGATGATCAAACCACAGCTAAGTTGTGAATCATCCTTGAAGACAGAACCTAGGACATTTGATTGAGTCCCCTGGGATTGATCTCCAAAACCACAACTAAGATAATTCTCCTAAGCGTATCAGATATTCACTTCAAAATTCTGACAGTCAGGGATCCCACGTGAAGAACTTGAGAGTGCATTATGAACCCAGAAATAATACATAAAAACTAAAAACTCTACAGAACGAGAAAAATGACAATCCTTCAAAACAGAGCTCCATGTTTTGTAGTATTTATAGATAAACTTCTCTCACCTGATAGTTATAATCCCTTGAGCTCTCAAGTTGTCTGAATATGCATTGTACTATGGCAAGGAGCTTCCAGGTCAGGTTGTAAAAGCAGAAAATAGTCAGAGGTTCTATTACAAGCATGCAAATGTAATGAATGAGAGTACACATTGAGACAGTTGACAAAACAAACAATTTCCATAGCTGAAATAGCTGAACAAGGCTATTATCCACATAGTGTGAGTGACACGATACACAGTGAAGTTGCAAGACAAGTCTCCAGTCTGGCAACAAGGCCATGCAGCAGCAAAACAGGTCGGCTGTTGCCTTCTCCACAGTCAAACTCATTTCAGTTCATTCCAATCTCTAGTTGGAACCATTTAACTTGTCAGCAGGTTGACCCAAATTTCTTCCTCTGACCTCAAAATATGTCGTAACACAGAAGGATATAGAAACAAAGAAAACAACTAAAATAGATGTAAAGTGCTTTTCGTAACTGAGGAAAAAGATGCACAATGTAATTATCCCATTTCTTACTCTAAGTAATTCACCTCCTTGAAGATGAATTATTGAGTCATAGGTGAAGCAGAAAGTCATACAAAGAGTAATCAGAGAACGTAGACAGAGCTGCAATGACTGCCTGCCAAATGCTCTGGGCAGCTCTTGAAACTAGTGACTTCTGACAACAGAACAAAGGATTTCTTCTCTGCCTACAGTTCTGCAGCTACTGGAGTAGTAATGGCAACCCAGGAGTAAGCTATGAGGGAAAAAAAGTTGTTAGAGTAATATGCTAGGGAACATAGCTGGGCATACACTCATCATGTAGGGGTGCCATGACTGAAAGACTGGCAAATCAGGGAAAATTTTCCCATGGTGACAGAAAGAAACAATTGTCACAGCCTCTTCCATGAAGGGTTACCAAGAAAAATTTGGGTAGTTTTAAGGCCAACTGACCTTACTTCAAGAATATTATTAAAAATCATCCTGGAAGGCCTTACCACATGAAGGATAAAAAAGCAATTGGGAAGAGCCAGCACAGACTGTAAGGGTGAACAGTCACTTACCAACCCGAATACTATCATGATGGCACCCTCTCTGGAGGTGAAAGTAATGGATGTTGTGTATCTTGGCTCTATCAAGGTCCTCGATGTGACCTCCCATAGTGTTCTTATCACTAAGCCATGACATATGGACTAGGTAAGTGAACAGTTAGGAGGACAGAAAACAGTCTTGACCATTAAGCTCAGTGGTAGTAATCAGTGACATAAAATTTCCCTGGCAGCTGGATACCATTGGCATCCCTCAGGGGTTGACATAAGGGATCAAAAAGGTTCCCTGGCCAATCATGTTCAGCAAGTGTGTGAACAATACCAAATCATGTAAGTGTCTGATATGCTGGAGGAGAGGGTTGAGAAAAATAGAAGGACTGGCTGGATAAGCAATCTGACAGGAAATTTGTGAAGTTCTACAAAGGCATATAACGTTGTCCTGCATTTGGGCCAGTGTAACACCATACAACAGTACAGACTGTGGTCAGCTGCCTAGAAAGAACCTTACAAGGAAGGACCTGGGGGTCCTGGTAGATGATGGGTTGGAGACAACAAAGAAGGCTAACTGCTTGCCAGACTGTCAGCAAGACAGTAACCAGTAGGCTGTGGAATTGACTCAGCCCTTCTGCTTGGTGCCTGTGGGACAGTATATGGGTATCATGCCCTGCTTAGGCCTCCTAGCCAAGAAGAACACTGACATAGTGGAGCATGTAACAGGAGAGGCAGAACGAAGTGAATTTGTTCACTCTCCTAAAGAGAAGGCCAGTGACAGAGCTCATGGATGTATACTACTATCCCATGGGCAGGAATAGAAAAGATAGGGACAGACTGTTCCCAGAGGTGCATGGCGGTAAGACAAGAAACAATGGATGAAATATAAGAAAATGCTTTTTCAAATATATGGGTGGCCAAACACTTAACAGCATACAAGAGAAATTGCAGTGTCTCCATTCTTGAAAACAAATGCAGTTTCCAACATGTTATTTTGTGATTCTGTGTATCCATCTCAGAACGTTGTTTTTTAACATGTTTAATTTATTCCTTCTCTGTACTAAAAGACAAGACAAAAATAGGAGAGAGCTATCACTTCCATTTTACTCCATGTCTTCCTTTAGGGTTATGTAGTCAACTGGCAGCAAATACTGAAAATGTTATGACACTAACTCACTCTTGACATGTGTTTTTCTTCTAAATTAACCAGTCTCTCCTTAGCTTTGGGGAAAAAATACCACAGATGGACATCTAAAAACATGATTTTTTGAGTTATATTCCACTACTATACTGTTACTGTAAACACTGACACAGTGCAAGAATAATGTTAGGCAAAATCTGCTACACAACCCTCTGCAGCATTTTATGATTCTTTTTAAGTAAATCAAAATTACAAGATTTATTACAAGGAAATAGTCATAACAAGTCTAAAACACTTGGAATCAGCGATAATACTCTTCACAAGAGTCAGATACAACGCATCATCCTTCAAAGCCACTGCAGGATAAGCAATTTAAAGACTTAATTTAAAGATTTAAAGACTCTCTACTTTTCTTAGCAATAGAAACAGTTCTAAATCCTCTAGGGTTGAGATCTATCTTCTGTACCACCTTGTTCTCAGATGGGACAGAACTAACATTCCCTTCATAGTGTCCGAAATGATGCTACATTTTTGTTTTATGAGAAGTACAAGACTGACAACACACAGATGTTTTAGTTGTTGCTGAACAGTGCCATGGACATTTCAGCTTCTCAGCTTCTCGTAGTCCTGCCAGTGACAGGAGCTGAGGGGGCACAAGGAGGTGAGAGGGGTCAGGCAAAGGGATATTCCATACCATACAAAACTGTGCAAAAATCACCTTGAAAAACAGCAGAGAGTTGACTGGGGGAGGAGCCACTGCTTGAGGACTGGCTGGGCATCGGTAGGTGGGTGGTTTGCACAAGCAATTGCTCACAACTGCATGGTGCTTAGCTACCTGTCCGGTTAAACCACAACATACATCTAACAATACCTCCCTTTAATTTTTGAGGCATCATCTAATTTATTGGCTAAAAGGAAGTATAAACAACTCCACAACATCCTGTCCTAACCAGCAAGGGCTTTCTGCTGCCCAGGCCATCAGAATATGGCACCTCAACACTTCAAAAACAGAAATGAGAAATACGTGCTTTAGCTACACACAAATTTTCATTACAAAAACTTTGTTTTCATTATAGTAAAATGTTCACAAGTGCAGAGGTAAGCTATAACTCTACATGTAAAGTCCCAGACCTATCTCTATTGTCACTCCTTAACACTTCATTAATGTATGTGTAATTTTACAACACAGAACATTTTTTTATTTTTTTTTAGGGACAGAAAGATCATGGCAGGTCAATTTCTAATTCTTCTGCTTCCTTATTATGCATGTATAACTAGAAACAAAGGAAAACTTTGTCACCAGTACAATCTCAGTCAACAAGCAGTTACTATTTGCATCTTAAGGATATCTTAAAGAAGGCTTCTTCTCCTACTTTTCCCTTTATTTTACCCTTGCAGAGAAAAAAAAAAGTTGACACTCTCCTCACAGAACTCAATACTTTAGGCAAACTATTACTTCTCATAAAACCCTTCTCGTCCCACAAGAAGAGCTGGTGCACACAGCAGCGCTCCACGGCTGACTGAAGTTGTTGTGGGAACTCTACATAAAGCTTTATGCTTGCTTGTTACATGTACTGTATAAATCCAGTATGCAACATTGATATCTGCAGTATTGGTGGCTGATATAGAAGCTGAACAAAGAGCTGACAGTATGGGCTTTTCAAACTAACATATTCACTGATGAATAACGCTTCCATGATGATTCTTTTATACAAGTCATTATTGGATATAACTGTCCAAGAGATTTAACTGGTTTGCTTCAGAATAGAAAAGTCCTTCAAAATGGCACTCAGGCAACTGCATCTTGAGACTGAATTTAGAAGATAGCTATCCATAAACATGTGTCTGTTCAAAGGACTCTCTTGCCTTGTCCAACACTTAACATTCCACAGAGTTATACTAGCAAAAAACAACCAATTAAAAAAATCCAAATCAAACAATGGCAGCAAACATGTATGATATATAGAATATTCCATGTAAGTCTTCAAGTCTTCAAGTCAGTTAGATCTAAAACACATAGGCCAGAGAGTAACTGACCCATGCCAAGGGCAATTTGAAACTTGACAGAAAAATAAATAATCTATATCCTCACTCCTCTGTACTGAGGGGGAGAAAAAAAACAACACGGAAGAAGTATAACCATTGGGTGAGATAAAACAGTGCAGACAGTATTTTTAGATTCTGAGCTCCTTCTGGACAAACTGATAGGAAGGGGATGAAAAAAGAGCTTGGCCACAAAATAGCTGGCAAGTCAAGAAATAGAGATTCGCATTGCACTGGTCTTTTAACAGCTGAGATTATCAATGGAAACTTTTGGCTTGTCAGCATTTTACTTGGACCTTTGAAAAGAAAAGACATGCTTTACATAACAAGTGGAATGTTTTCAAATTAGGACATTTCTGTTTGCAGCCAAGTTTACTGGAGCGGCCATGAAACTTCAGCCTGAAGTTTATCTAGAATAGTCTTTCAAATCACAAAAACAGTCCAGTGTGTTTCTTTGCTACTCACTGCTGAGAAATTTTCAGAGGATTTCTTATATTACTATGCTCAATCTGTAAGCTTTTATTTTAAGTACAAGATCAATAATAACTGCATATGCCAAATACACTAACCATATGCATCCCCAAAGTTTAAGGCCAGTACAGGGATTAAGCAAGAAGCATGCTAGCTAGGACACCAAAAGGCAAGATCCTCAGGCTTTTGGGCTTATTGAAAAGATAAAGAACAAATAAAAAAGATAATAAATAAAAATAAATCTCACAAACACCCACAAGTCCACTGTTTATCTTAACAGACCAATTACAGTGAGCCAGTCCTGGAGTACAGCTCCTTTCAGCTGACAAGCCATTAGTGTTGAAGGAAGGCTCATTTATTTGTCAGCACATCTGGAAACTCAAGATAGACTTCATGCTTCCTGTGGTTTCAAGGAGACAATCTGTCATGCAGGTAGCACTTCTGCCTGCTTCAAGCAGGACTTCCCATTATCTAAAAGAGTATGAAAGGAAAAAAAAAAAAAACAATCCAAACCACACCCAACCACCATAACATTCATTTAGGAAGTCTAGTAAAACATCATGCAATGGGCATATCTGGGAATGTGGTTTCTAGCATGACACTGAATTGTCTTACAGTACCAGAAAACATAACCCACTGTTTCCGTACAGGGCGGTTTCTGGGGGGAGGAGCATGGCAACAGTCAACTTGATCCCTCGTCCATACTTCAAATTAAATCCATATACCCAGCAAGTTTGCAACAAAAATGGTACCCAGCAAAAAGACAAGTACGGTTTGATATTTTTCATTTTACTGAGGGGAGTCATCAGATGAATGATGTGAGTCATCTTACTGAGTGCTGATGAAATATGGGTTGACACTGACCTTCATTCAGACATACAGATTTAGAATGCAGCGACCTCAAATTACTTAAATACCCCACTGTTTTAGATTGAGAGCAATAAACTCTAAACATGTTCTCTCAACATTCTGCTCTTTGTTTCTAGAAACATCATAAAAAAAAACCAGCAGTCAGGTAATTCCTTCCGGCAAAAGATCAAAGCCACCACACAATTCCATTGTCTGCTGATAAAATGACAACAATTTAATCAAGTGACCAAGGTAACAGACTAGGCCTTGAATGAAACAGCAGAAGAGGGTTAAACAATTAAATAACACACTGAAGGCCTTACATTACTCCAGACAATACAAATATCGATCCAAATACAGTACAAGCACAACAGGTTACAAATGTCATGAGTAACTACGTACCTGCTCTCCTTGCTTCAATGCAAGCAATACTCATTTCTTCTTTCAATTCATGATTTTCGTTGGCTATAGCTTCACCTACTGTAACAAATCTTCCAACTGCCAGGTTAACTGCTTGGCCCACTCGCTGAATTGCCTGCAGAGTCTTGTCGGAACGCTTTGGCTTATCCTTGTGGTTAATGAGAGTAGTTATCTGTCAACAAGAGTCAACTATTAGAACTCTATACAAGATATCTTTTTAATATCATTGGCAAATTTTGAGCAGAACTCAGTGACAGTTTTTTAGTATACTAATAAAATATAGCATGGAACCACAAGGTATCATTTAACTCATTAGAGAATGGGGGAAAAAAAAAAGAGCATAATTAAATTTGCTCATCTGCTATGATCTCAGCTTGTCCCAGATACGAAATAACTGAGGGAGCATTTTCCTCCTAAACTGCCTAGGTTCTCCTACAAGTCAAGCCTATTGTATAACAAGAGCATAAAAGCTGTGCCTGCAATGCTCACCAAAGGAAAGTGCAGGAAACAGTGTAAGAACTGTTCTGCTTCATAATTTGGTCAATGCCCAAGGCTTTCATCTAAGATATCACTGAGTTTTGTTTCTAGGAAAAAGTTTCAGGTGTGAAGATCTTACTGGGGCTAGGTTTGAATGACAGGAGCTGGCTTACTCATACTAGCAGTATCAAATGCCCTGCAATGGAAAAAATATCAGTATTTCATAAAACACTGCACCACCACACCTCCTCCTCCCCCCTAGAAAAGAAGAAACCAAGAAAATACTAAAAATGTTCCCAGTAAATAGTGCTATTTTATTCAAGAACTGCCATAGGAATTAAGAATATTTTGTCCTAGAATAAAGCATCATTACAGAAACACATCAACTACCCAGTACCTCCTTGCATGTGTTTTCCTTTGTCCTACTTGTACCCAAGACACAAGCTCCAGAGGAATGCCACTTTCTACAGTTCACACAACAAATCTATCCCTCTGAGAGTCTTCCAGTTCACCAACCTCTCTCCTCAAAGCCTAAAACTCCTTCATGATTCTCCAGCAAAATGACAGGTTAAGATGAAAACAGAATCCTATTAGAGAGTAAACCAAGCATATAACTCAACACCTTCAGGTTCATTCTAGAGTTGGAGTGATATTACCAAAATGGACTAATTCCCCCTCCCCCTCCAATTACCATTACTTCATCAGAGGTTCAGATTGATGTCTCATGGATATTGAAAGTATACAAATAAATTGCAATACAGTTTCCAGAATTCTTGCATTGTGAATGTTCTGGGTACAGTAAACTGTCCAATATCCACAGGTAATCTACCAGTCCCAGCTGACCAGCTCTTGACTGCCCACAGACAGTAAGAGTACAAAGAGCATTAGCTCAAATGCTGAGGAGAAAACCAATTTGATAGAGAGTCACAACTTTGTTTCCTCAACTGATATTTAAGCAAACAGCAACCTAACATTATGTAAACAAAGGACTCAAACACTCATTGAGTTAATGACTTTTCAAAAGTATGTAGAATAACAAACAGAATACAAGTTGGATGCACATCCTGCCTGCAAGTCTGCCTCCCACAGCATTTCATAATAGCAGGAGTTTAAACACGTTCTGTGTAACCCTGAAAAAATGCATACAAAACTAACACTGCAGAATGAAAGGAATCCCACGGTCTGTTACAAATCATCAAGGGCATTTTAATCCCATATGTTACTGTAGAGGTATGCAAATTACAAAAATCACTAAGTTGTCACTTTAAAGTGATTAAAGCAACTTAAAACATTTTTAGAAACATTTTCATTTGAGACATGGGTGAAGTTCACCTCTTCAGCACTCTCTTCATAAGGGATCATCAGTACTGCATGATTCCAGAGAGAACGAGCCCCCCGTTCCCACTACATAAGCTGGAGCAAGAAGCAGTAGCTGTTTCAGCACATAACCACCAGCATCATCTAGTCTGTAACACCCACTGAAGTAGTTCGTAAGTGCAGGTAAGGCTTTGCAGATCTTTCCTAGAATAGATAACACCCAGATGGGTAATATAATTTCTTTGCGACTAGCTACATTATGGACACTTTAGAAACCATTCTAAGGTTAGAATGGAAGGAAACTCATTGACCAATAGACATCAGTCAAGAGGTCTGATACACACAACAACTCTAGGCATAGGTTTGGGGCAGAGTGGTTGAAGGACTGTGTGGACAAAATGGACCTGGGGGTATTAGTTAATGTTCAGCTGAACAAGAGCCAGCAGTGTGCTCAGGTGGCCAAGAAAGCCAATGGCATCCTCTCTTGTATCAGAAGTAATGCAACCAGCAGGAGCAGGGAAGTGATCACCCCTCTGTAATCAGCTCTGGTGAGGCTGCACCTTGAGTACTGTGTTCAGTTTTGGGCCCCTCACTACAAATTGAGGTACTGGAGTGTGCCCAGAGAAGGACAGTGAAACTGCGAGGGGTCTGGAGCACAACTCTGATGAGGAGCAGCTGAGGGAACTGGGATTGTTCAGTCTGGAGAAGAGAAGGCTCAAGTGAAACCTTATCGCTCTTTACAGTGAACTGAAAGGAAGCTGTGGTGAGGTGAGGGTTGGCCTCTTCTCTCAAATAACTTGCAACAGATCTATAGGGAACAGCCTCAAGTTGCACCAGGAGAGATTCAGGTTGGACATTAGGAAAAAATTCTTCTCTGAAAGAATGGTCAGATGCTGGAATGGGCTGCCCAGAGAGGTGGTGGAGTCATCGACCCCAGAGGTGTTCAAGAAACATTTAGATGTTGTACTGAGGGACATGGCTTAATGGGAAATATTTGAGATAGGCAGACAGTTGGACAAGATGATCTTGGAAGTCTTTTCCAACCTTGGTGGTTCTATGATTCTATATCAAGATATAAACACTTTCTTACCTATAAAATTGCTATCAACACTATAACATTAGATGTGGCAAATGCAGCCTGTACTTATACAGTAAATTTTGCATAGAAAAATAAGTATATATGTAACATACACACACGTGTATATATATATGTAAAATAAAGTAGCAGACAGCTCTGAAACAGAAACAGGCAATTCCTGCTGAAAGAATAGGTAGAGAAATCTAGGAAATATATATCAGCTAAAGGAAGAAGGGCTGTCTTTGGTTCTAGAAACATGAGTAAGACTAAACGTAAAATCCTTAGAGATATCAAAGGAGCAAGAAAAGTTCTTCACATACAGATGTGCCACTCAATCTGCCATCTGTGAAAAACATTGCTTGGTATGCAAGAAGAACATATAATTCTGAGGAATATCTCTTTCCTTCATAAAGTGCAAAACGTGACAAGATATACTCAGATATATCCCCTATTTAAAACAAGCAGGGATACAAGCTACAGGAGGAAATTAATTTTAATGCCATATTTCAAGCCAATAGCCGTTGCAGTTTCAGACTTTTTCAATGAAGACTTATAATTTAAAAATCAAGCAATAATGTTTAACTATGTTTCAAATTACAAAAAAAAATTGCTTTTTCCTCTACACTACTACAATCTGTGGCCCTGCCAATGCAATCAGACCGTAACTATTAATGCCATTTTTAAGCAGGAAACCCCAAGAGCGTTAGCTAAGCTCTGCTTTAAACTTAGGACCTCCCATGTATTTAATTCTCTACATACTGTATCACCCAGTCAATAACACTTGTGATGTCTGGGCAGGAGTTAACAACTGCAGAGGATTACCTGTAAGCCTCTCTGAACAAGAGAAATACGTTACATACTGTTTACTTAAGAATTTACCCGCCAGGTGCTAGAAAGGAAACAGACCTTTTGATGACACATTCTGTTGAATGAAGAAGAATGTTGAAAGAACTCATACTTTTACATGGAATGCTTGTGTGAGATTGAGATGATCAGTTTAAAGATGGTGTGATCTCAAGAAACTATAAGTTACAGCCCTTAGTCTCTTGTGGAAAACAGCCTTTTCCCCCACAACATTACTGGAACAAACATATAGCCATAACAGACCAAGATGTACTTGATATTTAAGGAAACAAGTTCAATTGTGGCAGCTTCCAAACAGCTGCTTTCAAAGCTTTTGGAGGGCTTTCAGATACTGGCATTTAAGTTGTTATATGCTTCATGCACAGGAAGCATCATGACAACACGCCTCACTAAAAATATCATTATGTCTATTTATTATCAGTGTAATTAAGTCTTGCATGACAGAAAGAAGTGATACTTAAGAGGCTGGGTTTCAGGAAGCATTTATAGACTACTATATATAAAACCAACGGAAATGTAGCTATTTCACAGCCATTTCCACAAACACGGAAGTTAAACTGGGAAATTATGTTGGAAGGTACCTTACACACCTCCTCACCCACACTGTACGTAGGATGATTTAGACTTGGTGAGTAATATTTGTTATTGCCTCACCTTATCAGTTTTCCTGCTAGAGCAAATACTTAAGGTATTTTCTTTGTAAAGTGAGGATTAGCTATAGTCTTGTAGCAAACTTAGATTAACATCTTGTCCTATACACCAATTTCCACCTTTGCATCTTCCATTAATATCATATAGGTAGAAAACATTTTTGAAATATAATAACAACAATGGAAAGCCTTTGCTAAGAAAATACAATAGCACTGCATACTAGGCAAGAAGATATAAACACGGCAGGAGCTTGCCACAAAGTAAATTCAGTTGCAGTTGACAGGACATGTAAAAACCTTGGCCACAATGGTCTCCACACAGCTCAAACTTTTATTAACTCATATTAAGCTGGGGGCTAGCGGAGCGGGGAAGGACTTCTAATATTACTTTTGGGCACTGGATCTCATTAGGTTTTATGTAACTCCTAAAGGACAAACAGACAGGTCTTCTGGGTCATTTAGCCAGACAGCAGCAGACATTGCTCTAACATCTACATCTGCTACAGAATACATCCATACTCGTGAGAACACAGGACATCCACTCCTACAAGGCCTACAAGCAGAACTGTCAGGAAAGCTTCTCATCACAGAAGACAAACCTCAGGGAACTCAAGAGGTGGATGAGGAAGGACCTGCTTACCTGTCCTGGAAATCAAGTCTGTCAAAATTAATGTCTGTCTTGCATGAGTTAAAGTCTTACTATTTTCAAACATTTTGAGCACTCGTCTACAAAATATCCACATACATCCACACACACACACCTGGCTTTTATTTATTTATTTATTTAAGAATTAGAGGGCCTTATCTTCCTACTCAGGTTTTAATTGTAGAAATTCAACTCTGAAAGTTCTCAAAAGCTAGAAAAGATTCACATAACTGAAATTTTGGATGCTACCAGAGAGCATCCAAAGGAGGGTGGAGGGTCCTGAGAGCAAGAGGTATGAGGAGCAGCTGAGGTCCCTGTGTTGGCTCAGCGCAGAGCAGAGGAGCTGAGAGGAGGCCTCATGGCTGCTGCAGCTCCTCACAGGGAGTGGAGGGGCGGCGCTGAGCTCTGCTCTGTGTGACAGCAACAGGGCCTGAGGGAACGGCATGGAGCTGTGTCAGGGGAGGGGCAGCTGGGGGTCAGGGACAGGGGCTGCACCAGAGGGTGGTGGGCATGGAACGGGCTGCTGGAGTTCAAGGAGTGTCTGTTCAATGCTCTCAGAAATATGGTTTGAGTTTTGGGTAGTCTTGTGTGAAGCCAGGAGCCAGACTCAATAGGACCTTATAGGTCCCTTCCAAATCGAGATATTCTATGATTCTATGAAATGCATCTGCATTAACTACTGATGCACTAGTTAAATGTAGAAACCTGCGTTCTATTTAGCATGAAAATAGTATTTGAAAAATCTGTGTCTGCTTTATGAACAATTGAAAGAGAACATTTTCTTATACATACTATTTATGTGTATGAAAGGGCAACAAACCCTTTCTCGCACAAGTCCCACAGACCCCAATACATTGTACGGGGCCTCAAATGAAAAACTCTGCATGACCAAGAATGCCGAGTTCCTTTATGCTTAGAATCATAGAAACATTTGAGTTGGAAGGGACCCCTAAAGGCCACCTGGTCCAACTCCTCTGTGATGAACAGGGCCACCCACAGCTACATCAGGTTGCTCAGAGCCCCACCCTGCCTGACCTTGAATGTCGCCAAGGACAGGGCATCCACCACCTCTCTGGACAATCTGTTCCAGTGCCTCAAGCACTCTTACTGTTTAAGAAAAAGTTTTTTATATCCAAGCTAAATCTCCCATGTTATATATGGAAACAATTTCCCCTTGTCCTCCCACAACAGACTCTGATAAGGAATTTGTCTTTTTCTTTCTTATAGCCCCCCTTTAGATACTGTCAGGCTGCTCTGAGGTCTCCCCATAGGGTCTCTTCTCCAGGCTGAACAACCCCAGCTCCCTCAGCCTGTCCTCACAGGAAAGGTGTGCCATCCCTCAGATCATTTCTGTGGCCCTCCTCCGGTCGTGTTTCAACAGGTCCACATCTCTCCTGTACTGAGGACTCCACATCTGGATGCAGTACTTGTAGTATTGAGATTGTTGTAGTTGCATCTTTACATGAGGGCTTTCCAAAAGCATCTTATTGCTTTTGTACGCAAGTTTCACGAAAGCCTTCAGGAAAGCTAATGAAGTAAACCACTTTGACAACCTGTAAGATAATTCACTTATCTGCAGGAAAATGCTTGGAGGAACCTATGGCAATCTTTCACACGTAGTGTCTGACAAGCTGATAAGCCATGTCTGGACAGGAAGAAAGAACAATCCAGAGTGGGCACTGACAAGTAGAAACTGACAAGCAGCACAAGAAGAGCCCTACCAAATGAGATTGCCAGCCTACCTAAAGTAGTGTCTCCAACAGGGGCTAAACCTGTTGGGTACCTAAGAAAAAAAAAAAATCAACAAAAACAACCCAAAGAGAAGAATAAAACAAGGAAATGAGATACTACTTGCTATGTTACGCTTGTATCAAGAGTTTTGATTAACTGCAAATTGTACTTTGCATTTAAAAACAGATTTAACTTTGTACTTCTCCCACAAAACAGCTTCACATATAGACAATATTATTTTGATGGGGGTCAGAAAGGCACTCTACGCTCACATCTCTTTCAGAATTAGGCTTCCAAACCTACCTCAGATCTCTCTTTGTAAGCTTTGCAAGGAAAGACAAGAGTACAGACTCCAAATTTGAATACACACCTCAGATAATTAGCATCATTACTATACACTTGTTAGACATTCTTGGAATTGTTTAGAGAACAAAAGGATTGAATTCACAGCAAGGCTGTACTAAAGCAGGGAATGTCCTTTCTTTGTGCCGAATGCATTTTTGAAAAACCAAGGGTCCTTTAAACTTCAAGATTCAAACCCAACACCATCAAAATGATTATCCAAAAAGTAAAGATACAAATGGACTTGTTCAGTTGTGAATGGAGTACTTCTATGACACCAATTTATTTCCCCTAGACTGTTTTTGAGGCATTAGATTTCCCCACCCCAAACAGATGAAAACTCTGAATTTTTTTTTTCCCCTGTGTGATTAAGATTATTTCCAACATTTAACTTTTTTCTTTTTATTTTTAAGAAGTTGCTAAAAGGAACTCTGTAGAAACAGAAGCAAACAACACAGCTGACATTAGTTTCTGCAACCTATGGACTCTTACGCACTACGTGGAATTGATAAATATCTTAATAATGCTACTAAAATAACACTGCTGTAAAGGAGAAATTCACTTGCTTTGTAAAATTCACTTCTCACAAACGCCCTGAAAATCATTGATTCAAAGATACTTGGCAGAAAATTGACACTCCTTCCATGCTCCTTTCTCTCCCCCCACACCGAGCAGAGGAAGATAAGGAACCCTGAAGAATGTTCAGCGATGCCTGACCGCTGACCTAACAACACTGAAGTTTTCACTCTTTTTGTGATACGCGTTGCAAGTCAGACAAGTGGCTTGTCTTCCTGCCCAGAAGAAGGTTTCTATAAAAAACAGCGACAGTGGGGAAGATACGCGTTTTTAAACAACAAGTTTCAATTCCAATCTCTTTTTGAAAAGACGTGTGGAAGTTTAGAATGTGATTTGCTCTTTTGAGCAATTGGACACTTAAGTTGGGAAAAATTATTTGTTTTAATTCCAAGTCTAATTTAACGTTTTCTGATTAGATATGTAAATCAAGTGTCCCAAACATCATGGGATATGTATTAATTTATCCTAAGATATATCAAAAAATAAAATGGCCTTTAATGCCCTTGCATTCTAACAGCCACCACATAGAAATATTACTGAACTGCACAACTTCCTCACTAGAAAAGTGAACTTGAGCTAATGAATACAATAATTGGTCTTAATGGTATAGAAGCCAACAAAAGCATATTTCTCTCTCCTGTTGCTCTCCAGTTCAGTACCCTCTAACCCAAATGGGTAGATTTCAAAAACACAGCTATTACCTTCTTTTCATTCTGCACCTTGAAATTCTGGGCATGAGCAAGTCTAACAAAACAAGAACAACTCAGAAGGAAGCTCATTGTTTAAAATGTACTTTCAGATGTGGTCAAAACAGATGCAGACATTTTCAGCACCAGAGAGATGCAAGTCTCAGAAATAACTCAATTTACAAACATGATCAGATAAGCCTAAAACCAAAGACTGAATGCCAAATAATTATTGTGGATTTCTTGTCTAACTTGCCTCTGTTAGCTCACCTAAACCTCTGCTGCCTGTGCAAGCAATGCTTGAGACACATCTGATCTTCTCATTCAGAAAAAAAGTCACTGTTGGGGAACTAAAAATTCAGATATTGTAACAGAGGACGTAACACAAATACCACACTGATACTGCCTGCAGTTGAGAACTCTCAAATACAAGTTGGGACTGGCTCCTGCAGTTGTGGAAGAAGTAGCCTGTTAGCCCCATAGGCAGCTTCACTCTTATGAATACCAGTCACACAATGCCTTGTACTGCATGTTGCAGACAAGATAGTTTTTCAACTTTTTTAGAGGAAGCTTTCTTTGCAGTTCCTTGGCATACTACTTCAGTTCAGAGCAACATCTGCTATTGCCTCTTGAAAAGCACATGCTTGCCTAGGGATTAACAGAGAGGTACATTGTGCTCTGGAAAAGGCTTTGCATGTAACTATTATCCACTTAGAGAAGTGTAAACAACAACAGCAACACAAAACTTGCATATAATTTAGGAACCATTTTCTGAAGAGCTCACGAGCAAATTACATTTAAATATTCTTCAATTTTACAACTGAAGGAATTTCAAAACATAATAAACTCTGATAATGAAAGGGCACATTCCTTACACTGTTTTAACTCCTACATTTTAAGTACTTGCAACTTTGGACAGTATTTTCTTTCCAAATGGCTTTGATCCCCATGAATAAAAGGCATTTACAACACTGAGTTACTAGAACTGATTTTCAGCTCCATTCTTATTTGTAAATACATTATGTGTGGTTATAAGTGGTTACATTCATTCTGCCTTATACAAGAAGTCCATACCCAAGTGTTGCTTGATGTCAGGATCAACCATGTAATATTTTTCCAACATACCTCTGAAAGAATCATAGTATTTGCTTATATGTTTTTTGCAACTTGTACTTAGGAGTCATACTATAGGAGTCTGATTACTTGTGTAATGTATAAAAACAAGAAATCACCCCATTCACTATTCAAAGTAAATTATCAATTAAAAGTTAGGACCAGATTCTATGTTACTGCTTAGCTACATCATGAACTTTAAATAAGGCAGAACAACTCAACAAGTAGAAATGATGAGGCTTTACCTAGTAAGGGTTACGCTTTGCAACACAGAAAGCAATGGTCTCATATTACTATACAGCAATTTTATTAATCTATAATCAGAATTGTTTGCAATCATTCATTCCTAATTCATCCGTTGGTGATTTCAGTACCTAATCTGTCTAAAACCATCTGTTAACAATGCTGAATAGCAAGAAAGCTGCTCTTATTCTTTATGTGCAGGGCCATTGTGAGGCAAGTTTTGATGTAATACTCACTCTGCTGGAGAACCACAAAAATTTGCTTAATCTATAGGAAAGACGTTAATCAGATCTTACAAGCGTAAAAGATAAGCTTCCTTTGAAAAAGAGCAGTTGATTTGCAGCTATGTCACTATGAAGTATCTTACTTCGACTACTTGAAACGTTACAGTAATTCATTTACGTTACCAAAGCTGAATATCACACTGCAGGCACTAAGCTGAATTAAAAGCCAGTTTCACCAGTTAAGGTTTCATATGGTAAATGTTCCAGTGAAATTTTCCTTGTAAAGCAGAATATCATTAGTGATACTAATATCATTAAAATCTAACATTAAAAGAAATATTCACTTATTTTAAATATCCTAAGGTATTCCTGTGCTCTCAAATATACCTTAAAAACCACAACTGTACGCATCTCCCTTTCACCAATCCCTAACAGCCCAACTTCAGTGACTAAACAGCTGTCAATTAGGAACAAGCCTCAGTGATGAGAAATCTGCAACAGCATCAGCCCAGAGATGCAACTGAGGCTGCGGTGTGACAGAATTAATCACAGGATCTACAGTCAGATGATGAACTCATGTGGTTAACTTTCCTGCATAAATCAAACGGAAAGAAGCAGACTCTTTAAGGGGCATAGAGTACCTAGGCTAGACTGAGTAACAGCTGAATTGCTGCAAGCTTCATCTTCCAGAAAAAGGCATGTTTGTATAGAATAATACAAAACACAAAGTCATAAATTAATCCAAAATACCTATGGAACCAAAGGGAAGAGAAGAGACAGTGAGTTAGTCACTAATTGAAACTAATGAGGTACAACTCTGTAAACAAGCAGCATACCACATGCTTCCAGAGTCAACAGCAGACTTCACCTGTACGATGGCATCCACTGGACGCTTTCTCTGCAGCACTAAATTCAGTTTAGTTTAGCAGGAAGTTTCCTTCACTCAGTACAAGTTACAACACAAGCCTCTACACGGTAATTCGTAACTTTATTACTCAACAACAGTGCCAAGTCTACAGTGACTACCAAATTAATTCACACAGAAGAAAATCCTGGAGCTGCTCAAAGCTTGTGAGTTGGCAGAATTCTTAAAGTACGGGAAGAGAAACATTTGTACCCAAGAAGCATTCTAAAAGGGGAGCACTCACTAGATTTTTTTTTCCCCTCAAGTACACTGAAGAAAGTAGTAAGTTTAAGACAAATACAGACTACTCTACTTTTTCCATCCTCCAAGAAGATCTGTAAGGGACAACTCCCAGCATTTGGCACCATATTGAAGCAAGAACAACCGACAACACAAGAAAATGTTAAAACCTTCTGGAGAAGAGAAAGGCCTAGAAGTACCCTAAGCGCACAGCAAAAGGAGGCAGACAGTAGACTTCATGGAGTAAGTCTCTCATTGCACCTGCTGCATGAGAAATGCAAGTAAGCTGAAACGGAGAAAAGCTCAGACTTTGTTCACATTCAAGAAGCAAACAAAAATAAACATTCATTAATTTTATGAACGTTGTCCAAAGAACGTAAGAGACACTATTCTACCTAAAGCATGGATGTACAACATTTGGCTTGCTTGGGACACACCGTATGAAGAGGAATAGTCCTGGGCCACATATAAAAATAGTTAATGTATAATATTAAAAAACTAAGTTTTGTTACCTATTTGCTCTATTAAAAAAACACTGGGGGATTGGACACATATGCTCTAAAGGAAGAAGAGACTATATAGGTGACCCTACACATAGCAGGGGGTTGGAACTCAATCATCATTGTGGTCCTTTTCAACCCAGGCCATTCTATGATTCTATGATATGCAAAAAGCTCAGAAGTATGTCTGTAAATAAGCTTGTAGTCCAATAAAATACTACAACTCCAGACTTCTGAACATTAGATTACAAAGACTAGTGCATGATTCTATGATGCTGAGGAAGAGCAGGATTATTTTTTCCAGTTTTTGCAAACTAGTGAAAGAAGAGTACTCTTAAGATATAACTGTTTTACAGTCATTAGTATAAACACATTAAAACAAGTCCATGACTTATTACATAAGAGACAATAGAATCTCTCACCTAAGCATTGGCCAGTGTTGGCACCATACATGCATGCATGCATCCCCACAAATATGCCTTACAAAGCAACTTTGCTACATCTGATAAGATATTCTTCAGTAAGGTCCCAAACAAAGGTCCATATCCACGTTGCAGAACTGAATGTGAGCTGCTGTCCCAAGTCCTGCTGCTACTGGGTACAACACGAGCAGTCCAGCTGTTACCGGGCACCTGAGGTCTTCTAAGCCAACAGGACACAGAACAGCTTTCCCAAACACAATATTAGTCTACAGATAACACTCAATGTCATGCAAAAGTAGCACACTGAACTCTGTTCAGTTCTCTCTCCCTACAGTTCTATAAAACCTCTCTCTTTGATTGAATATGCTTATTCAGTTTCACACAGAATAGCACTAGTTTCACTAAACAAAGTAACTTACCAGCTCTAGGGTTGGTTTCTTCAGGAGCATAAGCTTGATACAATCAGTTACTGATTCAAAGTGACAGTAGAAGCAGCTATGAAAATGTTAGGTACAATGAACTAGAACAACTTTATACACCTTTCTCTAATATTCCAAGGGATACAAAGATGCAACAGATGATACCAGCTTCCTCATGCAGCCTCCTACTTAAAACTAGATTGACAGTTGAGGTATGGACATTGCCTGACAGTTGTACATGGTAAATCAATACAAAAGATAAGGCAAACAGAAGCAGTGGACATCCAAATAAATATGACATACTGGAAAAGACTCAATATGTGATGTTTGTAAAGGGAAATCTTGCCTTGCAATACAACTGGAGCTCTCTGGAGAGGTCATGGATTATAGGGCTAAGAATAGACTCTGCTGAAAGAGAACTAGGAATCAAAGTCCATTCCAAGGGTTTCAGTGAATGAAGAGAAAGATGAAGTAGGAAGGCAGAAAATTTTGCTCACTGTAGATTGCTCATTGTAATAGAGGGACGTGACCAATGGCAGTTTCACAGAAAACTGCGCTGGAACATGGATTATTCTACATGATCGTGAAGAGGGAGGGGTGATAAGTTTGTAATGAAATGATGAAAGTTTGCTGGTGATCCCAAGTTATTCAAGGCAATAAAGAGAAGATCCAACTATAGAACTGCAGATGCATCTTGCAAAACCAACCAGATAAAAATGTCAGATGAAAATCACTAGAGATTAAAGTGATACAGATGTGAAAGTATAGTCCTAGCTTCCTGTATGCAATGATAACTGACCATTACTCCTCAGCAGCACAACTTTTTTTCAGTACAATATCTGGCTGCAATGAAAAACATACGCAATTTGCATAAGATGAAGGAGACCACCAGTGACATCTAGTCCAGCTCCATACTCAAGCCAAGTCCAATTAATGCATGTTGCTCAAGATCTTGCCCAGTGAGTTCCTCATGCCTCCAGGAATGCAGGTTGTAGGCTTTCTGCACACCTCTTCCAGTGTTTGAGTACTGGGACAGTAAAAGAGAGCCTTTTCCTATATCTCAGGTTTCCCATATTCCAATTTCTGTCATTTCCTTCTTGCCTGTCACCATGCATCTCTAGGGAAGGATCTACCCTCACCATACCTGCCTGACACACATAGTTGCAGACAACAGTGAGCTCTACCATTAGCCTTCTCTGCTCAGTGGAAAGCAAATGTGCTTCCTGTAACCTCTCTGATGTCATATACTCTCCTAATGTCTATGTTTCTCTTTTACCAGAGAACCCAAAACGGGCATGAAATCTAGATGCTGACCCACAAATGCCAAACAGAAGGGATGAGTTACTTCCACAGCCTGCTGATTACACTCCTGTTGATAACCTCATATGTACTTGGCCTTCTATGTTGACCCCTGTTCAACTCATCATCCTCCTTCCCTGATAGTAAAACCAACTTTTGACGTTTTCTCCCATCCATTTTTTTTTCAGTATTTATTTCACCAAATTGGTTGCAAGGGTATTGGAGCTAAAAGGAACTGCTAACATCAGATCTACACTCAGCAGCTGTTCTTAGGAGTTACTAGGAAAGAAACAGAAACCATTACGCTTTAAGTTTATTGTCTTCATCCACATCTTAATACTGTATGAGTTTGGGTTCATATCCTCCAATTTGATCCCAGAACACAATCAAAACCAACCAAAGATATAGCAGGAACGTCAAAAAAGGCCAAAGAAGGATGTTTGTACAGAATATCTCTAAGTACCTTTGGTCTAGCCTTAAAAACATTAGAAGTTTATGTGAGCTCAAGAAAAGACTGGGCAAGACCACAGAAGAGAAATCTAATGAAGATCCTAAAAGATGTAGAAGATAGATATGCACGGTTCAAAAAATCCTTAGTTGGAAGAACACCAGAAGAAATAATCATATTTCCTTGCCCTATACTCAAAACTCCCCACTGCATCTGGCAGAAAGAACAAAACAGAGAAAGGATCACTGATTATACACTGACCTGCAGCATAATCTAGTATGGCAATTCAAACGCCACACTTTTAATCTGAAAATCACATCAATAAGCTTTTCACATAGATGGGAGACGCTCAGCTGTTGGTTCCTCTCTGGGCTCTAACACATAATCCCAGAAACTTCTGGAAAAACAGAAGAGCTGTTTTCTGGATGCTGGCAGAGCGCTGTGTACATAACTATGTAATATTTACTGAAATGGGAATAATTTCAGCTAGCTTCAGAGAAACCAAGGAAACAACATCATAGTAAAGAACAAGCTTGTTTTTTTCCTTCCCAAGGCACACACCACTGGTTGTTTATTCAGAATCAGAATCTGAAGCTGACAAGAACAAATCCAGAAACATTTGGATCGTTGACTATTTTTTTTTTTCTTTTAATTATTTAAGCTTTGACTACATTGGCCAAACAAATCCCCAAATCTCTGGCAGCATCACCTGTAATAAGGAAATTGGAAAATCACGTTCAGTAACACGTGGACACAACCATCTTCCAAAGTGCCTATGGCAAATTGCACTGTCTGAAGCTGAGGAGTTACCTGCTATCCCACAAGCCTGTACGCAGGCAGATAGCTTCCCCACAACTACGAGAAGTGACTTTCTTCTATCAGAATGCAGACAGAGCTCAGAGTTCCACCTCTGAACTTTTTCAAGTGCCTTACTCTGAAGGTTCACACAAAAAAAAAAAGCTAAACCTTTATTCTTCCTTGCAACAGACCCACCCAGACAGACAGCTGAGAAGATGCCCGCTTACTGCCAGACTAGCAAGCAGGTACATACATAATGGCAGCTGAGGAAGTCACTGGTGGAGCCACATCCTGGAAAGTGCTTTTTTCCCCTGTCTTTGCCTTTCCCCGACTATTTTAAATGACTTGTTATTAAATGAGTCAGCACTGACCGCTTTAAACACCCTTCCTGAGTTACGGTGCCAAAAACTTTCCATAGAAATAAAAACCAACTTAATTAGTCTGGAAATTGCAGCAGCAGCGAAGGAGATGTCTAGATTTTAGAACACTGTGTCGCTTTCATGTGAAACACAGAACTAAAGACACCCTATGGGGTTTGACCTGTAAAGCCATATTTTCTGAACTGCACGCCAAATGCTTTGCACAATGCTGCAGAATAATTCTCTCCACGGCACAGATATGTGAATAGCTAAAAAGAAAGGTTAGCAAACATACTTAATAGGGTGGCTTAAGTCTATGATCCTCTTCTCTCAGTTGTGGAGCTATTAGAAGAGGTAAGCATGAGGATAAGAATAGACCTAAATAAAATGAAGATCTAGTCCAGTTCTGTAAATACTAGCTTTTTTAGAAAAGTTTCTTCATGAACATATCCAGTAGAGACTCTAAGGGTAGTTTCTCCAATGGGGAGAACAGGAATCTTGTACCACTGCTGGTGGTAAATATACTCTGGCGCTATGTAGTCTAAGAAAAGCAAGCGGAAAAGTACAATTAAAAGAAATGCTGAGTAAGAGAAGGGAGTCAAACACATTCACAGTATTACATGAGTTAAAATAAGAATCAATACAGGGAGTTTGGTGGGGGTTCTTTTGCTTAATAAAAGATTTAGCTAACCAAAAGAGGCTGAAAGTGAGTTTTTGTCAGGGCTATCTTAGGGTTTCCTCTTCTTTCAGAAGCAGTAGTGAAAAGCAGTAACAACATTCTCACTGTTTTTTTTTCCAGTAGCACACAAGTATCACATAGCACTTCCCAGCTATTAACAAAACTGTCACCTATGAAGTTTACTTCACAGCATGAATAAAAACTCCCTTTACAAGAGTATTTTGCGCAAGCACAAAGCCAAAGTCCTACGCTTGCTGCAGACACACAGCTTATGCAGAATATAGGAAACAAATTATACAAGATGAAGCACCATTTCTGCATAAATCCTCAAACAAAGAAAGACAGTGAGATGTCTGCTACAAAAATCTCCATGAAGCAAGTACAGAAAGAACTGAAACCTGTACAGTAAGTAGGGCATTGTATCAGGCCAGTTTAGGGAACTACTGCTGATACCATCAGTAACTTCAGCCTGAATCTGAACAGAGCTCAGCACTCAAGCTCCAAGGGCACAAGCTTGTTCCAAGTCAGGAGCACTTCATCAGGAGAACAGTAAGCTTTGAGTTTTTAGAAATGCTCAGACATCTTCCTAACATAGCATTAATGAAAGATGCTTAGCTCTTCTGGAAGAGACGATCACAGGTTTTGGGGTCATTAACATAGGCACTGCCTACTACGAGGGATGCTCTGAAACTAATGGCTCCTGTTTTATTCTGTTTGCTCACATATTAGAGGTAGATTTTGGTGGTATGGCAGTAGAGGTTGAATCTTCCCACCAATATTCCATTACATGTTGTTTCTGTGTGACAGATGGCAGCAGAGGGGCAGGCTGACACAATGGCGTCGGACATGGAAGTGCATATGAAGAAAACGTGTCTTTGCATTCCTCCATATGGAAAAACTGGCATCCGTTGACAATCATCAGCATTTGCTGAACGTTTATGGAGACCAAATAGTGGATGTGAGCACAGCGAGGAGTAGGTGGTACAATTCAGCAGTGGCAACAGTGGGTCACCTCCAAGGGTGCAGATATTTACAAGCATGGCATGCAGGCTCTTGTTCATTGCTGGCAAAAATGCATAACTAATGACGGCGACTGTGTTGAAAAACAGTGCTTTGTAGCTGAGAATTTGCTCTATCAAAGTGTTATTGGGCTTTTTGTATCTGTTGCGGTTTCCACCGAAATAAACAGGAGGCATTATTTTCGGAGCAACCTACATACATCCACAAAGGAACAAGACAGCCACTCCTGAGGAGCATTCCAGAATAAGGGAAGCCTGTTAAAAAGGAGGGATTTAGCACAAGCAGTTGCCAAGGCTGGGCTTAACAGGAGATGCTTTTGTTTGCCCTTAAGCTTCCTAAGAGGGGTCTCCGTGTTTTACCTCTCTGTCGTTCCAGGAGCAGAAAGTTCACTGAAGCGCAATTAGGCTCTGCCACAGAACATGGGGTGGGTTTCTCTGAGCTGACTGGGATAAGAAACTATCTTAAGCACAGAAGCACGGTTACAACCCTCTCCGGCAGGCTGCCCGCGCAAAACGGGGCTGACTACGGGGTCTTTCCAAGAGAACTTACCACAGTACAAAGGCAATCTCGCATCACTACGACTAATGGGGCTTTCGTACCGCCGCTACGCGCTGCAAAAAGGCTCCGCACAGACGCACACATCGGTTTTAACTAACTTTTATAACCCACGTTCAAAGTGCGAAAATGCTATCAAGAGAACACCGTACACGTTATTTTCATTCACTGTTTCTTCAAGCAAGAACAGCTTTACAGTGGGCATTGCAAACTCCACTTCTGCAACCAAGGACCATATGAACAAAACAGACCGAACCACTCAAAGCCCGATTTACTGCTTTAAGCTCAGCCAGGACCGCGCGGGACACGTTCGGAGGTCACAGCTTACACGTTATTTAACTTCTTAACGCTCAAGCGCTACGCCCGGTGCGATGAGAGCTCAGACCGAAGCCTCCCGCCCCAAACGCCCCGAGCGGAGCGCCAACGGCGGGCGGGACGCCCGAGCGCGACAGCCCGGACGGCGGGTGAACCCCGCGGCCGCCCCTCAGACCTCCGCGGGGCGGGGGAGCCGAGCCCCGGCGTTACGCAACGGCCCCGCGACCTTGCGGGGAGCCGGGCTACGGGAGGGGAGCATCCCTCGCCCCGGCCCCCGAGGCGGGACGGAGCCGCGCAGCCCGCGCGGGGCCGGGCTGCGGGAGGGCGGGAAGGCGCATTTCTACCTGCGACACCAGCGGCACCAGCGTCTGCTCCACCGAGCGCGTGCGGATCTCCAGCCCCGCGTCCGCCCCCAGCCCCGACGAGGACGACGAGGAGACGCCGCTGCTGCTGCACGGGGACGTGGCCATGGCGGGAGCCTCCGGCTCCCCGCTATCGCCCCTCGCTCCCTCTCAGCCAAACTCCGCTCCCGCCGCCCTCCCGCCCGTTCTCGGCGGCCCCCGAGCGCCGCCGCCCCGCCCCCTGCCGCGCCCCTCCCCCGCCCGCCGGGACTCGCGCTCGGCGCCCCCCCCCCCCGCCCAGCGGCCCCTTCCCCGCCCCCGGGGACAGGATTTAAAGAGGCAGCGCCCGCCCCCCGCCCCCTCCCGCGCCCCGCCGGGCCGGCAGCGCCCCTCGTCCCGCCCATCCGCGGCCGGCCGCCGCCCGTGGGTACCGAGCCGTGCCTTGCGGCCGGCGGGACGGGATGCCGGGGATCTCGGTGCGGCTGTGGGGATCCTGAGGGGTTTGGGGTTTACTTCCCCACTGCACCCGCGGTGACGGGGGATGTCCTGAGCGTGGGCTGGTCCCAGAGAGCGGCTGCGGTGTGGATCTTGCTAAACACAGCGTTTATGCTAAAGCAGCTCTTGTGGGTGGCCGATCAGCACGACGCAGGAAGAAGTACTTTCAAAGGAATAAAAGTTCTTTTATTAACTTTTTTTTTTCCCACTCTGGTTTTGGAATGGGCTAAGCTCACTTCCCAACATTAGCTTATAACCTGTATTCAAAAATCATCAGTACACGAATGCCTGCTCATCTAATTTGGGTCTATATTTGCTACAGCCATTTCTCGTACAGTCATGAGGCATGTAGAAGGGCATTAAATTTTTCATGCTATTAGATAGCATCCAAAAGAGAGCTACAAAGATGGGGAAGGATCTGGAGGGTAAGAGGTATGAGGAGAGGCTGAGGTCCCTGTGTTGGCTCAGCGCAGAGCAGAGGAGCTGAGGGGAGGCCTCATGGCGGCCGCAGCTCCTCACAGGGAGTGGAGGGGCAGCGCTGAGCTCTGCTGTGTGTGACAGCGACAGGGCCCGAGGGAACGGCATGGAGCTGTGTCAGGGGAGGGGCAGCTGGGGGTCAGGGACAGGGGCTGCACCAGAGGGCGGTGGGCATGGAACGGGCCGCCCAATGCTGTGGGCATGACCCCGAGAGCTGGAGTTCATGGAGCATCTGGACACTGATCTCAGACATAGAGTCTGAATTTTGGATGATCCTACGTTAGGCCAGGAGTTGGACTCCATGATCTTCATTGGTCCCTTCCATCTGGGGATATTCTGTGATTCTATGAACCTGGAGTTTTCCCATCATCCAGTATCCAGTGAAGAAGGCAGTGAAAGAAAAACTTCTGTCAGCAAATACATACATTAGTACGTGCAAACATCTAGGGAATGCTGAGCAGCCCATGGATCCATCTCCCACAGAGATGAGTTGGCACCACCTCAGCATCTCTGTGCTCTGTACAGTGCGATTGCAGCAATGGAGTTGCAGGAGAGCCAGGCAAGCTCTCTACTCAAACCACAGACCCACCATTAACTCAGAAACAGCAAACTATAGCCACCCTGCAGGCCAGCCTGTAAGATCTCCCAGCAAAAATGCCAGGAGATGGAAGAACAAGGCCCTTTTTCTTTTGTTCTGCTTGCTAGGCTCAGCAGGAGTGCATCAGAGGGCCACCATAGGCCCTTCACCTCCAGATGAAGACCAAATGGAGGTGGATCTGCCACCAGGACAGCTGGCCTGGAATGACACCATTGTGCCAGGGCTCCCATCAGTGTGGTCACAGCAGTGGCACTGAAGGTCCAGGCACCCAGCTCATTATCTACTCCACAACCTCCATGTCTAGAACTAGCTGGGAGGCCATCCATTAACATCCAGTAGGCTTGCCTGTGAGATGTCCTCCTTTCTCCTCCTCCATCCCTGCCCCTTGTGAAGGAATTAAGAAAAGGTTCTTCAATGAGAGAGTGGTCAGGCCTTGGAATAGGCTCCCGAGGACAGTGGGCAGGGTCCCAAGCTGCTGGAGTTCAGGGAGTGTTTGGACACCACATTCAGACATAGGTTTTCAATTTTTGGTGATCCTATGTGGGGTCAGAATTTGGACTTGATGATCTCTGTGGGTCCCCTCCAACTCGGGACGTTCTGTGGTTCTATGTCTATGCAAACTTGTGGAAGCAAATTTAGAAAGATTAAGAGCTCTGTGGCCCAAGCTACCAAGGTGCAAAGCAGCTCTCATCCAGCACTGGGGTGACTGAATGTAGCACTATGCATGAGCCAACAAGGCTTGCCCAAGGTCGAGGCTGGTAAACCACCATGACGACGCCTTAGTTCCCTCCTCAGCACTGGTGATTTATGTTTGACTGCTCAGAGTTCAGATGACACAACCATGTAAATGTGTCTTTGGCTTTTTTACATTGTTGGATCAAGAACTTTGTATCATCTCCTGTCTTTAGGAAGATATCCGACCTGTTCGACAAAACCCAATTTTCAAGTCTAGACATAAGATGAAGGACAGCATCTGCTGCCCTACAGAGTTATCCATATTTATTAAAGAAGAAAATTGCCAGAACTGCAAGTACAACCCTAGATAAAGATTTGACCCTATTCCTAGTTCTTCAGGAAATTGCTTTCCAGCACTATCTTGTATTTTCTAAAATGACATCTTATATAACACCGAATGTTATAGGAGAGATCCGAAGACTTAAATCTACCATGGTAGAAAAACATCAAAATGATGGTGTAGACTTGAAATAAATGCTAGTAATGTTTGATCAAAGTGGGTTAGAGCACACTTGAAATTTCTTGTTGTTGTTTTTGTTTCCTCCTAAATACTGTTCATTTTATTACGTACTATCTCATTATTTTCCAAGTCATTTGATTTCCTTTTACACCTTACTCAATACTCAGGTTCTCAGCCTTTGCAAACAGTTGTTATGTTTTGGTAGAGCACATAGGATAGCTGTGGCTGCAGCCTCCCCACAACTGCAAGCTGACTGGGACAGGAGATTTCTGGATCATGTATGTAAAGGCATACACCTCAAAAAGTGCTGGTAATACAAGAGAGAGAAGTACCTTCCTCTGCCCTCTTACCCTCTACCTTCTTCTATTTAAAAGCTCAATTTCTTCCATCAGAATTAATTCCTACTCATTGACTGTTTTTACATGTTATCATAATATAAATCACATTCATTACCAACATCTACGGATGTGAATCATAGATTCATATTAGAAATGAACTAGAAGAACATGCACGTGTAGGTGCATACTTGGGTATGGTCAGCTAACTGTGTCACTTAGTTTCAAAGACTGCTGTCTGTCTTCTTCAATATAGTGGAAAGGTCAGACCTCCCATGTATGATAGACTTTAAAAAAAAAAAAAATCAAAACAGAGTTATTAGCAGAGGTTAACAGTCAATATTTAACTTCACACTGGAAAGGAAAACAAGTTTAGTATAAAAAAATAGCAAAATAGCAGTTTAAAAATAATTTTCTACGCAATTTGGACAAATGATAGAAACTTTGCAATGATTTTCCGCAGACGGAGGTCCTATTCCCAGTCTACAGCTCTCTATCCATGCTTTCATTTTGTTTTCTCTAAAGAAGCAACATTAGTGGGCCATGCTAGTGACTACATTAATGGTGTACATTAATGTACATAACTACATCTAATTCTCCCACTTTCTTTCTCTGAGTACTTCCAGATTAAATATGGAAACTACATACTGTGCTTCTGAACCCTGCGTGCTGCAATAGTTTTAACTGAATGCAATTGAATAGCTCTAGCATGCCTCAGACTAACATCTTTGAAGGCATCTTGAGGAGATCTTCAAACGTGATAGCCTGAAGCCTAATTGTGCTTTTTAATTATGTTAAGACAGTTTGAATGAGCCAGAGTGATAAATTACAACCACACCTTTGGCATGCCAACACATACTTCTGAGGGAGTACTCTAAATTTGCAATGCACAGCACTAGCATGTTTTGCATATGATCGTTTTCATGCGATGGGTTCAGGAAAGCAAAAGTCCATCAGCCCAGAAAGAATGTCCTTCACTCCCATATGCAAGGGTGTACCACTGGCCACAGCATTTTCCAGACATCTATTGCCTTTTAGCTCTACTGTTCATCTGAAAGGCATTTGAGATATAAGAATAGAAGACGATGGTAGTACCTCCTAGACTATACTTCCAACTTCATAACTTTGCTAATGATCAAAGGGAAGGAAGTGATTCATACTTTCATGGCATGAACATGGTAATCTGTTCCTCCTTATATTGTTTCCAGACTTCACTCAAGGATGTGACACCTTCTGCTCCTCTGTCCATGACCTCACACAAGCTTAGGTTCCCCCCACAACAGTTAAAACAGTTTTCCCTAGTCTAACCCTTCACCTTTATTTTTTTTCCCCTATCTATTTGCAGCAACTTTTGTAGGAGGAAAGATTAATATCCAGCACAGTAGCGCAGTGCTGAGCCAAAACTCTGTCTTTCCTCTAAAGTGATATCCACCACACCCTGACAGTGACAATACTCCTGAGAAAGAACAATGCTTTGAGTCTTTATGCACAGTTAGGCATCTGACCACGGATGCCAGGAATTACATGAAATGTACTAACACACAAGCTTATCTTATTCCACATGCATTACAGCTTGTCCAAAGAGGTTTCAGTTAGCCCCCCAATTTGATGAATCTGCTGCTACCTTCCAGCTAAGACGTGTGCTCCCCAAAGAAAGATCTGTCACACTGAAACAGTTCAAGCAGTGTTTTTACTGATCCGGTCATTGTGAGGTCATGATGGGGGCAAAGACCTTTTCCACTGGAAGAAACCTTGTGCCTAACCCTTAGGAAACAAGTTGTCACCCTTGGTGTGCCAGTGCTGTAGAAGCACGCAGCAGAGCAGATGCCATTTAACCAGCCCAGACGGGTTGGAACTTGTGTTTTGTGAAGGGGAGCCTATAAGTTTCTGGCCACAGAGAGCAATAGGCAAAAAACTGCAGGGAAAACAAGGAAGTACTGGCAAAGACCAGCTGATGGGATCAGAGAACTTTTCAGTAAGTTTTGATAATAAGCATTTTTCCGCACATACTTACAAATAGTGAGATAACACATAGAAATTATCTAAATTAACACTTTGAGGGTGAATTCCAAATGAGGGTAATTGCTCTTTATCCTCCCATGGAGAAGATCCCAAATATCCAGAGGTGAGGAAGCAGTGCCTCCACTGCTTTCTTATCTTGCAGTTGCTGTCAGGAAGGCAGAGCTGAGTGGGCTGAGTGTCAGATTGCTCACCTTAAGCTCCTTTTCTTTTTTCCTCCAGGTGAGAATGAAGTTAGAGCAGAGTGGGAAGGAAAAGCACTTCAATCATCTTTCCAGATGAAATTTGGAAATCTTCTCTAAAATTAAACTTTTCCCCTAGTTACCTCCAGTAGTCTTTGTAACTTGACAAAGTTATATTTCTTTTTATTTTGGTGTAGATGCTTTAGAGCAAACTTGTGAAATCAGTCATTTTAAAGATGACTGAAACTTTCTGGCTTTTGAGAAATGTCAAGAGACAAGAGACAAAAAAAGATAAGAATCATTTGCAATGTCTAATCCTGATTAGTGAGGGTTATTAACTCCAAAATGCATTACATTTCTTTATAAAGCCAAAAATCTCTTATGTTTACTTATGTTTACCTCACTTAAAGTGAGGTAAAATGCCTCACTTTACAAAAAATGAGTTTCTTTTCTTTTCTTTTCTTTTCTTTTCTTTTCTTTTCTTTTCTTTTCTTTTCTTTTCTTTTCTTTTCTTTTCTTTTCTTTTCTTTTCTTTTCTTTTCTTTTCTTTTCTTTTCTTTTCTTTTCTTTTCTTTTCTTTTCTTTTCTTTTCCTTTCTTTTCTTTTCCTTTCTTTTCTTTTCCTTTCTTTTCCTTTCTTTTCTTTTCCTTTCTTTTCTTTTCCTTTCTTTTCTTTTCCTTTCTTTTCTTTTCTTCTCTTCTCTTCTCTTCTCTTTTCTTTGGTAAATGGAGAATTATTTTATGTGACTATATGTTTACTATGCATTTTTTGTCATTTTGTGAATTACTAGTTTCACAATGTGACCGTGACAGTTATTACAAGGACTGTTAAGAAGAAGGAGATATAAAAATAATGTATAGAAATATTCCAAGGGCTACAGTTAGTGTCTATTTTTATTCAGAATTCTTGCATGCCTATACAGCCAGAGGGTGATTTCAAACTGTGGCTCTCTTTGCATTTATGATGTGGTAGCTGCCAAAATCTTCAGCAAGTAAAAGCTATTTGGCTGTGCTGCCAAACGTGATATCCCTCTGAAACACTTCTGTTTGCTATGACTCTCACAAGTGAAATGCCTTTTGTTTGAACATTCAGATATCAATAACCCACCATGGCTTGACTACCGCTTTTATACAGCACCTGAGAATACAGTAACTCCCGCTTGCTCTCGAAGAAGTGTAAGGACTCAGTGCTGATTGTAAATCCTAGTGTAGAATAGAATCATAGAAATATTAAGGTTTGAAAAGACCTCTAAGATCGTCAGGTCCAACCACCAGCACGTCACCACCATGCCCATTAAACCACATCCCTCAGTGCCACATCCACGTGGTTCCTGAACACCTCCAGGGATGGTGAATCCACCACCTCCCTGGGCAGCCTGTGCCACTGCCTCACCACTCTTTATGAGAAGAAATGTTTCCTAATATCCAACCTGAAGCTCTCCTGGCACAACTTAAGGCCATTCCCTCTTGTCCTATCACTAGTTACCTGCAATGAGCAGATCATTCTTGAGACTATGTATGCAGCATAAATTACCTGTGGCATGCTGACTGTGAAGCATGCAAGAATTCCAGTCAACTGATTAAAAGGAGGCAGCTAAAATCAGGATCTGAAGAACATGTAACACCTTCTCACTAAAGTTTCTTATCCTCACCACATGGAATTGTAGCCAATGTGTGTCTGAGGCAGGGAAGAGTAAAGGAACAATTTTGAATCCTACAACATGTTTTTATTTAATGCTTGTATGAGGCTTTGTGGGCAAGGCAAGACCTACAGCCATGGATACTGCTGGAGTTGCACAAATTGTCCACTGTAAGACCTATGCTTTTGGTTTTATGTGAATATGCTAAACTTGAAAACTTCGGTGTGGTTCTCTGACAGGTTTTTGCCTCATAAATGACTTAATTTTCAGAAGAAATTGCAAGATTTGCAATTTGCATTTGTCAAAATGGAATGATTCTTACCCTTGTTTTGTGGAAAAGACCCAGGTTGTCTCAAGAAGGTGAAATGCTTGCATGGATGTAAACAGGATGGGACAGCCAAGAAAATGCCTTTTGTAGTCTCTTACAGAACAATTTGCATAAATTTAATGGAAGGATAGTTTATTGAAAACTTTGTTTGGAGATACTTTGTAGAATTTACTTGGAGACAAACAACTAAATTTTCTGAAGCCCAAAAAGAGAGCATTTCTTTAGAGCTTAGCATGCAGGACAGATGTGAGGTACAGGAATAAAAGAAAATGGCAAGATGAAGGGGGGCACAACAAGTGACGTGAGAATGGGGGGGATGTGCAAGAAGAAGCAAATCTGTGCTAGATGTTAGCATTCTCCAGCTGCGGGAACCGCCTTCACAAGTCTTGTCTGTCTAACAGTCAGGGACTTTTGTCTTTCCCACATGTATGAGATACTGCAGAAGTTGAACCTGTTCTGTAATTGAGTGTGGTAATTTTTTTCCTTTATTTATAGTTTTCCCATGTTGCCCTTTATAAATGTTACTGGTATATGGACTTGAGCCTAATGTTTACTGACACTCGTGTGACAGCTTTTGGAGACGGAGAGTCTCATCAGCTTAGGTTCAGCTGTGAATTTGGCCTTATTTCAAAAGGGACATCTGAAAAACAGAGTTTCATCTTCAAATGTGAGTAGGAATTACAATGTATTTTTATAAAATCGTGGCCCAGGAATGGTGGAGAACAGGACCACTGTATAGACTTATCAAGGAGTTAATGTACACTTCAAGACTCTCCATGCTGCTGTTACTTATCAGGGGAAATCTGCTCCTACAAGATCAGTTTCTGGATAATAAACCATAATTTGTGCTTTTTTCCTTTGTAGTCTCTGAGATTGATTCTCTTTTATATAATTGTATTTTTCATAGGACTGCAGCTGAGGTTCACTACATTTAGGATCCTGTTCTAAATAATAGCTAAGACACTGGTTGCAGAAGAAGGTACGAGCAGCCTCATGATGCAGGGCAGTCATCCCATTTGAAATTCTTAAGCTGACCTATAGCTCAGGATTGGATGAATCTTTGCCGTAGAATTTTTTTTCCCTCTGTTTCAAATCTTTTATCATGCTAGTACAGAGTGTTTTTTTAACCATTCCTGTGGGCTATAAAATAAATATAGAGGATTAAAGGCTCGAAGAAATCTCTAGCCTGCAAAATCTTTAAGAGAATTTGCCACCTAGCAACAGCAAGGAACGTGTGTCTGCTTAGAACAATCAGTGATTGTGTGATTCAGAAGAAACCTCCGCACTGTTTATAACCACAACTGTAACTTATGTAGGAAGGGAAAGCGCAGCAAAAGACTCAGGTTTCCTCACGGACAAAGGGATTTCATTACCATAAGAAGTCCCTAACAGGGTGACAAATAATCAAGACTAAAAAGAATGTGTGAGACCAGCAGAAAGGGAAACAATGACGTTCCTATTGTTGCAGTGGGCTTTACAATAAGTGATATGTCAGCTTTTTCACTGGGAATTGTGCTGAATAACTTAGTGGTTTTAATTCATCAGCAAATGAATACTTAGATTAGAAGCTCTTTTCTTTTCAAATTTGCATTTACCGCTTAGTCATGCAATAAACATTGCATTCCTTGAGAAGTTTGAATTACTTGCATATTATTTCTTTCTCAGTGTTAAGGATTCAAAAATACAGACACCCCGCAAGTATGTATGTTTGAATGGAGGAAAAAATATGTGAAAAATATGAGAGGAAGCATAACTGTCACGTTCATGAGCAGGCTGGCTACCAGAATCCCATTGGTCTGCATTTTATGATGCTAAAAGAGATAGCAGTAAAAATTACACAGATGCTAATGCACGTGGATTCTGCTCAGACTGCTCTCACGTGTAAGAATGTATTTCACTGGATATCAGTTACCCCAGTTGCTCCATCTTCCTACCTTTTTTTCTTTCTTAGAGGAAAGAAACTGGGGATATCCAAGGACACTGTGCCTTTCGTACCTCCCAGACCTCTGAACTGTTGATACTTGTTAAGGAATTTTACCCATGTGATGTTGTTAAATTAGCCTGGATCTGGTAAGATAAGCTGAATATATTGTTTTAATATCAGTTATTTTTAAAACATGGGTTGTAGCTTCTGAGTTACAAACCAGTTTTAACCCAACAAAGTCATTGTTAATACTCATTGCTAACAAACTACTTTTAATACTTAAAGATAGATGACGTAATGTTCCTGAATTAGACTACTTTACTATTTGGAGAAATCACTAACCTAGCCCCTTACAGGCAGCTGCTAGGACTCAATTCTGTTTCTGGCAGCATGAGAGTACATGCTGGAGTATCAGAATTGGAGCAGAAAATTGTAAGTGCAGCTGAAATGGAAAAGGAAGCAGCAAGCTACTGCCAAGGGAACACAGGGATTTTGGTAATAAGTACTTTCTGTGAGTTTATACAAAATACAAAAAGTTCCAGAACAGATAATGTAAATAATGGAAAAATACTGCTAAAAGCATTTCACGTAGCTAGGGGTTTGTACTGAATTGCTAGTGACGTTTCAACCCGTCATAATATAGTCAGGCCCTAGTATGCAAAAATTTTCAATGGGAAATGAGATATTTAAGCAGCAGGGTGGTAGACTGTGGACTACTAATGGCAGCCCTTACTTGGCAACACTTCCACTGATGTAGATCAGTGCACTGGCAAATGAGGACTGTACGTTCAGATATGCTCAAGACAATGTGGATAATAAGAGCAAGTTAGCAAAACACAGAGGGAAATCACTGCAGAGTCCAAGCCCTCCTGCTTCACAGTTAATCTCTTTCAGCAATTGATTAGAAAGTGAAGTCTAGTGGCATGTTTTGGTTAAGGAGAATGCAATTTTATAATCAGATGTTCCTTTGGTCCCAATTATTTGCAATCATAGTAGAAGTCCTGCTTCTCCGAAGACAAGATAAAGCAGTCAATAACGAGCAGTTCCTCTTTTCAGAGCTCCAGACCTTATCAGCTGCTATTCAGTCCACGAGTGGCCTTTGGATTCCCAGGACCTCATTTGGAGCTTTTACCTACATATGTATAGAGGTATGCGTTTTGATTTGAGCTGCTCTCTGTCTGCTCTAACACTGACGTGCAGGACAGGGATCCCAGCCCTTTCAGCAGGATCTGTGCTACAGCTGTGCTTTATCTACTTCTCTGCCTCCTCAGAAGTGAGGACTGAGGTGCTGAGGGAATGCAGCAAACAAGATGATATTTCTTTTAGCTCTAGTGGAGCTTGTTCTTGACTTTGAATGAGATCTGATTAGGGTTCCAAGAAATGGGTGAGGCAGCTACAAGAAGACAAGGAGAAAAAGTCCACACTGGCCAATGCAGCCTTGCATCCCGGTCACATATGCAGCCTTCAGAAGCAGACTGAATACCTACTCAGCCAAGTTCAAAAGATGGCTTTGAAACTAGATTCCCTCTTCCTGTGTGTATGCTTGGCTGTGGACATTTTCAGGGTAGTGTCCTGTTTTGAAGAAGTCTGGGACAGGTTTTGTCTTCACACTGATACAAGGTCATCCTTGTACTCTTGCAATTCTTACCTAACTCTAGAAAAAAGTAACAGATTCAATACCAAATTTTCAGTGGAATAGCACATAATATGTTGAACAGTGTTCCTGCAGGTTCACTTTTCTTCCAAAACAAATGGCAGAATGGATAGGTTCCACATCAGAATGTAAGTATTAATGTGTGGGGTTTCTTTACTCCTAACATTCTTTTCAATATCTGGGGATAGTTTAAGACACTCTCCTCCCTTATAAAAACCTTCCTATTGGAAATTGAAAGTGTACTGTTGGCTTCATACATCATTTTAGTTCCTTCTCTAAAAACTTTCCCTTCAAAAGCCATATCCAAAATTTGAGTTTCAGAGAGTAAAGCATTCCAAGGACACCATGAAAAAGGCATGAATACCATTCTTCTGACAGAGATTTTGTGTATCTGGGCAAACTACAATAGACTTAATGTACATGATGAAATTGCATTACAGCTATGCAGTTTGTATCATACTGTTACTTATCTATTCGTATTGCTTCCTTTTTCCTGTTAAAATTTACATCTTGAGACTGTTATCTCTCAGGAGTTTATTTTCCAGGTTATACAGAGCAACACGCTCATATGGTTTGAATCAGCAGTTTTCCTCATTTTTAATAGAGCAAACTTGCTTTTAGTTGGTGCTGCTATACTTGGTTGCAATCCTCTAGCAAAGAAGAATAAAACCCAATGAACTGTATTGCAACCTTACAGTTACTTCATTAGGATCCCACTGAATGAGGTTCTTTGGTAAGAGACCTTCAGTCATCGTCCTAAAACTGTCCCCAATAAAGCCAACTGTCTGTCATCTCATGAGCCCTCCGGGAACAGTCACAGGCCAATAAAAGGCTTTTTTGTTAACCTCTACACCCTACAGCCCGTCTCTTCTAATCTCACACTCTCTCTTTCAGAAACTTCTTTCAGCTTTAATTCTTCCTGCCATCTGATAACTTTCCATATTTTTTGAGTTATTCTCTGGTCGGCTGTTAGAGGAACTGATGTATTAAATTCTCCAGCATTTGCTTTCTATAGATTCCAGCCTCAGAGAGCATCCCAGGACAGAAATCACATGAGTCACACATGACCTCATACTACTCCAAGAAAGAAATGAAATGCATGATTTAGCTAAGCGCATTAATGATTTCTGGTTAAGACATGCTTCTGTGTATAATTTTACCCTTTTCTGATGGATGATAGACAAGATTTTGAAACCGGTAATTGAAGGGAAACTTAGAAGAGCTTTTAGCTGAGAAGGTAAGACTGTTAAGTTCAGCCTTGGCAGAAGACAATAGAAGGAATTATGATCATGGATAGAAAAGCTAAATTTAGCCCATTCCTTTCAAATTCTTATCTGAGATCAAGGCCCTTTTGTTGATACTTGCCTTTCTTTGTGCTAAGCCATAAACTTTATGAGATATGCTTCTATGTTAAAAATACACGATATGATCCAAAATGGACATTTAAACCTTTCATACTTTTCTAAGCTGTGCCACTCTTAAGCCTCAGCCTGTTCACTGTAAACCATACAGTTTGAGAAGAAATTCTTTGGTGAGATTTAATTTATTCAATGGAAGGGTTCGGTGTTTTCACAGACACATTTAAAATATAAGCAAACAGAGATAACTGAGCATCCTCTGTTCCTCATCACTAAAGTAAGGAGGACATACATGCAAGACGGACAGCCTAAGAAAGTCTTCAATATCCAAACCTTTCTTTTTAGAAAAAACTATCTGTAAAACATTTAGCTAAACTATAATTTGAATATATACGGAGAGACTGGAGCTTGTTGCTCCCAAATAACACATAGAAAGGAAACTTCCACTATCACCATTTCCAGCCTTGGAGTTAAATACTTGGTGAAGGCTGTGAATCACTAAATTTGATTCAAACAGAATCCTGTTCTATCAAACAGATAGTCCATGGACAGCAATCTTAATCTTAATATGTATGCAACACCTTCATTCAACAAAATAAAGAGATATTGGGTTAACTTACTATTTCTAGTACTAAATTACAAAGCTGATGGTTCATGTAAATGCCACTGCATCTGGAATACTCAGAACTATGCAACACTTGTGGTAAGGAAAACCTGAACTAGTCAGCCTTTTAAAATCTGAAGTGTCTTTGAGCAGCAGCATCTACTTATGTAGTAGCAGTGATACGGCACAGGTACCTGTGATATCTTAGGGAAGACTATGAAGAGCATTTGTGTTTTTTGCTGACAACCTATCAAGGAACTGATAGCAGCCTGATACAGTGAATGTCACCTATTTCATTTTTTTCCCCTGTAGCTTCAACTGGAAAATATTAAGGAAGATTTCCTCAAATTTCTTGTACTCATCTACCTGAAAGCTCAAATTCAGCCTGACTTAATTGCTTATAGACACCTTGAAAGTCTCCTTGACTTGGTTGATCATAGAGCTTTTATCACATTTCCACAGTGAACATTTTCCAAAGTAAATTCAAGGTTATTTTCAACAAACATTTCATAGTGAGACTGAAATTAATTTTATGCAAACACAGCACAGATGGCACTATTTGAATCAATAGGTGTAGAAAATAATGCATTAAAATGGAAGTATCAGATTAATTTAAAGTTAGATATCTACAGGGAAAAATGTAGTACCGATCCAATACCCTATTCATAAAAATTTATGAATCCTGCAAACACTTCTGAGTAGAGATTGGAGTGACTTTGTTAATGAAACATATCTGTACATCAAGAAGTATAAACCCACAACTCCTAAGCTTCCCTACCTTATTAATTTTCCTTAAAAACATTTTAAGATCTCTTATTTATCTAATTTGTATTTTTTTCTCTGTACTTATTTTCTATATGGGCAACATTTATCTCAAATGAATCCGAATGATGCAAACATTTTGTCATAATTTTGATTTCATTGCTTTTTAGTGTCTTTGTTATTTTCAATATATTTTCATGGATCATGTCATCCAGCAACACAATATGAAATAACTAAAAGCTTGCTGATGAGGTCTCTGTTCTTAGATTATTTCTCTGTCATTTTTTACATGAAATGAAATTCACTCAGCATAACTGAAATATTAACTGGCGCAAAAAGACTGCTTGAGGAGTTTTGCCTCGGGTGTTTCCCTCCCATACCCTGATCCAGATAACCAGATAGATAACCGGGTAATCCATCACTATCAACCAATAAGCCGCACTGCTACAATGTGAAGTGGGAAGAAACCTGCATGCACAGTGCTACTGTATTCTCATGGTGATGAACTGATTCTGGTGCTTACTCTCTTCTAGGCGCAGCTTTCAACATCCAGCTCGGTTTTTAATAGAAACATTAGTCAAGTTCTACACATTTCTGGCTGATGTTAACTGTAACTACTTCAGAAGAGGTACACTACGTTTATTTATAGTTGTTGTCAAGTTGCAAATGAAGCTTATTTATTTACTGTAAGAAAATTGAGATGGGTTCCGCATATTTTATGTAGGTAAAGCTCGGGAGTCCTTGTAAATGATAAGGTATCCTGTACTTTCCAGTTTAACTCCACTTCCAGTCTTTACACAGTTCAACTTTGCAGCTACGTTTCATGTCTCAACTCTGCCAAAGTAATGCCTTTTTAAAATTCTAATGTGAGAAAAACAAATAGCTTTCAGTTTTAGCTAGATTTTTTGTTAAACAAAATAACAGTTTTCCATTCCTTTTAAACAAATGTCTCAGGCTGGTGCAAGGTGACTTGTGGAGTTAAAAATGTGGAAATAAAACAAATAGTCTTATAAATTAACGTACAAGATGTTCCAAGGAGGCAGTCTGAGTTCCGAAGAGAAGGAGACAAAGAGGACTAGTGAAGGGTAAAACACTGTGCAGACTCATTTGCAGTTCTACAGTGAATGCCTTTATGTGACTGGTGCCTTTCCACTCCTTCCCAAAGGGAAAAAAAACACTCTAGAAGAGAGTGAAATTTAAATTATTTTTGGCAGTTCTTAGGAGGAGGATGTTACCAGTACCTACAGCAGAAAGAACTAGTCATTTAGGACTAACTTGGAGATATTTGCGTTTCCTTTAACTTCTTAAAGGCAAAACTTTTGTTTTACAGAACAGCTAGATATTTATTTCTGCCTCTGCTTTACAGATTCAGATGCAGGAACATGAAGAGTTTGATTTACTTAGGGTTTGGTTTACAACAAATCTGTAGCCGAGGCAGAAGTAGAAGCCTGGATTTTCCAGTCCTCTGTTCTAACAATTAGATTCATTCTGTGGTTTTATTGATACGTATATGATAGCTGATGTTTTTTGAACAGATAACATTCTGGATAGCTAGGAAGTGGCCCAAGTAGAAGCTGAGTCATTGGTACATGATATTTTAACTGGCATCATCAACTCATCATCTACTCTATCCAGAATCTATTTGGCTGTACCTTTCTTTTGCAGCCTATCCATTTTCTTCTATTGCTATCACAGAGCATTTCTAGTCTTGTCTGTGTTATGCCTCTCTACTAAACAAAAATCTCCTATGATATTCTAATAAACTGATTAAGGGAACATGGTGACCTGAGGGCGGCATTAGAGGCAGCTAAGAGTCACTTCTAAATGAAATACAATTCTGACTGAAGAGGCAAAATATACCAAACGCATTACATGCACACAAAGATAGTGTATGTGTAGTAGATGGTTCTTTAATATATGCATTAATAGTAAGGTACAAAGGTGCTACAGGCTTACTCTTATGCTATTATTACCATTTATGTAGTGGGAAACAATATTAGCCTAAAAAATGGTAGACATTATTAATAAATTCTTGTCTTTAAAAAATACAAGGATCACAGCAGAGACGAATGACGCTGATGACAGATGCATAGAGACTGAACAGAATGGCAGGGTTTTCTAGTTGCCAAGCAGATTTGAATGTTGACTAATATAACAGTTACACTTCATTGTAACTCAGTGTTAAATGGAAAAACTCTCTTCAAACACTTGTGTTGTTGGATCTCACGGGAAACTGCTCTGATCCTCGCATAATACAATAACATGATTTTATTACATTAAACCAACAGAAACCCAGAGCAGATACTTTTCACAAAATGATTTAATAGTTTCTCTCTAAAAACAAAACAAAACAAAAAAATCCTAACCAGAACACTGGCTTTCAACCTACATAAAGGAGAACTGTAGCTGAACCACCCTGGGAACTCTGACTCAGTGTCACGTGTTCTCCTCGTTTGAGAGGGGAAGCAGTTTGCACCACCCTTTTTCTTGGCACAGTCTGCTTCCCTCTCTCCAACTCTGGGATGCAGCCCAACCCACTGATCCATGAGGCTCTTTACATTTTCTGACCACATCAGAAAGGTTAGACCAGACCACCACCATCTCCTTCCTGCCTCATGTAGGACAGCAGGTAGTCCTTACTTTTCTGTGCTGGAAACAAAAGGACTCCAAATATTCGGGCAAATGCTGACATTCTAGATGATGTTTTTGCTTCTTGAAATAAATTGAAATGTTACTAATTTGACTAATTCTTTTCGTGAGTTTGCTGTTACTGTTTGACACATTTTCAGCAGTTTCAGTACAGTGAAGACTACTGCTTAGTTTATCTCAAATATGCTCTGTCTTCTATTGTTCAGTTTATCTCAGATATACTCTGTTAAGTGCCTGAAAAGGTGTACATACCACTTAAGTGTATCAAATATAGTTGATGAGCCTGAACGTGTAGAGAAGGCTTTATGTGCTCCCTCCCAGACCTGATCTTTAGCTCTGGTTTACTGGTTTTCACTTCTACTCATTCATGGAACAAATTAAATTGAAGGACACACTCTCATTAGTCATACTTTAATTAATTTTTAAGGTCTAGTAAAGCATCAAGGGTTCAGCTACTGATGTTGTACTGGTCCTCTGTGTCACTAAACATCACTGCAGCTTGGTTACCTCTCATATTATTAAATATACTCCAATCATGTAAGTAGTCCCTTAATTTCAATGACATCTCTTCCATGAAGAAGTGGTACTTAAAAAACATTCCATATTCTGCTTCCTGAGATTACTTTTCCTTCGACCCTCTCTTCTGTGCAGTGTTTGTAAAAGCCCTGCTTTTAGTGCATGGATAACTAAATATGTTGTTGTGGCTGGATGTAGGAGGCATAATGGTAGCATCTGCTTCTGCTGCTGGAGGAGTTATAACAGATGCAAGAAAAAGATGTTATGTGTTGAATAAAAAACATTGACTTCAGGCTGATGGACTGCTAGGGAAACTGAAAAAGACTTGGGAAAAGAATAAGATGTGATGTTCCTTTGATTAGGAAAATATACAGCAGAAGAGGTAGGGCAGCAGTTGTAACCATCACCTGAAAAAGCATGTGGGATAAAAAAGAACTTCAAAAAGAACACTGGACGACGTTCTATCATTGCCAACACTAAAACAGAGGATCATGTTCAGCCTGGTCTGGTGGTTGGTGACCCTACCCATGGCAGGGGGGTTGAAACTAGATGATCTTTGAGGTCTTTTTCAACCCAGGCCATTCTATGATTCTAAGATTCTCTGATTCTATGTATCATGGTAGTTTTACTAGTACTTTTACTGTTCCTGTTACAATCTGAAGGAAACTCACACTTGGCTAAATGGCAGAGACTTAATGAGATCTTGAATAGATCTGTATCTGTGAAGTGTGAATTGGATTCTTTGGGGAAAAAAAGGCAGGGAGCAAACTTGGCAGGCAAACATGCTTTAAGAGTGGAAAGAAGCTGTGATTGAGAAAGCATCAAAGGATGGGTTCCCTGTATCTGAAAAGAGAGAAATGTTTTTCTCCATAGAGGCAATTGAATTTGTCAGGGAAAGCAGATGTAAAGTAAAAAAAAAAAATAAAAATGTAAAAGAAACTTACATATGCAAGTCCAAAAAAACCCATAACAACATTATTTGGAAGCTTCCCTCTCCACTTTGTTAGGACACCATAATGCCTCCTTCACTTCTGTGTAGTTGCATAAGAGAGCGTGATGTTTCTTCAGAACATTTCCTGTCTACTGGAGAAAGCAATCACTGACCCATTTTTATGTCCCAGTAACAAATATAGTTCAGTATTAGTTTTAAATTATTGTATTTCTTCATTCTGTAAAACACTATGTAATTTCTGTTTATTTATTTGCATACCAGCCTGAAGGTCACATCTCCTACTCATATGAATCATACCCAGATCTGTAGCAGATCTCTTCATCTGGCCCTAAATTCTATCAATTGGACCTCTACCTCTGCAAATTGTATTCCTCTCTTCCTGTTTTCCTGATGCTCAAAGTACTGGAAAAAAAATGCTGCAATTAGAACTAGATCCTGTGGTTCTCTGAAATAGCACTACGTTTCTAAAATTAGTTTGAATTACCATGTAGCTGTACTCCACTTACTTGGAAGAAAGAATCCACTCCACTGTCTTTTCCTTTGGCCCTGTTCCTCCATGAGTCCTCCCGAGGTCTCGCTTTCCTCATTCCAGACTTCCTTCTCTCCAATTGCTGTTATGTTTACAGGGAGGTGATCATAATGGTACTCTCCAAAGCTCAGATTTTTATTTCTTATTTCCGCTGTTTCTTGAAAAGTGGGAAGCTAAAATAAAATCCTTTTCCCTTAACTATTCTGTAGACAGACCACTAAAATATGCCATGGGTATGGCAATGACTTCACGGTTACTGCTATCCAGGTTAAACTGTGAAGTTTTTGACATGTTCCATAAAAACATCCTTTAAGTTTTTCTTTTGCTACATATTTTCATTATAAATTGCTTCACACTATCATCATGAAGATAAAAAGAAAAAATCAAGGGAAAAAATGCTGGACATACTACCTGTAATTTGCAGCAGCTCTGGATAGTATACATGACAGAAAAAGTGAAACAAAAAGATTAATGGACAGTGGATATGTATATGAACTGTGTCAGGGTTGTTCTAAATCACTAATGTTGGACAAAAGTTTTCTTCTCTAAAGATATCCATTGTGATAAATTATCAGTGCTCTGGATATGTCTCTGAAAAATAATGCAGAAATTAAAGGACAGTTATCAGATGTTACCAATTCACAGACCAAATTACTTCCCAGTTAAACTCCAACAATAAAACACATCTAAAAAAACATCTTGTACTAAAAACAATTTGATTCCTTTTCTTTATTTAAATTTTCTAGGCAAAAAAAAAAAAAAATCACTTTTTTTTTCATTAGGAAATTTCAGATGTGGTTGACTTGGATTGAGACATTTTGGTTTGAAATATTTTTACTTGATAGTGAAAATTAGTTTGAGTCAGACAGGCTCCCTTCTGATTAAGCTGACACTTTGCACTGAAGAAGCCATGGGCAACAGCCAGGGTGATCTGCCTGGGAAGCTCAGATCATTGGGAAGAATGTGAATATCACTTACACCTGAGGTATTGAGGTAAGGCCGAGGGACAAGTTAACTTCAAGCCAAGATGGGATTATATGTTTTCACATTTCTAAGCTGAAATTTTCAAATTGAAAATTAATAAATTGGTATTTTGTATTTTGGGTATTCAGATGGGAAAGTAGGCTGACATAACAGAGGTCACAGTGTAAAGCAGTGGACTAGGCCATAGAGGGTCTGCATTCCAATTTTGCCTTAGGAATACAGCAAACAGCCAAACCTGGGAACGTAAAGCTGGAATCCTGACCCTCCTATGGCCCAGTCTACTGCTTTACACAATGAGCCATTATTTTACATCAGCCTACATTGAAAGATAAACTTCATATCCAAGGCAGTGACAGTCCACACACCTCATTTGTTGGAAGAAGCTAGCAGTATTCCATATACAGCAAGTCCCAGAGGACCTCAGAGTACTTAGGAATAGTGCATCAGCAAAGAAGTTCTGTTGTTGCTATAAGCAAAAGAATCCTATCAAAATAATTTTTCTTGTTCAGAGGATATTACTTCATAATTTAGCCCCTACAGCTTTCTTCATATTCTCCCAAGGCTTTCTCATTTCTGTATTTTTTTCTGTAGTGGAGTAATCAGTACTCTGTGTAATTTTAGAGCATTTACATTTTGGTTTATGTATAAGGAATTATTCTGCTCATACAGAATCAGAACAGCGCATGCAATACAAAAGAGCAAAAGCTTTAATATATATGAATGAAATGCTATGTAGAAGAATTATACCTCTCAGCTCAGCGATATTTCTGAGTATTTCACTTTCAAATATGTATTTATGCTATTAAAGACAACTGTCCAATCCCTCACTGAATTGCATTTTATTTTCCTTGTTTCCAATCAGCGTAACCCTTCATATTCCACTTCTTAAACAAGACCAAAGTCACTATTAAGAACCACCGTCTTCCCATCACTGTCTTGCACAGAGTCTTCACATAGACATGCTCTTGTCTGATATAATCTGTCATTTTTATTTCCAAGGGCAATAGTTTCTGTTTCTGTTAAGGACAGAATGTTAACAAACTCTCTTACTCTTGGATGTGAGACATTGACTTCCTTTCTCTTTGAATTATCTGTGTTTTTCATAAGACTTAGGTGGTGAAGGGTGATTGATACTTTCCCAGGTTCCAAGGAGAGACAAAAAGATAATGGAGCTGTTGAGAGGCTGACTGGGATAAGTCTCAGGAAGGTCTCATGCATCATTGCCACAGAGAGAGGGTAGGGGAAGAGGGGGTGCAACTACTGGACAAGTTGATAATAAAAAGTATTAAGAGCCTGGAGTAGGAGGTACATGCTGGCTTTGGGAATGCAGTGTGCTGGGGAAGAACGAGCAAGACAGGCATCAGAGAGAGGAGAGAAAAAGAAGAAAATTCTCGTGGTAGGCCAGGAGAAAGTAAAACAAGAAAGGAGGAAGGACAAATTGGGATGACAGAAGACAGCGCAGAGCCAACTGGGTATCAAGATACTTGTCATGGAAAGAAACAGCTAGTGAGGAGTTTTGGAAAGGAGGGATAAAAACATGAATAACATGAAAAAACATGAATAAGTTAGATAGAGTGGAATTCCGCATAGAAATGGGTTGCAGGAAAAAACGTATTTAAATGTGGATAAAAACACCTTTTAGTGTTCTTCAGAAGCATTAAAACCTCAGGGTCACTGGAAGAGCAGTGGGAGATTTTGATGCATCTCTATGGGTAAGTGTGGGTGTTCACTCAACTCTTGCCCCAGTTTGACCTAACACAAATATTGTGCTACAGTCTGATGTACGCTGGAGCAGTGCTGTCACTGGGGAGCAACACCTACAGCAGACACCAGAGGAAGGAAGAGATAAGGGCCATCCTGCAGCCCTCATCACCTGCAGCCGATATCTCCTGCAGTCACCATCTCCTGCGTGACTGCAACAGTCCCCATGAGCAGTTTCTTCCAAGTATGCTGACTTTCAGCATAGGTACAGGCCCAAGGTCCAAGCTACAAGGTATGGCAGCTCACCTGGAAAGGCTTTGGGGTAGATGCGGGACTGCTGAGGCTCCTTCATTCCCCAGTATGTGATACAGGGGATGCCCACACCATGAGGGATGAGCACTTGGCTGGGGAACATCCTACCGACAAGCACGGAAGAATGTCCTGGTGAATTTGTGAATTAGAGAGTTAATGAGGTAGTGAATTAGAGTCTTAACAAGTTAGATCAGTCCATTAAAAGCAGATTGAGTCCTTGTTTGAATTTTACCTAATGAGCTCACAAACTCAATTTTGATTTACAGAGTACGTTGTTTTGTAAATGTGAGCGGTCCAAACAAACCGTGACATTAGGAACTGGCAGAATGTGCTGGAAGAAGACAAGCCGCCTTTGTTTTCATGTAAGGGTGTGTGTGCTACTGGTTGACTGGTTTAATTTTACGTTCACTATTCTTCCCATTTTGTTGTTATTTCTTTCCTAGTGTCCAAGAGTATTTTTCCCAGCCATTTTCTACTTTGTCATTTCACTACGTGAAATGTACTGATATTTCATAGGAGCATAATTTGGTCCTGATAGGTAACTTTCCGCAAGCCACTGAACAAATTCCATTCACTTCCTTCTTTTACACCATGCAAATATTTTTGTGGATTTAAACAGAAATTCTCTGAAACAAGGGATAACACAGTATGGGAAGACAGAATAGGAAATGATGTGACCATACAGTGATCAGGGTACTGCCCTGAATTCTTTTCAGATATATTTCTTGTAGCTATCTAATATTCTGGATATGACACAAGGTCCTTCAGATTTCTGGGGAATGATTACCGTAGATCCCACCCTTATTTTTGAGATTTCTGAAATTAACTTTAGCTAATCAGAGGACTAAGGCTCATACAAAGAGTACTGAAGTTTTGCTTTGCTGAATACCATAACTACTGTTCCATTCTCATTGATGTTGAAATACAGGCGTCTTGAATGATTTATACCTTGAGATTAAGAAGTAAATAAATTACCCAAAGAAACGATACTTTGCATTACTTTGACAGAGAAAGGAAACAAATGCAAGTTTCTGGATTCTTTGGGGATAGGGCCCTGGGACACTGAGGAGAAGCATAACTGTTTCCCAAGCACTCGATGATTTATGCATTCAGATAATTTCCCCTAATATATGTATTTTGATTTTTTTTCATATTAAGTCTCAATCTGCTATTCATTACTATTCTGGTCCTATTCCAAAAATACTTACAGGAGGGTAGAAATGTATAAATACTATTTCGGAGTGAGGCTTGTCTTATCAATGATGATTTTTAAGATTGCTTAATGCGCTCCTATGTGATTCCAATGTACTTCTTCCTACAGTTTAATACTTAGTCATAAACCTAAATTAAATTTAAATGATAACTTAAACTGCAAGAGGCAATTCTAAAAGAGCATTTGAGCTTCTGTTTTAACAGTACTGTTCTAGTCTGTTTTAGTATCATTCTTTAGAATCCTGGATTTTTTTCCTCAAAGCTCTTTCTACTAACTTCCTGTTGTGTCACACTGTCATCATTTTTCTTTTACAGAAATATATAATCTTCATGTAACCGAACTCTGACAGGACACTGACAATACTCAAGAAGGATCTCCAGGTTGTAGCATTACTACTTACCATTGTCCCTTGCCTTGATAGCTGATTCTGCTAATTGGTTAAATGGATGGTGTAACTGTTCAAAGCACCATGAAAGGTACGTGTGAAATCACTCATCTCCCATGAGACAGGCAGCTACTGCTCTTCTTCCTACTGATACAGCTGAGATATGTAAACCTAGGATCCCCGCAGGAATTGCTCAGCTAAGACAGTTTTGATAGTTGTCTCCTCTACTTTTGTAGCTGCTGACCTATATTCATGTGTTCCTCAGTCTGCTAGAAGTTATTTCCCTTAAATACTGTCTATTTATATTTTTTTCATGGCTTCTGAAACTGAATCTTCTAAATGAAGATTCTTTTCATTTAGGTAGAGAATGGGGAAGAGCAAAATGAATAGCTACTGTGACAGATAGGCCAATAACAACACGCAGACAGAGCAGAGCAGCTAGAGGCAGCCACATCTTGATGTGACTACTCAACATCTGTGACAGTTTGCTTACGTCTGTCTGGGCATCCCACTCTTCTACACACGACAGCTTCCAGCAATTCCTATCATTTATGTAAAAGAAAATATTTGTGATGAGATGATAGCTTATAATTCACACTGTGTGATCAGATTGAAGTATAAGAGAATAGGAAAGGGCTACAAAGATGGGGAAGGATCTGGAGGGCAAGAGGTATGAGGAGAGGCTGAGGTCCCTCGGTTGGCTCAGCGCAGAGCAGAGGAGCTGAGGGGAGGCCTCATGGCGGCCGCAGCTCCTCACAGGGAGTGGAGGGGCAGCGCTGAGCTCTGCTCTGTGTGACAGCGACAGGGCCCGAGGGAACGGCATGGAGCTGTGTCAGGGAGGGGCAGCTGGGGGTCAGGGACAGGGGCTGCACCGGAGGGCGGTGGGCATGGAACGGGCTGCCCAGGGCTGTGGGCACAGCCCTGAGCACCAGAGTTCAAGGAGTGTCTGTTCAGTGCTCTCAGACATAGGGTCTGAGTTTTGGGTGGTCTTGCATGCACCCAGAAAGTGGACTTGATGATCCCTCTGGGTCCCTTGCAACTCGGGATATTCTATGATTCCATGATACTGTGAAGTTCTAGCTCTTGGATCCTGGAGTCCTGGTCTAAAGTTGAGCTATCTGAAGGGTTGCCATCCATCAGAACATGAGAAGTATAATGTCTATTTCACAATCGAGCACTTTTAACGTCACTTTTATGTTGTTGGAGTTCCAGGGACTCCACGTGCACAAGAAAGGAGCACAAGAAAGGGAGGGCAGGACTCCATAACTTCAGTAACTGCCACAGTCATGGACAGGGGTGGTGGCTCAGTGCAGCCTGCAGGCACGCCCCCGTTTAGCTCAGACGCTGTGGGTGGGAGGAGTCACAGGATGATAGACTTTGTCTGGAAGGAATGTGCTTTTAGTTAGGCTAAACTTTTCACCAGACCTCTCAAAACTTAAATATTACTAATTTTACTACCACAGCCTCTTCTCCTCACTGTTTGGGTTATGCAGTGGCAGCTGTGCTGAACTTCTGGCACAGCTCCCTCAGTGGCAAATTCCAGGTGACTTTAGAGAGCCTCCTCAGGATTAGGAGACTGTGGGTTAAATATAACAGAAGCTGACAGTGTTTTCTTCTGAAGCTGGAAGAATGAAATGGCAATTTTTTTCAAAGGGTAAAACAGCTTCTGTTGAAGATTTTGGAAATCTGCCACAAGGTCTATGCAGCAGCTGTTGTGAAGTAGGGGGAAATGGTGGAGCTGGAAATTGTGATGAACAGCTGCAGAATTATTTTTTACAGCTGTCTTGTGTCTTTTTTTCTTTTCCATACATGTCTTTTTATTTTTGTGGTACTTATGAACAGTTTCTCACAATAAAATGTGACTTTTGGGTCTGGGGCATGGGATGAACACTCCCAAGTGACAAGAAGATTGCATGTTTTTTGCAATGAGCTGCCTGGAGAGAAGTTCCACTTGGCTAAGAGAAAACAACAATGACTTTGCTGTGCAAAATGTGTACAAGAAGTAAAACTGCACTTTTGGAAGACCCCTGGTCATTATTACTATTAAAGAAGATTGAGGAGGATGCAGAAGAATCAGAATCATAGAATGGCCTGGGTTGAAAAGGACCACAATGATCATGTAGTTTCAACCCCCCTACTGTGTGCGGGGTTGCCAACCACCAGACCAGGCTGCCCAGAGCTATATCCAGCCTGGGCTTGAATGCCTCCAGGGATGGAGCATCCACAACCTCCTTGGGCAACCTGTTCCAGTGCGTCATTACCTTCTGTGTGTATGGAGCCAAGGTCTTTTCAGTGGTCCCTGTTGCATGGACAAGAGGTAACGGGCACAAGCTGGAACACAAGAAGTTCCATCTGAATACCAGGAAGCATTTCTGTGCAGGTGCTGGAGCACTGGCACAGGCTACCCAGAGAGGTTGTGGAGTCTCCTCCCAGCGTCCTTCAGAAGCTGCCTGGTCACGGGGGTGCTGCTGGAGTATGTTGCATCTGAAAATGTTTATGTATACCATTAAGTGAGATTCTATTGGAAAGCTTCTGTCTCTTGAACTGCCTTTATTAAATTCTCATTCTCACCTCCCAAGTATCACCCAATTAAGATCACCACTATGCCATGACAGAAGTTTTTGGACCATTAAGACCTCCAAGTCTTGCAGGGGAGAGCCTGTATATCTTTTTTATGTGTCACCTTCAGCTCTTCTGTCAAAGTCCAAAGGACAGTACCAGAAAAGTACTGTGCTTCACAGAAATGTGATAGAAACTCACAACAGTGGTTTTTTGAAGATGTTGGTATAGCTCCCAGGCAAGATTAAAAAACTCTGGTCTTTACAAGGGCAGCTGGAACAATGTGATCACCTTTGGATAGTAGGAAAAAGGGTAACTATGTAAAAAATATCAGAAAATATTTTAAGCAGGAACTCTATGATTTTTAAGTGCATATTCACATTTCCCTCAGATATAAAATTCTCTCCTGAATCTCTCAATAAATATTATTTTTCATACATACTATTATTTTAAAAAAATCACATTTTTGTCACATTTCAGAATTTCAGTCATACTTATGCTGAAAATTGGTATTTTTCCCCACAGGAAGTGTCTGGAAATTTGTTAACTGGTACAGAAACGTGAAGTCAGGATTCTGAGAGATGGGGTATTAGATTAATCCCTTCTCACACCTTGTGTGTTGTTCTGGATAAAAGTTACCATTATGACGCGATGACTTGTCATCACTTCTTTGTCACAGCACTACTGCGCACATCATTTCAGAAACCTCAGCATATAAAGTGAAACTGCTCAAGGATTACACAATAAAAAGATCTTTAGTATACTGTAAAAGAAACAAAAGTAGTGTTCAGTCACCAAAGGCTGTTTGCCATCATCCACACCTTCATCATCTTAAAAAATTCAAAGAGCGCATTGGAGAAATCCTCACCTAAGACCTAGAAATAACTCTAGAAAACAGACAAATTTCCAGGCTCCTTTCAGTGTCACTGCACACGGTGAATAAACTTAGAATATCTGTGTACTCTCATGACAAGGTGAAACATATCCTGAAATTTCAAGACTTTCTGGTCTATAAGAATTTTTTACTATGTAACTTTCATATCAAGAGTTATCGGTTACATACTTTGTTGTACTCCACAGGATATGATCTGAGCACTTAGATGGAAGTCCTGAATTTATTCAGACAGATACTAGAATATTCTGCTTGTAAGCATGTATTAAATATGACTTCTTTTGCTAATGAGAAGCTTCAATCATTTTTAAAGTCTTTACCATCATGTATATGTATATATATAATTCAACAAAACAAGTACATGAGGGAAACCGCCATCCCTAACTCACCTCTTTAGTGCATCTATACACATCCATTAGATAGAAGGGCATCACATATAGCTATATATGAAATTTTAAACAGAATAGCAAAATCTTTATAGAGATTAACTTTATCTGAAGGTCTTGGAAGTAGAGCAGAGCTCTTCTGGGAGACAGCTAATATATCTTCTTACTTTTCAGCAGCAGCTGAAATTCTTTCCATATGAAGTTTGCTACCAAATGAATGAAATTTGGGGTTCACGATTCAAACATTCAGAAATCTGTGTAGGAGTAAGCACTCATTATACATCTCCCAGTTATTTTTAGTCTTCAGAAAAGAGGAGTTTCCATTTTGGAGTTTTTTGCAAGAAGTGCTTTCCCTCTGCTGTCTCTGAATCTCAAGCCTTTGTCCTGGCTCAGAAGGATCCCAGATCTTTCAGTTCCCTCAAAAGGCCGTAATTCTCTGTGCAGCATGTGGGGGAGAATACATCACTGACAAAGTAAGCCCCTCAGTGGCTGAAGTTCTCCTTTATTTATAGAATGCTGGGCCTGCTATGAAATTTCCATAAAGCTCTTGAAAAGTCAACGCTTGCATTATAGAAACCAGAAGGGCTGGTTTGTTTCTACCCTTCCCACAGTACAGTGCATGTTTGCAATAGAATATATTGACTTCAAATAGCATAACTATTTTCTGTTCATGTAGCCCTACACGAAGCCTTTGAGAGTTTTCTTTCTTGCATGTCATTTCCCTCACTGGGTTACAAATGCAGAAATAAAAGTGTGGGATAACATTAGTCTTTAATAGGCAATGGCTCAGATAGATACAACTCCACACCCATGACCTTCTATTTCAAATATGCAGTTCAGAGTAGGCACAGAAAACCAGAAAAGGGGTATTCTTTCCTAGACTTTGCTTTCAGATATTTTTACAAGATTTCATTCCCTCAGGCAGACCTCCAGCCTAAAACAAGATTTAGCCAGCAATTTGGTTGGTTCGTATAGCTTGGCCAAGCTCATCCCAGTAGTTTTTGATTGACTGGTTCAGATTTCTCCATGGCCTTCTGACAAGTGAGTGGAAAAAAAAAAAAAAAAACGTCCCTTAAAACTAAGAACAGAGTGTACTCATGGTGAAAAAAATTTCTGCCAGGAGGGAGTGGTGGCACTTTTAAGCTCTCATCAGCCATCAAAGACTAGACTGCATCTGAATTCACCCTTTTTTAAACATCATTTAAACCTATTTCTGCTTCGCTAAGCCTAGACAGAAGCAGACTCACTCAAACTATGTTGTCACTAATGATACAGCTCAGATCAGAATTATGCTTTTGAAATGATCCTCCTTGTTGTGCCCACTTACTGCATTTTTATTTGCATCACAGAGATGTCTTGGAGTGTTATGAACCGGGTCTTCCCAAGGTTCCTAAGAGCAGCTTCCTTTTGGATGAAACTAAACTAAACAATGTGTGTCAAGACCGTGTGAAATGTGCTCCGACCACTGCTGGGTACTCATTCCAGGTGGCCAGACAAAGCAAATTTTATAATTGGGGAGGGAATGCGATGGGACACTGTTATTTAGCAGAAAATAGTGCTGCATTCTTCTGTCTCCACTAGCGTTGAGGTCACCCCTGGTAAAACAAAGGGACAGCTGGATATGTGCGTCAGTTATTTTTGGTTTCTGGAGCAATTATTTTGGATTATAAGGAGCTGGGTGCAAATTAAAGAGGCCTATAACAGTCTTAATTCTTTTTTAGAATTAATGACTAGTCTGTTAGCCCTAAGAAGGGTGAACACGAAGATGGAAGACATCTGTTCCAGCAGAATTTGTGAGCTGCATTGTTTTCAGCATCTGATAAGAAGAAACATTCAGGCACTTCATGTTTTACAGAAGCTGCTAGAGAATTCTGAAGAGACTCTGAAGACTAGCACTTACAAGAGCTAGGAAATCAAAGCTAGATTGACTTCTTTGAAAATACAGAGACCCTGCTCTGGTTAAGGCAGATGTGAGACTTGCATGGTTACAGAAGAAGACAGGAGCTCACTTAGACCTAATTCAGTCCAGAGACACAGAGAAGCATGATGAAATTAAACATTTCAAAACAAAATTATGCCCGAGACAGTAAGCTGTTCCCAATGGATAATGCTGCACCAAAATTTCAAAGCCTGCCTGATTGTGTGCTCTCAAGAATGATTCTGCATAAGAGCAAATCTTGTTTTATGATGAGTCAGAAGGCAATGAAGTCTTCTCTGCAGAGATCTGTGCAGCTTCTTTCTGCTTCTCTGAAGAGAGTGGCATGGTTTTGCACAGATGGCATTTGGTGGAAACCAGGAGGGCTGCAGTACCAGAAGATGTAAGAAGTGGGATTTCTTGCCCAGATGAGCCCAACAGTGTTAAAACTACTGCGAGGATGTAGGATAGCAGTGTGCTAAAGAGAAAATTACTCCTTATGGGTTTCACAGGATACAGTCTTCAGTGTCACAGACAGATTTTGTGGTATGAGTATGCATTTCAGAAAATCTCTTTTGTTTCTTCTGGGTGCATGAGTAGTGAGGCTGGCACCTCCAAGCTGTTAAGGGCCGAGGACCGTGCAAGGTCCTTTGCCCACGATTTGCAGCACAGTCTCACATTTAATACGACTTCAAAGAGGTTAAGAAATCTCAATCTTCCCATTCCTTGAATAGGCATCTCCACTAGTCCTTCTAGGTGCTTAATAACTAACAATCTCCTTATCTGGCTTACTTTCCTAAAACAAATTTTTAAAGGCAGACTCACGGTGGGTTGTTCTGTGAATCTGCTCTGCCCTGCTCACAGGTCTGCAGGGTTACAAACCCTTTCTGATCATTTGTTAATGAGTCATTAGCAGTGACCGTCTGTTAATGTGAATAAATCACCCTTTCTTAGTCACTCTTTGTCCAAATAAAGGCTGTTCTGATAACAAAAATGTTACAACCAGCCAGGAATCAGTGAGATAAAATTAGAACTGTTCTTTCTCAGGCCTGCCACAAAAACAGGGCTTAGCTCCCTCTGACTGTGTCTGTCTGATCCTCACTACAGCCCTTTTGTTTTCTCTCCTTGTTTCATTTTGGAATATCTATCCACTTCCTACCCTTTTTGTCTAACATTGCATGACTGTATTTCAGTAAGATTTTAATGTATTCGAGTGGCTAGGAACAAAAGGTCAACACTTGTTAGCTGTGTAGCTTTACTGAACTGTGACTTTCCACCATAAAATTGGCACAAGGTCATTTTAAGATTTTTTAAAGTTTCATTAGCAAGGAGGAATTACCTATTCACTTCTGGACAAGGTTAAATAGCTGACAACAGCTACAGGTTAAATATTAAGCCGTTGGTCCTTCACTTCAAGTAAGAAACTGTAGTTGTCTTCAAAACCAACTTGAAACTTGGCACTGGTGCAAAGCCACTTTTAATCAGCACAGGGGAGTTGTACGCATCTTGAGCCAGACTACACTTTCTTGCACCTTCATACAACCTTGTAAGAGAGAGAAAGTCACAGTTCTGACTGTCATAGATTATGGTTTGAAAAACTCAGCATATTTTTTTTTACCGATGTATATTCAGCAGGACTAAAGATGCAATCAGATGAGGTGTTGAGCTGACTTCATAGTTTGCTATTGCTAAAAAACAATCTCCTCTCCTCTCCTCTCCTCTCCTCTCCTCTCCTCTCCTCTCCTCTCCTCTCCTCTCCTCTCCTCTCCTCTCCTCTCCTCTCCTCTCCTCTCCTCTCCTCTCCTCTCCTCTCCTCTCCTCTCCTCTCCTCTCCTCTCCTCTCCTCTTCTTTTCTCTTTTTACTTCTATCACATTCATGCACTCAGCTGGCTACTCTAAAGATCGCATATTTCCACACTAGCTCAGGGAAGAGCTTGAGACTAAGGATGGCACCAGTGACAAAAGGGAGGAGAAAGAAAGGGAGCAGGTCTGTGAAGCACTGGAACAAGTTTGCCCAGAGAAGTGCCCCATCCCTGGAAACACTCAAGGTCAGGCAGGATGAGATTTTGAGCAACATGATGTAGATGTAGATATCCCTGTTCATTGCAGGGGAGTTGGACTGGATGACCTTTAATGGTTCCTTCCAACTCAAACCATTCTGATTCTATGTCTGCTCCTCTTGACTCCTTGAGTTGCAGCATCAGCACTGTCTGTTTGATCAGCCCAGACCTTTGGTGCTCTGCAGTTGATTGACAATGGACAAGAGTCTCCATTGTGAAAGCATAGAGACCTAGATTTAATAGAACATGTGGGCTCCTGGTATTTTGTTACATTTTTGCCTTGGTGCTGATTTCTTTCAGAGTTTGGTAATGGTTAGGATCTACATCTTACTGCGTTTGGGTCTACTGGATTATTATTATTATCACGATAACCTTGAAAATATGAACCAAGTTTATGTCACTGCTTGCAATAGTAGGTACCACAAGGGGTAAAAGCTGTCTTCATTTCAGACAGGGACTTTGCACTTCTGGAGTGTGGGATTCTGGCATTTAAATATATATATATATTTTATTTTTCCCTAAGATGATACTGAACCCAGAATTGGTACCCTAAATCCTGGCAGTTTGCCAGGATTTGGTCACTAGCCGTTTCTTAACCCCTTCACACACCCTGGACGTGCTTGCAGCTCACTTTCCTTTCCTGTTTTTCCTCACATGGTTTTTTGGTCTGCCTCAATTACAGCATGTGATGCCTGACCTGTTGAACATTCACCTGGGTGAAAGCACGTGCCCTAATGCATTGCCCAGTTGTATTACTAGCCCCAGACCATAGCTTACTCCAGTTTAGTTCTCAAAATGCTGTTGGCAGTGTGGTTCAGAACAGAGGCAAGAGGCCAGGCTGTCATTTCTGTTGGTGACCACATTGGAAGTCACATGTGATTGACATTGACTCAAAGTCACGTGTTACCTTACTACACTTGTGTTCAAATCCACTTTCTGAAGGACTGGAAAAGGTTAAATGACATAGGACAACCAAGAGGAAAAATAAGAAGGTAAAGTGCTTCAGCTCATTTATATTGCCTCCCCAAACAAACACAGTATTGACTGCATGAGTCCTCCTAGTGTCTATTAGTTCAAGCTAAAAAAGATGCTTTCATTTACTTAAACTTGCACTGAGAAGATAAAAATTCCCAGAGAAGAACTGGCTGTACACTTTGTGCAGTGGGAAAAAACCTAAAAACTCGCTCTTCTAAAGTTTTATAAACAGCAACTATCATAGCTTTGATTTTGGTAGCAGATACTTGACTATGAATGTTATTTTTCTATTGAGGGATCTCTTTTACTGTATTTTGTAGACTCCAGTGCAAGTCTGAAAGGCTGCAAGAGGTGCCTGAGGATGCACCTCTTTGCAAACACTGAGATGTCCTGTGATGTACGCTGGCCACGTCAGACTTGGTTCTGGGGTGGTGATCACAGATCCGTGACTGCTTTTTCTGAAGTAATACTCTGATTCATTTAGTAATGCAAATATGGTCCCAGCGGTGCAGCTTTACAGCATACTGACTAATCTCTGCCACGGCAGGGTGCTGAGAATGAGTTTCTGTGGGAAGCTGTGGATATGCATAATAAACAGCTATTCCCAGCAAAATCTTTTTAATCAGGAGTCTTTCTCAGATCAATTCAGTTAAATGAGTTCACACACTATAAACAAAAGAGTTCAAATTTCTGATCTGGGAAAAACACCATGTCTGCTCTGGAGTTAGTCAACATTGAAACAAGTTGGCATCCTGGTCCTAAGAGTTAATTCGCGTTATGCTTGTGTGTGTGACAAGAAAAGCTACATAACAGTACTGTTGCCTGTTAATGCACTTAGAATATGTGGTATTACTTTGTGTATACATGCTTCATTTTCCCTCTAGCAACTTTTGAACGCAAGTCCCAGACTAGGACTCTGTATCTGTCAGGATTTTTCAACTTAAATTGAAAAAAAAAAATGGGAGAGATGTTTCAAAGAAGAGTGTTTCCTGTAGGCCTGGAGAATTAAGTTGAGAAAGGAAAGAGGTTGCATGTATGGGGAGCATTCTGAGTGCACTTTTGAAACAAATGTCTCACTTTCCTACCCTTGCTGTTTATCACTTCATGTCGTAGAGTGGTCTTCACGTGTACGAATGGGATTTCTCTCAGATGCAACTGAACAGGGAGCCATTCTCCAACGATGTTTCTTATGCACTTGTGTCACATATTGTCATGCAGTCAAGATAAAGGGTGCTGAATGCTCCCTGATATGTGGATGGCTGAGGCTATGATGTCATGTTTCTCTCCATAGATCCTGCACTGATAGTCTGCAGATGCTCGCTAATACAGACCTAGCCATTGGTGTCCTTGCCCGAGGGTTCACACCTGACTAGATGCTGAGAAACCTAGTGCTCCACAAAATCATGACTTTCTTGATGAGATCAAATGGCTTCCAGTCCAAATTCAGGCAAAATATTGGTCAGACCAACAAATGTTCACAGAACGAAGAGGTTAATAGGAACAGCTCAGCTTCCAATATTGAATTTATATGAGTACAACTGCAAGAAAAACTTGGCCTTGGATTGTGGACCATTGCAGTTGGTTCTTGTGCATTAAAAATCATTTCAGCCATAAATTTTAGTCTTTGGGATTTTGTATTCCCTCAAGGATTTGCAATCAAATATTATGGCATTCTTATTAGACAAGAGAATCAGTAAGTAAAAAGGACAGTTTTGCCTTTGATGGCCACCTTGAGTGTCAAGACCCATAACCTTTTAGAAATATAGGTATAATGCGAGTATAATAGAATAATCTTTTATTCAGAAGATCACTACCAAGGAAATGAATCTGTGTTTCCTTATATGGCTACTGGCCTGACAGTATTTTGCAGATATACCCTGAATGCAGGCTTGCCTTTTCCTTATTTCTCCTGCCAGAGACAAAGTAAGTCCCAATGAGAATAATGATCTAAATTCCCCATAAAGATAGACTTGGGAGAGTAAGATTTGTTTTTCCCTTGACTGTTTCTATGCAGCTTATAGAGGTCAGAGCAGTCAGTCATAAAAATTCAGATGCTATTCTGGTTAAAGTCACTTTGTAAAAGAGGCTGGAAGCATATTCTTTCATTTTTTACTTCTCTACTTTTCTGAAGTAGGAAAGATAAGCTATATTTATGCCAAAGATGCAAAGTAGATAAGCAGAATCAGTTCATAATTTCTGCTAACTTCTAACACCATTTCAAATACTATCCCCCTAGAATTTGACATCAAATGAGTTTTGTAAAAATAAGTCTCTAGATGTCATCCCTTCAGTCTTTTATTGCGTGCTATGTGTCTGGGAGAGGGAAACCACGTAGCAGAACATCACAAATGTTGTGCAGTTGTACTGTACATGCACAGCAGCTCCCACTTCAGGGGGGCAGGCATTCCAATCTTGCCGTGGAAATCAAGCATAGAAAATCTGTTTCTTCTGTTAAAAGCAGTTTTTGCCTGGGTTTTAAGGGAATAAAAACATGATCCATATTTTCTCACATAAATATCCAGTTAACATTTTAATTATTACAAAGCCACGTCTGGGTTCTCTGATGTGGGAGTTTCACAAAGCAAGTCACCACAAGGATAGCTGGCACAAGGGAAAGGATTGTCCTGCTCTGCTCTGCAGCTTCACTTCAAGCACCCTGCTCAGGTGCCACGATATGAGAAGGACATAAAACTATGAGAGGCTGTCGAAAAGATGGCAACAAAAATAGTGAAGGATGTATGAGGAGCGGCTGAGGTCCCTGTGTTGGCTCAGTGTAGAGCAGAGGAGCTGAGGGGAGGCCTCATGGCGGCCGCAGCTCCTCACAGGGAATGGAAGGGCAGCACTGAGCTCTGCTCTGTGTGACAGCGACAGGGCCCAAGGGAACGGCATGGAGCTGTGTCAGGGGAGGGGCAGCTGGGGGTCAGGGACAGGGCCTGCACCAAAGGGCTGTGGGCATGGAACCAGCTGCACAGGGCTGTGGGCACGGTCCCAAAGGCTGGAATTCAAGAAGAGTTTGGACACTGCTCTCAGACATGTGGTCTGAGTTTTGGGTGGTGTTGTGTGGGGCCAGAAGTTGGATGCTTATGGGCCCCTTCCAACTTGGGGTATTCAATGATTCTATGGTTCTGTTATTAGGATGGAAAACATAGGATAGTCTGTTGAAGAGATAATAAAAAGATGTCTAAATGTGGTAACACATAAATTCGTAAAATTAAAACAAAGGGAATTCCCCTGGTTTACCTGCTGGATCTCCTTCCAGTTTTTGATGGCAAACGGAAACCTGGGACTTATTTCAGAAGGTCAGATCTTTTTGCCTGAAGTTTTGAACAAGCTGACTGGCATTAGCCATCCTTTCTGTTGTGCCACCTGTGAGTGTATGCAAGAATTACATCACAGTATCACCTAACACAATGTTGTGTCAGTGAGCAGCAAGGATAAATGGGAGAGACTGCAAGATAATGCTAAAAAAAAAAATTAATCATAGAATTTAAACCTGTTTTCTTTGTCTTGATGTAAAATCAGTCATGAGATTTTCATGATAGGGAAAATTAGCTCATAAATAGTATTTTAATTTTTCTATCTAAGCACAACCATTATCCATTTATTAAATGTGAAAAAAATAGGAAAGAGACAAATGGAAATTATTTCTGGTTCCCTCATTCAATCTTTCCACCCACGTAATTGGAGAGACTTTCAAGGGAAAAGGGATTTAAAATTATTATTTTGTGGATATGATAAATCATAAAGTGGTCTGAAAGTTATATCCACTTTTAGGAGCTATCTGGAAATGAAATAGGTTGTTAAGAATATTTCTCATAAAGAGATCACCTGTTGTTTTTTTTTTCACTGATGTATCACAGAGCTAAATTAATTTGTTTGGAAAGATGTCATCCAATGTAGCATCATTTGTAAGCTGCTATTTTGCTCTTCACAAACCTACAGAAAGCTACCGTCCATGTAGCTCAAACTGTCATTGCAGAATAAGTCAAAGGCATGAAATATATGTCTCCTGAAGGCAGTGCATATGCCAAATACCTGTGCTCACACATTAGATAAAATTTTATCATTGTCAAGATGCAATGAGATTTAAGAGTGTGCCCAGAAACTTTTAAAAAATGGTGTTATTTATTAATATGTTTAAAGACTGCCCAGAACAGACAAGGTGCCTGAAGTGTCAGACAGGCCTGAGAGGTTGCTGGTGCTCAAAGGCGAAAGAGGAAAACTGATCCCCGGATTTGATACTAGGTGGGGAAGCAAGTACTACAATTATGAATCCAGGACCAGGGCTGGTAAGAGAAGAAACAGGTGGAAAACTGTTAGCTGTTCAGTGAGCACTGAGGAATGATTTTCCCAAGAAAATTCTCAAGTCTAGTTGATGCCTTCATAAAAGTGATGTCTTTATGTGTCACGGGTCTTTGAGGTTTTTGGGAAAATAATCTATCTTTGCAAACTGCTTCATTTTTAATTTATTTTCCTAGCGTCTCAAACTGAATCCCATTTGGGATCCAACAGAACCACAGATCCCAACGTCTGTCATTTCTGTAGATTGCAAACACTGCCTACCACTATGACCTGAACAGCACTTCTGGAGGGAAGGCTCAGGTAGCATGGAACAAGAGTAAGAAGAAACTGTCAAAATCTGTTTGGACAGCATCAATGGCTGATAGCAGTAAGTGCCCTGCTCACTGCTGGCTGCAAGACTCTCAGCTCTGCCTTTGTGCAGTGCCTATTTCTTCTGCAAGTTCTCTAAAATAATCTCTTTCAGATAATTCTCTCTCAAATGATCTGAAAAACATTGGCCAGATAATGTAAAGAAGGCAGCACAAGCATAGCAGCTCTCCCCATTGTTTAGTAAAATGAAAAAAGAGAACAGTGCTGTTAGAGCATTCACATTATTTTAAGAAGTGTCCTTAAGGTACATTAATCTCAAGAAATATAACGTGGCAGTACCATTTTATGCCTGGGCTACCATGAGCTAGCATCATACCTGACCCACCTGTATCACACGACCCATTATGGAGATAGGAATGTGAATGTTTTAAAATCAACACTCCTTAACAAAGTGTGCACAGCGTGCCCTAACTTTTACAGAATCCCTGTAATAACATGTGCTTGGTGCGTGCAATAGAGCCCTAAGTTTTGAATTAAGTGTACCCACTGAGTGACAGAAGCCATAACAATGGGCATTAGCTCTAGATGGGAAATTGTGTTTGCCTTTGAAATATCTCAGACTTGGTCCAACTTTTTTGAATTGTGAAAGCAAATAAACATTAACATTCTAAAATAGCCCCTTTGCTTGACTGCCATAACTCATTCTCATTGCTTTCTTTTTGTGTTGAATATGAATTGTATACTTTATATAGAAAGCTGCGCTGTTCAGAAGAGGAAGCAATTTCCAATTATGTATTTTTCATAAGAAAGTTATTAGCGTGATAATGGTTCCTATGTATAAATTGCCAAGCAATTTTCATTGTGTGATTAAAAAACAAAACCAAACCGTCCAACTAAAACAACCAACCAACCAACAACCACCACCAGCACCAACAAAACACAACCACAGCAAAGGCTGAACGTTTCTAAGGGGTCTCTCCATTAACCTGTCTGTAAAACTGTGGGATGTTAATACTTGGCATTGATCTCAGGCTGGGATGTGTAAGGCTTTGGCTAAAAGTAATGACAAACTTGGATCCACGTGCTTTTTGCTTTCAGTTCTCTCTTTGTTGTAGAGGACTGAGTGTATGGAGGGGCACTCTCTCCCTTTTTCATACAGTTACACCCAAAATGTTCCGCACAGTCTGTAGTGCTTAACACTTTGAAAGCATAGCAGTGACTGTCCTTCATGCTGTGAGCTGAACCACAAACACATGCAGAGACAACTTTCCTCTGCTCCTAGAGTCCCAGGAATTTCTCCCATGTCCCTAAAGAACTGATTTGGCCTCTCTGTTCTTCACCAGGGGGAGGATTTGGCAAAAGCATTGTCCCATTTCTTACAAGGATGGAACCAGACAAATCTAACCAAAAAAAAAAAAAAAAAAAAAGGAAGAAAGGAAGATCTATTTTAGGTAATAATAATATTAAAAACGAATACAGATAAAACGTTTGAAGTTTTCCTGGTGTTAATCATAACAGATGGTAGAAATCAATTTGCCGTTAATTTACTTTCATGTCAAACACTCAACGTAATTAAGAAAAGTGTCATCTAAACTTTCAAATTAAAATTATGTGTAACACAGACTCCTCATTATCATACTAATACCTGTGAAACGCTGTTTGCAGTTTCAAAGCTTCACAGCCTTTTTAGAATCAGACTTCAAAGCCTCCTGGCAGGAATTATGGGTAGGAAGGTTAGGACTTAAAGCTAGATTTCTTTAATATTATCCTTCAAGTGGGAGCACTTGTTTCAGTTGTTAATTCCCTTTGCTAAATTTCACACATGCAGTGAAGCATGACTATCGGTGTTACACTCTGGTTACCACTTGCAGGGTACCTGCACAAACAAATAACAAGCGTTACTCTCCCTAAGCCTAACAGAAATTGTCCGAATGAATCACAGGCATGATTTAAAACCATAATCCAGTATACATCTGTGGGTTTATTCCGGAAGAAAGCTATTTGTGTTAGCATTAATTACTGCCAAATTAGAATAGAGAAACAAATCTGACTGAGGAAAATGCATTGTGTGCCATTTGCTTTGTAATTGTGCCAGTACCTAATCATCCTTCCATAGATATGAGACATCAGGAAGAACTCTTGAGCTGTTTTGTTTTATACCTACTTTGCTACAAATTTTTTCCTCTGTAAGTTGTTGCATCCAGCCATGTTTTCAACATTTCAAGCTTTGGCAAGTCTTTTTTTCTTTTTCTTCCTGTTTTTTTTCTTCTGTTTAATCTTTTACAAACTGATCAAGAGTTCCTGGCAGTCACCATCCTTTTATTTTTAATATGAGTCATCCAACCCCTCCTGTGTCTGGTGCTGGACTTCAAAGCAGTGATCTCAGGTTGTTACATGTGGCTTACTGATGGCAAGTTGGACATAGGATTGGTCATTTCAGCTTGATGCCACCTGATGACCTATGAAACAGGAGTATGAGAAGGAACCTATTTTCCAAGGAATATTTTTCCACATAAGTCATACATCTTTAGCCATATTAGTGCCTCACATAACGGGAGAAAATGGCAACAACTTCTGTGAGTGGGAGGGAGGATGAGCCACGCAAAAATTCTTTCTCATTATTATTTTTATTTTTTTAAAGATTTGAAAATAAGCTGAAGAGTAAGGAAGAAAATCAAAGAGTAGGGCAAAGAACAGAAAGGCTATCTTTCTTCATCAGCACGGAATATGTGTGCCTTTGTAGCACAGCAAAAAGAAACCGCTGGGCAGAAGCTCGTCTCAATGGGAAGAAATAAGGAGATCCCCTTGCCAAGTTTTAAGAAAATTACCCATATAGGGTTTGGACCAGCCTGTCAGTGGGAGGCCAGAGCCAGCCTGTGTCAACTATTCAGAAGGAGCTCTGGAACGTATCACAGAGCATTGGGTGACTTGGTTTTACATAGCTGACAGCACTGAGGACTGGCCCCAGGACTCCTGAAACCCCAACACTTAAACAAGTGGAAGGATTAAACTTCTAATTTGGAGATTAAATGCAGTTAAATTTTGTCACTAGCTAAGTAACACCCTCAGTGTGCTGTAGGAAAAGCCATGAGGAAAGTTACCACATATGCCACTATATACATGGGATATGGTTTAGTTTATATAGTGGCCACACCAGCAGATGCAGGGTTCAGAGTATAACACATAAGACATCTTTATTGCCTTCTTCCAGGCCTGTATAAATGACACTCAGCTCAACAAACCAAGTTTATTTTAAACCAAACTACACTCGAACAAAAATAGAACAAGACCTGCACATCTTAGGTGCCACCAAAATGATTCCTATAAAGACAATGCTTTTTATTAGAGGTGTTAGCGTTAAATATAAAAATATTTGCTAGATCCAAAATGCCTTTCTGTCAGAGCAGAAAGTGTCCAGGCAGAGCAGCTCAGAATGGCATCTTCACTTGTCTTGTGTAAGGGGGCTTACTAAACAGATCAAACATCTCAGTGCTTAGAAATGGAGAACACTGGTGTCACAGATACTGCCTACTTGGCATAGAATGACAGAAATCAATGACTACTTGAAAAGAAGTGACATTGAAAGCATGGAGCTACTTTTTAGAGCTGGACATGATGGTGCAAATTTGTATTAGGCATGAGAAGCTTCAGAGACATGATGACACAGGGGCCCTGCAATACCTTTGTGTGATGAGCACTCAAATATCTGGACCACTGAATGCAAACCAGAACTTAACATATTATAAATTCTTCACTTCCATCAACTGTCAGTGAAATGGGAATGCAAACAAATGTGTGATGCTGCGCTTTAATGAAAAACACAACTGCAGCTAGCCTCAAAGGAACTCTGCTACTTACCTCTCACGTAATAGATGTAGGAATAGCACAACATCTCATGATAAAAGATGCCAGATATGAAACTCTGGATCTCATTATGTGAAGAAATCATTACAGAAAATAACAACATTTCTGACGGATAAGGAGCTTCCTCATTTATGAATGTTGTGTCTTGGCTTGGTTATTATATTAGCTTTCTGGGCTTAGGGGATTGATCAAAAAACTCAGGCTAAACTTTCTACAGGAATTTAAATAATAAAAAAATGTACCAACCTACTTTACAGCTACAGGCATCAGCTCTCACATGCTGAGCTGACAGGGCAGAAGGGTTTGCTCAGAAATTTGGAGCAGAGACTGCAATCTTAAGCCGCATTACGCTATCGGACTTGAGGTCACTTAGTGTCTTGTGGGACAGTGTGCATTTCCCTGGCTCCAGAGGAGGAATGCAATGTTGTAGTGGAAGAAGCAGAAGTCAGAAATGCAAAATTTTCCACTGTGATCCCATTTCTACAGAAAGGAAATTGGGATGTGCAGGACATACAACAGGGATGGGGCATCCATAAATTCCCTGGAGAACCTGTTCCAGTGCTTCACTACCCTCACAGGAAAGAATGTCTTCCTTACATCTAATCTAAGCCTGCTCTCTTTTAGTTTAAAAAGAATCACAAACAATTCTCAAGGGTTAAAAATGTTGGCATCTCAGAAAAGCAAAAAGGGAAATAATTTACATGGGTAGAAGCTGGAGGGTGTCTGGAGAAATTGGATCTCGTTAAAGCTGCCACCATGGGATGCTGGGGTATTAAGCAACACAGACAATTCTATGGAGGGTTCCTTGCTTTCATAGAATCGTAGAATGGTTTAGGTTGGAAGGGACCTTTGAGATCATCTAGTTCCAACCCCCCTGCTATAGGCAAGGACATTTTCCTCTAGACCAAGTTGTTCAAAGCCCCATCCAGCCTGGCCTTCAATGCTTCCAAGGAGGGGGCATCCACGGCCCCGCTGGGCAACCTATTCCAGTGTCTCATCACCCTCACAGTAAAGAATTTCTTCCTAATACCTAGTTTTAATCCACCCTCTTCCAGGGTACCAGTCTCAACACCGATCTCTGAGGAACACAACTCATCAAAGTATTTTAGAATGAGCTTCTGTTCTCTTGTTAAATACAAAATGCAGTTTGGTTTAAGAATGGTGTTGGTAACCAACTTGACACTGACTCTGTAATGGAACCAAACTCAGCCAGATTGGCAAGATGGAAAGCATTTGTCATGGACTGATAGTGGCAAGAGATTAACCAAGTATTTGCTCAGGCATAAAAAAAAGGTTGATAATCTGGAATAAAGTATTGTCTGTAAAGAAATCAAAATGGGGAATATTTTAAAAGAAACAAACTAAGTAGGATAGGAGATGGGGAAATAAATACTGTATCATGGGAAAAATTGAGGCTACAGGAGGGCAGAATATGAAGAATAGGTCACAGTCACGTTTTACTTGGTATCTCACCTTCTAAAAGTCTGCATGGAATTTAAAGTGATATATAAGGATACAGAGAGTTTTGTTGGAGGATTTTAAGGAGAAGAGAGGTTCGGAGTCAAAATTTGAGGAAAGAGAACCATATGAAAGCATAGATGAGCAGAGAAGACATGCCACATGTAATAGAGAGCAGAGAGAACAAGACATGAGGATTTCTGTGGGGCAGCATGACAAAGGAGTTGCCCTGGAATACACAGCTCTCTAATGCCTGAGTGGAAACAGCAGCTCATGTCCAACAACTCAGCACCTTTGCAAGGGAGGTCACCCCTGGTTTATGATGCTTAATTTGGATTTAGAACCTGGCTTCATGTTTTGAAGATGTGAAAACTTCAAACCGCTTCAACATTCCTGTCCTATAACTCAAAAGACAGTTTATTGAACACCTTCTTGTCAAAAGAGACATAAATTAACTGAGGGAGGCACAAAATGTAAATCCTGAAACAGATTAACTCAGACTCCAAGATTCAAGAGGACTTCTGAGCTGAAATGTGATTCTCCTTTTATGACTAAAGATTGCCATATTGCTCAGTTATGAAGGCTAATGTATTTTGAAGCTGTGCATAAGATTTGTTTTGCTAGTGGATGTTATTTAGCATTCAGTTGTACTCAAAATGAAGCAGATTGTCAGTAACGCAAAATGCACAATAACATATGTAATTCTCTTAGATACCAGAGTAATTTCTAAAGTTTTGAAAGGCCCAAATATGAATCAAGCTGAAGGCGGAAAGATATTCATGTAGTGAAAAATAAAATATTTATGTGATAAAGTGCTTGTAAGAATCAAGGTAGGACGTAAAGTAACTAGAAAGAAAGGAAAGAAATGAAACTACAACATAGGAAAATACGGACAAAACCACAAGTGCCAACCCTACCCTGTGTATTCGAACAAACAAATAGGCTGTTCATGCAAATAACTTCAATAATGTTTATGTTTTCACTTAGAAGAAAGCAGTGATGTGAAATAATGTAAAAGCCCAGTTAGTCATCCCTTATTTACTAAAGTTTTTTCCATCATACTGTCAAATTGCATCTAATGATCCCTCTTAAAAAAAAAAAAAGAATAGCATTCTGGACAACAGGAAATAGCAACATGTGAAATAATATTGTTGAAGGAAGCAGGAAAGAAACACAGGCGTTTTACCCAGAAGGAGATGATCTGCTTCTAGTGCTTTGAAAGATCTGGAAGCAATTATTTGTCACAAAAGGAAGTAGAGGAAGGAAGGAAGGAAGGAAGGAAGGAAGGAAGGAAGGAAGGAAGGAAGGAAGGAAGGAAGGAAGGAAGGAAGGAAGGAAGGAAGGAAGGAAGGAAGGAAGGAAGGCAATTATTTGTCACAAAAGGAAGTAGAGGAAGGAAGGAAGGAAGGAAGGAAGGCAGGAAGGAAGGAAGGAAGGAAGGAAGGAAGGAAGGAAGGAAGGAAGGAAGGAAGGAAGGAAGGAAAAAACAAGAAACAGAAAGGAAAAGCTCAGCTCATGAGGCATCCTATCCATTCTTCATATTTTGTGAACACCCACCTAAAATATGTGCCATTATGCCATTTGTTTTTAAAACTGCAGCATTGGAAAAGGCAGATCATACTCCTAAAATTCATTAGATATTTTTATAATATAATCTGGCTACAGGAAAATATCAAAACTGAATGATGTCATAGTTTACCAGGAATATTCAACACTTGTTAAAGATAGGAATAAAATGCCATTTTCTTTCTCACAGCCTAGAAGCAAGCCTGCAGAAGATGTAAATGATCAAAGATTTGCTCCAATGGCAGTATAACAATTTATACCAGCTCCTACAAATCTTTGCATGTCTAGAGAAAGATTAGGTTTACTTTAGGAACTCCCTGAGTCATTAATTGATTGAACGAGAGAAAATAAATTTTTCCCATATGTGATAGAAACAGCAAGAAGAATATAGTATCTTCATAGATATCAGAAAATAAAAACTTAGCATGAATTTTAGAACATTTCCTTAGTAACTGTTCTGATTTCTAGAGCATGAACATCTTTCATATCAAACAAGAAATTCTGTTTACTTCTTATCTGAAGTTACATATTTAAAAAGGGATCAGCAAACACTGTTAAGGTGTAAAGTTTGGTATAGGAACTGACAAAAAGATGGAACAGAAATTGCAATGACTCTTGCCTATGCTGGTGCTAATCCCCACCTCATGCCTTAATTTTTTTCACACTGAGCCCTTTTATCAGGAAAATTTGGGGCAGGTTGTGATAGCCATTCTGTTGTAATAAATTTGCATAAATATACCTAAGCACATGAGAATTCTCACTGACTATGTCATTCAAACACAGTAAGAATCTGGCTCTGTGGTTTTATAATTTACCAACCAATATTCTAGTTGTTTTTATACCATATTATAAAGTAAACATGTTAGTTGGTTGGTTTTTTGTTGGTTTTTTTTTTAGATTAGTCATTCTTTTTACTAAAAACTCTATAAAGATGACTAATCTGTGATGCAGCTGGATGCAGGCTGTGATAAAAGTCCAAGTAAACAGCACAAAATGGTATTAGCTCCAGAACGAATGTGCCAGTTTCTTTTTCACTTTTCCTTGAGGCTAAAGTTTTATCCTTTCTTGCTCTTCTTATGCCCTGGTGTTCAAAAGGCAGAATTGTGCTACAGGTGATAACACAGTCTATTAAGCCTGCAGTGTGTGCAGACTACTACAGGCTATCTTGGGGTCTGCACTTTTCCTATTTGCCTATACACTGCCACACCTTGGTGACCTTGGGTTCCTTTCAGTCTTACAGAGCATTCCTCTGCTGGAAAGTGTGGTTAAAAAAAAATAAAGAAAGAAATCCTCATTAAGAATAAGGTTGCACCGTCTGTCATACATCTTGCGGAAGCAGCTGAACTAAAATGTCTTGGCTTCCCAGGGTTCTGAATGCTTCCAGTACAAGTCAGGTAATGACTAACGACAGGCAAAACATTTGGCAAAAAGCCTTTGGGAACAGAATAATGTAAAGCCATTCTCACACAGTACTAAACAAGAAGCAGAAAAGGGGATGGGTAAAAGTCATCTTAGCAGCTTGCCTTTGTTTCTTGATTTGTATATATTTGGGAGTGACTTTATGGAAATTTTAAAGGGATTTCTGGGGATAATGCACAGCTCCCCAGCTCGGCATAGCTGAGTTCTCTATGAGGTATATATGCAATTTTTTGTCTCACTTCTCATGTTGCTTCTCATGAGTGAATTTCAGTGTGCACTGCAGGCTTTTGTTGGTACACACTTCTTTTGCTTGGTTCTTCAATGAAAAGCTACATGCAGAATGCCCTGTAAGGTTTACTAGCACAGACATTGCTTTTGCCCTCATTTTCTAGACACTCCTACTTCAGTATTCTATTTCTTTATACCCTTCACTGGAAATGTAAAGAAAAATGAAACAAAATCACAGAATCACAGAATGGCCCGGGTTGGAAGGGACCTCAGATCATGAATCTCCAACCCCCCTGCCACAGGCAGGGCCACCAACCTCCCCATTTAATGCTAGACCAGGCTGCCCAGGGCCCCATCCAACCTGGCCCTGAACACCTCCAGGGACGGGGCATCCACAACCTCTCTGGGCAGCCTGTTCCAGCACCTCACCATTCTCACAGTGAAGATCTTCCCCCTGACATCCAACCCAAATCTTCCCTCAAGTTAAAATCATTTCCCCTTGTCCTGCTGTCATCTACCCTTTCAAAAATCACTTGCATCAAAACATATTAGCTTATGAGAGTTTAAACTCCCATGTCTACAAACGCCAGCTTGATTTATTTTGCATGCAATTGTCCAAATGATTAATCAGATGCTTCTTTCACGGTTTCTACAATACATTCCTTCATACTTTCGCCATTTCATGGTGTTTTCCTGATGCAAACTCTTTTTCATTTTTTTCTCTCTTTCATCCAGTGATTCAAATTAACTATGTCACTTGCAGATTAAGCTGAACAAGGCAGGCATGAATCCTCAGAAGTACTTAGGCAAATGAATAGAAATTAGGTTCCTAAGCCATTGTGGTGATTTAGACCTTGGTCTTAACATTTCTCTTTACCTCCTCAGCAGCTGCTTAGACAAATCATCCAGGTTTCCTCTCATGTGATGGTAGGAGACCAAGATGCATGGTTTGTGGCGTTCTGCATTTAAAAGGTAGAAAACAAGAATAATAAAATAAGGAAATGTACCTGTTTAATGATTGTTTCTGATATTTGAGGTCTATTATGCGGATGTTTAATGTTCTTTTAGCTGTGTACATTTACGTGTGAAAAATATCTGTGCAATCTCATAATTTTGCATAAAGAAGAATATTGACATGAAATGTATTGATTGATGCCTTATATTAAAACATTTGATCATTGTTCAAAGAGCATGTTTTTCATAACTTTCAAGCACAAGAGTGAGGCTGAATTCCAGCTTTGAGTACAAAGCAGAATTTATCACCTTAAATCTGAACATGAACCAAAAATTCCTGTTCTGTACACTGGAGTTTCCTATATCTGAAATACTTTGACTTACCATTGGGATTTTTTTCCTCACATTCAGTCAATATGATTCTTTTCTAGATTCATTTTTCATCAACTATTACTATTCAGTCATATTTTTTTTAAGTAAAACTTTCCTTTTAAACAATGTTGCCTACATGCTATGTGCTATGAAGTCTGCTGCTGAGCTGCTTATTTAAGCTGAGCCATATTAAATGGAAAGCACTTTCCCACTCCCCCTTCAAAATACAATTCTTGAACCCAGGAATCACTTCTATACTCAGTTTCTCAACTTCTTCCTGGCGCTGAGTTGCCTAGCACTGAATGTATTTTCAGGTTATTGGTATAAAAAAGGAATCAGTAAGTTGCTGTTCAGTAACACAGTGTCCCCCACCAAAGCCTGCGGCCTCTCTCTGTGCCAACAGATAGCATTACCGATGTTTCCAAGTCCAAGTCACTTAGGTTGCACGTAAGGCTATGGCAGGAACTGCTGTGGCTGGTCATCCGGACAGCAGTGTCGAGGGTACTGCCAGCTAGGAAGGGGGAATGTAGCCCAGGTAGATGCTACATGGTGACCAGGAGGAAATAATGCCAGACTCCTGCAATGCTGACCCTTACTTTAATGGCAACGGTCACTTTGCAACCTCCGCGTGAGTCAGACTCTGTCATATCTTACAACCTCCCTTACAGTAAAGCTGTTCATGGGATTCTTCAAATAAACTGTTGCCTACTACAGAGACTGTGTACGTGAAAATGCTGATGGAAAAAGAAAAAAAAATTAAAAAAAAGAAAGACTGTGCAGGTTGATATCCTCTGTGGTATTCCTCTTTCCCCTACAGCTCTGCGGTTCACTAGATGTTTGTCCTTGCGCACATAGCACAGGCAATTGGGATTTTCTAATACAATTCTATTTGAGTGTAGAATAGGACTTTTACTAATCCAAATTGCACTTCTGAGCATTCTGAGTTATTCCTTTTCTCTTCCTTCCTTCCTTCCTGCCTTCCTGCCTGCCTTCCTTCCTTCCTGCCTTCCTGCCTTCCTGCCTTCCTGCCTTCCTTCCTGCCTGCTTTCCTGCCTTCCTGCCTTCCTCCCTCCCTCTCACCTTCTCTTCCTTCCTCCCTCTTTTCCTTCCTTCCTCCCTCCCTCCCTCCCTCCTTCCTTCCTTTCTGTCTGTCTGTCTGGAATATATGCCTATTATCACATCTTCTTGTGGAGCTTCTGCTTCAAAAACATAATGCGTAATCAGTTTGATTATGTGACAAGCTGTTTCATCCTTTTTTTTTTTTTTTTTTTTTCTGTGCATTACATCTTCCTTTTTTAAAAAATCAGAGATATTTTCAGTGGAATTGCTTTCAGCAAGCAATTACATTCATTGTTTGAAGAGCTAATTTTGATGATATTTCTAAATAATTAGCTTTCTTTTTCTTCAGAAAATCGGAAATATATTTAAGCAGTGGGAATGTAAGGCATTTATAGAATATTTAAAACACATTCTTCAAGAAAACAGGAAATGGCTATCATTAACATTTGTTCAGTTCAGTATCTTTCACCAGCATCATTCAACTTTCGGTCTTCAACAGAATGAATTAAAGGAGAAATTATGTCTAAAAACTTATTCCAGACATTTAATATGAACTCTATTGAACTGATAACATCTACTTTTGTATCTTGAGACTTGAATTTAAAAAGGATGCCACAGGCTTACATTATACTCAAGATACAGTAGCAAATTTTTGTTGAATGTAGGACCAACAATTCCAGAATCAGACAACAGCAGTTAAACATGAATCTTAGGAAAACAAAGTCTGAACACAGAATTGTAATGAATCCATTCAGTAACATCAGGAATTATGCTTATTCTTGATCACACTTTTGGCACTGAATCTGATACATGTAGGTTCAAGGGAAAGCAATCCCATTAAGAAGTTGGTTAGTAAACCCGAGAATTAACATTCCACATGCACTGAAGTTCCTTCAGAAGCAGATAACATAGATAGAAAAGAAGGAAAAGTCTGAATTTGTACTTAAGATCTATATGGCAACTGAATTGTTACTAGGTGTTGCACAGGTATCACCTGTGAAGATGACAATTTATTTAAAAATATCTTTGTTTGGTCACTGTTTCTTATTTATTTTGGCAGTGCTCTGGCTCTGATCCCTCAGTTGAAGCCCTGGCCCTGTAGGAGCCATCAGAAGTGTCCTAGCTGTGGAATCCAATTTCCAAAAGTTCTAAACATATGCAGTCACAGACAAAGCTGATGGGGTGCTGGGAGTGGTTAACCCACTCTCCTGGAAACTACATACATCTTCCACACTGGTCACTTCCTCACTGAAGAACTACTGCACTTCTGATAGGAAGTTGTGTCCTACGAAGAAATCGTAGCTTGGAAGAGGAATACAATAGCACCCCTCTGCCTAACAGTGATATTATAAAGAAAAATGTAATACATACAGTTTTCCTGACATTCAGACACTGTGGTAGTTGAAATCAAAATGAGGCCTATTGCCACAATATAACTAACGCTGAGAAAATGAAATGTGAAGAGTGAAGAGCTTGGTGAAAAGCTGCCTCATTCACCAAGCACTATTCACCCAGGTTGCTATTGGAGGAAAGCAAACTCTACGGTAAAAATAGCAGGCAGTAATTTGAGTATGAGGTAACTTTGTTAATGATTACTTCGTAAGGCATGTATACAGTGAAGACAAAGACAGGTTAAGTTCAACAGCTACAAGAACAACTAGGCTGCTAGCTGAAAAGTACTTGGCTTTGCTAGTTTAATAATGCTTAAATCTGTAGGATTAGACTGCATATAGTATAAACTTTAAACCTAACATGATTACTGCTTTACACAGCATCTTATGGAGTGACCTGTCCATTATTAGATGTGGCTTTACACCAACTTCAGTTTAATCTACTGAAAACCAGATTTCTTCTCAACATGTATTCAGTTAACAATCATGCCAGAAGATTTACACCAAAGGGGGGTGGGGAGGAGTGGGGAAGAAAAATATCTCTATATATATTTCTGAGATGTGAGGAAGTTATTTTCTAGGAAGGAAAACAGCAAGGGCAGATTTGGATTCAGTAGGGAAACCACATATGAATGAAGAGTGGCAGTTGATAACAAGCCTGGAATACATCCTGTTCCTCCCTTGTAACTTCACTGACTGCCAGAACTACTTCCTTACAAAGTATATGTTCCTAAATGTGTACTGGCTCTGCTATAGTTATACGTTACTCTAAATTTGTCATGTGCTATTTCACAGATGTTTCAGTTTTCAGGCATAAGAGAAGGCCCTTTAACTTACGAATGCACCAAAAAAAAAAAGAAAAAAAAAAGAAAAAAAAAAAAAAGAAAAAGCTTCTTGGCTTAGACGAAAGGCTCAGCAACTAGTGAGAATGAGAACTTGGTCAGATGTATGAATTACTCGAGGTAGGGAAGAAAATGGGCATGTTTAGGCTGATCTGCCCTGAGATGGCCTCAGCTTGTGCTGCTTTTTAGCCACTTCTCTGCAGTCCTGTTACAGTACTCCCCACAGGACTTGAAAGACCAAATTCTGTGCTGATTTATTCTATTTATGGGACATCAGCAGTAGGAGACTTTTCATGTCACAGAAGAATCACCAGCCCAAAGGTGTCTTGAAAAACATTACGCTTATGTTCACAATTGCAGTCAGACCCAGCTTCATTCCCACAACAGCAAACATAACTCCAGCTTTTCGGCAAAGCCTGACCTCCTCCTGCCAGAGCCCTGACTCCAACCTTGTCAGGGCACACTGAGAAGGGGGCTGCTGTGCAACTTGGCTGCTGTGTAACCATTCTCTGCATGGCACTTGTCCATTAAAGCATGCTTTGATGACTGGATCCATGCATTTTGTACAAAGAGACATTTCTTCTCTTAGCAGCCAACATTTCTTGTTGTATCTTGTTTATGATCAGGCACAGCTTCCTTCCTCTTGCACCCTCTGGAAAAAGCTGTGCCCAGCTGCAACATTTTTGTGTCAGGTTACAGTGCTGCTGCCAGCCAGTATCCATGAATATGCAGGCATACTGGAAGAGAAATGCCATGCAGAAGTAGTTTAAGGTCCAGAGGATTCAGTGTGCAATGCAGAGGCTACTTCCCCTGCACACTTGCTTTTTTGCCTTCTGCTGCTTCTCTTCCCACTCAATTTCCATCTGCGCAGTCAGGAGAGCTGTCTGCTTGCTTCACCACAGGGTTCCCAGCTTTGCCTGTTCAGTGCAGCTTCAATTATTCCAGGGTATTGCAGGCACTCCTTGGGGACAGGAGGCACAGGACATCTGTAAGCAGTCACAGAATTACAGAATGGTTTGGGCTGGAAGGGCACCCATCCCTCCCCTCCTGCCATGGGCAGGGCTGCCCCCCAGCAGCTCAGCTGCCCAGGGCCCCATCCAACCTGGCCTTGAGTGCCTCCACGGATGGGGCACCACAGCTTCTCTGGGCAGCTGTGCCAGCATCTCACTGCCCTCTGAGGAAAGAACTTTTTTCCTAAAATCTAACCTAAATTTCCCCTCTTTTAGTTTAAAGCCATCCTCCCCCCTTGTCTCATCACTATTTTCTCATTTTGTGTTTCAAAGTAATGCATTTATATCATGCTCCAATCTTTCCATTGATTTAGGACAGATACCATGCAAATAACTCTAGAATACTAGATCAAGTTTTTTGTTTGTTTGTTTGATTGTCTTTTGATCTGTCTTGATCTGGTTTCAATCTCCTGAGCAGAAAGGGCAATAAATATGTGGATAAATCACAAAAGAAAAATGCAATGGATGGAGTTCTCTAATCTGCTATGATCTGTCTTCTGTCTTGAAAAATAGGTGTACTCAGACACATTCAGATCACCCCATTGTACTTCCACTGTTGCTTAGTTGCAGATTCCTCTGATTTCTATGGCAGTTATCCAGAACATCATAATAATCTGGAATATTAAGCACAGTCTGTACACAGTGACTTAGTTTTGTAATTCTTTCTTAGATAGATGTGTCTCTGGGGTGTGTTCAGAGATGGGCAACAAAGCTGGTGAAGGGTCTGGAGCACAAGTCTTATGAGGAGCAGCCGAGGGAACTGGGATTGTTCAGTCTGAAGGAGAGAAGCTCAGGAGACACCTGACTGCTCTCTACAACTACCTGACAGGTGGTTGTAGCAGTGTGGGGGTTGGCCTCTTTTCCCAGGTAATAGCAATAAGACAAGAGGGAATGGCCTCGAGGGAATGGCCAGCGGAGGTTCAGGTTGGATATTAGGGAAAATTTCTGCTCTGAAAGAGTAGTGATGTATTGGAACAGGCTGCCCAGGGAGGTGGTGGAGTCACCATCCCCAGAGGTGTTCAGAATCGTGTGGATGTGGCACTGAGGGATGTGGTCAGTAGGTATGGTGGGGTTGGGCTGATGGTTGAACTAGATGGTCTTAGAGGTCTTTTCCAACCTCAGTGGTTCTATGACTTTGTGATTCTATTCTCAGATATGACAGGTTCAATCATGTTAACATCCATCCCCAAGGACTGTAAGACCCAGAATTCTTTAGGAGCAGGAAGCAACTTCCAAAGTGTGAAACACTGGGTGGATACTTCACAAAAGCATCTGAAATCATTCTGAGAGGCGTAATCAGAAGATGGCAAGCTAATCAACAAATTGTCAAGCAAGAAAAGAAGGGTGCCCTCCTTGCACCCAAACTCATCTGCAATTAATGTAGCTATCTTCTGTCGGTAAGAAACATGCATTTATTGAATGAAGGCTTTCAGTCCAGCAAATCCTTTTTGTATATCTCTGCACTCGACAGGCACAGAAAACAAACAAACAAATAAACCAAAAGAACTTCCCTTTCCCTTGTGTTTATGCCTCATTTCCAAGCCTGCCACCAAACTGAGCGGAGAGGACCCACGCTCAGTTCAGCACTCGGCCAGCAATACAAGGAACGCCACTTCGGCTCGGCTCGGCTCGGCTCGGCTCGGCTCGGCTCGGCTCGGCTCGGCTCGGCTCGCCCCCACGGCCGCAGCGTCAGCGCCGCCGTCCGCGCAGGCCCGGGGAGGCCACCGCAACATGGCGACGGGTCGTTGCTATGGGAACTGCGTCACGCCGCGCACGTGGCCGGCGGGGGAAAGATGGCGGCGCCCGTCTCCGTCTGCCATGTCGCCTGCTGTGCCAACCGGGTTGGCGGCGGGGTCGTATCCTGGGGTCGTGAGGGGCTCCTCGCGTTCGGCAGCTGCCGGGATGTCGTGCTCTACCAGCCGGCGGTGAGCGGGGCGGGGAGGCGCGGTGGGGCCGGCCTGGCGGCGGCGCGGCCTGACGCCGGGTGTTTCTCCTCATCCCTCAGGCCCGGCGGACGGTGGCGGCGCTCCGAGGGCACGGCGGCAGGGTGAGCTGCGTGCGCTGGATCCGGCGGCGGGACGGCGGTGAGTAGGTGGGGTGGGAGGCCTGCGGGGCCCGAGCGGCTTGGTAGTAATTCCAGGTTTTAAAGTTACTGAATGCACTTCTTGAAGGCGTGCGTTCCTGTCTTTGTAGATAGCTTCCTGAGGAAGGGAAGTGAGGCTGTTGGTCAGACTGTTATTGCATTGTGCCCGTGGTTTTTTGGGTTGTTTTTTTTTGAGGCCATTCCCTCTTGTCCTATCACTAGTTATGCAGGAGAAGATGCTGACCCCCAGCTTGCTCCCACCTCCTTTCATGTCACAGAGGGTGATAAGGTCTCCCCTGAGTCTCCTTTTCTCTAGGCTGAATGATCCCAGTTCCCTCAGCTGCTCCCCATAAGACTTGTTGTCTGGACTCCACACCAGCTTTGTTGCCCTTCTCTGAGCACACACCAGGGCCTTGGTGTCTTTCTTGTAGTGAGGGGCCCAACACTAAGCGCAATACTTGAGGGGCGGCCTCCTCAGAGCTGAGTACAGGAGAGATGATCGCCTCCCTGCTCCTTCTGGCTTCACTATTTCTGACAAAAGCCAGGATGCCATTGGCCTTCTTGGACACCTGAGCACACTTCTGGCTCGTGTTAAGCTGAGTGTAGACCAGTGCCCCCGGATCCTTTTCCTCTGTGCAGCTTTCTAGCCACCTGCCCCAAGCCTGCAGTACTGCATGGAATTGTTGTGAGCAAAGTGCAGGACCTGGCACTTGGTCTTGTTAAAGCTCATAGAGCCTGAAATTAAGTTTTCATGTGAAGGTTCATGTTCTGTGGGGTCATAATTTTCTTGCTTTCTTGTTGTTTTACTTATTCATTTGTTTTTTCCTATCCCTCAAAAAGACAAACAAATGTTAAATTACTCTGTTGCATTTGAGAATCTTTTTAGAAAGATATCCATCATATTCATATGAAATGTTGAGTATTTCTATAATTCTTCTCTACCTGTTATTTTGAGTAATTCCTTTGCTGTTGAGCTCTCAGGTGCTGTGCAACTTTCATGGCTCATACTTTATTTTAATGGGAACTTTGTGTATAATTGATAACTGTGATAAGTCGTTACTTATGTAAGTAGTAACCAATTTAACTGCTTTGTGTTGCTGACTGTTGTTACAAGGTGAGAGCTCACAAAAGTTGTGGAATGTGTTTTTTAGCAACTGAAACAGAGTTAGTTTCTGGTGCATCTGATAAAAAGCTCATTCTCTGGGAGTGGAATGGGACAGAAGTTTGGAATGATCAGGTAAGTAGAAATATCCTCCTTTTAAAGCTTTTTTCCCCCCCTTCTTCCTTGTTTTTTTTCTTTTGTGTACCTCAAATCATCTGTTATGTTAAAGTATCTGTTTTGCCTGTAGTTTTTGTGCCTCTTCATTGTACCATGACTATTGAAGCTCCATGTACATCTCCTCCAGACTGCTAATACTGTGTCATGCTATGATTTCATCTAAATGTTGTTTTTTCTTTCCTATAGTTTATCTTTTTGAAATCAGCTAACCAGTCATCTTGTGGACTTGTCTAGCTTGTCTAAAATATCCCATTTGTCTGATTCTGAGTCTACAACTTTCTCATCTCCTGTAATGCTTTTTTTTAAACTGCCTTAAAATCTTGATACTCTGAAGATCATTTTTAGTATGTGTTTCCTGTGCCCTTCTTTCTAATGCCTTTACATTCATTTTTAGTGATTTCTGGTCGATCTGCATGACAGTGTTTATAGGTAGGCAGTCTGACAAGGGTGATACATGAGGTAGGATAGATATTTAAAAAAATACTTGTGCAACAGTTGATTTTAGTCAAAAATATTGAGACAAGTAAAAAAGCTTGTTAATTTATTACTCACAGGAGGAGATGAAGTATGGCATAAGAGACTTCAGAATGAACTGAAATTTAGAAAAAGGTGCCTTACGTAGCTTACTTTTAAAATCTTGCTTATTAAGCACTGGCTTGTGAATGGCTGTGTTGATAACCCATTTCAGAGGCTATCTCAAACTACTTCAGACTGTGTTTTAAAATGCATGAACATAGTAATGCACTAGGGGAAAGTGCCCATATGGTGATCATTATCAGTCTTGTTTATTGGAGGAATGTTCTTGGCAACAAGTAATTTCTGTTTCTCATTTGTTGTAACTTTACATATTGATGTAAAATAATTTACAGATTTATTTAGTAATTTTTCTCATTAATGTGCACAGCCTCATTTAAGCCTTTGAAAAAAGACTGTGACTAAATTTGCACATTTAAATGGCAGTTCTATAGTAGTGTGTATATTAAACAGGCAAAGTTCTGTATTGAACCAATTAAAAATGTTACTAGGGCTTACTGAGATATCTTCTGGAAAGTGATAGTCACTAGACTTCTTTTAGTCTGAGAATTAAAAGCTTCTCATTTCGCTATTTGTATTTATGAGGAATGGATTACAAATACTAATTCCCTAAGCAACCTATGTCTGAATTCAGAGATTTGGGTTTTGTGAGTATTTTAAAGAAGTCTTTGATGTGTGAGAGCCCATGAAACAGAGCTGTTGTAGCTGCTACTTATTCCATTTTGTTGTCTGTTTTGCCTAATTTGCTAAGGTTCTTTGGTCTTTTGGGAGATGCCCGGTGGGGTTAGGGGCAAGAGAAGGAGAAAAAGGAAGAAAAACTGCTCACCCTAACCTAACCTCTTGCATATTTCCAGGCAGCCTCAAGGAAAGGTGAAGTTTTTCTAATGCACACAAGAGAACTTGTCAAGTTCGTGCTCATTACTGCTGTGTCCCTTCTCTGTTTTTTATGGAATGTGTTATAGCTTAAGCATAGCTTGGCAGAAGCTTCACCATCATAAACATACAATTTGTTTTCAATTCTAAGGGTTGCTGTTTTTTTTTTCCCTCCTTTGTTTAAAATGCTTTTAAAAGTTCTCGTGGATAAGTTACTGGAGTTTAATTTTGCTTCTTGGTTTGACTGTAAAACTTTCTTATGCGTTCAGCTTGTGAAAAGCGTTCCTCTCGAAGGCCATACTGAAGCTGTTTGTGCTGTGGATGCTATCTACCAATCAGACGAACCTGATTTAAATCTGTTAATAGCTTCTGCAGCATCTGACTCTACTGTGAGAATCTGGTCTCGGCGTGATTCAGAAGGTAGGGTTTTGTTGTTGTTTTTTTTTTTCTTTTAGATTTAGGGACAACGTTTTGTTTTGTTTTTTAATTGGGAGACAATGTGCTGGCTTAATAACAACAATGAATACTCATCCATTGAAGTACTTGGCTAAATATAACATCTTCTAATGCAACCACACTGATTTCCCTTTGAGCTTTGGTCTAAATTACGTTATTTTTTTGAAAGCTGGGGGCTACAGAAGCTAAACTGCTTTGGGTCAAATTTGTTCCTCTGAATGACTTATCTCTGTTTTTTATCAGTCACGAGTTGATTGAACTTAACAGCCTTGTACAGATTTGTATTCAGAATCTGATAATCATTTTCCCTTTTCACATGGGGACAAGCTAGCTCTGTGTGTGCTTATGTGAAATAAAATTACTTTGTAAAATGAAACTGGCATGAGAGAAGTGAAGTTAAACTAGTCACTTGTTACTGCTGACTTGAGTCCAATGAAATATAGGATAATAGGTCATCTTTTCAACTAGGCCTATTGTATGGTCAAATAGAATAATTAGGATAGATAATCTAGATTTAAAGTGCTACTTGCTTGTCAAGTTGTGTTGACTACATCTCTCTCCCTGCTTTCTTTGCTATACTGAGTGTACTGAGGATTTCCCATTGGCTTATTGAGTGAGATAAATAGTTGGGAGTTGCCAGTCTTCAGCCCCATGTTCTAGAAAGCATTTCTTATGCTCCCAAAGGACACCCTGGTGTCCTATCCTTTCCTTTTGGTCTTGCTGTTGTGGGTTTCAGAGGCAGAAAAAACAATTTCTTTTTAATTCTACTTCTGTAGGAAAGTTGTTCTGCCATCCTGCTTGTTACTCTGATCTCAGTGGCTCACCAGTTTAACCACTTCTAGGATCTCAGGGGTGATGGGAGGAAGGCTGGATTTGCTCCTATATCTATGTGCTTTAGTAGTAAAGAATTCAGTTTTAGCTTTCTGTGTAGTGAATGCTTTTGCCACTGGATGTAATTTGAAATATTTATTGCTTCTGATGTGTTACCAGAGGGAGCTGTACAGCTTTAATACTTGATGGAGAATAGTGACTTATGTTGTAATTTGGCTAACTCTGGATGGATTGCCGTGAGATCACAAAAGATGAAATTGAGGGTAATTTTCCCTCTAAAAATCAATGGCTTCTGAAAAAAAATACATATATATGTCTTGCAGCTCCTTAAAATAAAATTGAACAGGAAATTTTAACTACATAATATAAAAAGAGATGACAGTGTAACTGTGGTACGATGAATGAGTTCAACAGTGTCTCTTCTCATTTTTCAGTTAAATGCATTGAAGTTCTGCAATTTGGAAATGGATTTGTTATGGATGTTTCCTTATCCTTCTTGCCTGGCAGCAATGGTAAGTACAGCAGCATATCTTGAATATCAATGCAGGAAAAAGTAAAATCTAAAATTTCCCACGTGTAACAGGTTTCCATTTAATCAACTCCAGACTCCTGTGCCATGTATTTTGTTTCCTATGGAATTAGCCTAAACTTTTGCCTGTACTCAAAGATTTCAGCTGAATTTTTCTTGGCAATTAGAATAATACTGTCTGACTGTGGCATTTTCAAAGTGATGCTCAAAATTCATTTGTTTAAGTATTGTTAATGACTTTTCTTTTTAAATGAAGTAGTTGACTTTAGTGAAACTTGGTGTTTTGTTATCTACCCTTACTTGAGAAATACAATTGTCTAGCCCTGGTAACTTATTTCTTCAGAATTCTTCAATTTGTTCCTTTTCTTTTACTATTTCAGTCCCTTGTAACACTACTTCATCTTTAAGATCCAGAAGGACTGGAGCAAGTGTTAACTATTTTTTCTACAGCACCTTCTACCTACCTTCTTGTGTTTCTCCCTCAGTCTTTGTTTTGCTTGAGTCAACAGACCTATGTTTTTTGCTCGCTTCCTATCTACGGCTATCTACATAGAGCTTGAGTAGCTATCTACGGCTCAGAGCCGTAGATACAAGCTATCTACGGCTCAGAGCTTGAGTAGACATGTAACAATGTTAACTGCTTTCATATTCTTGCATGTAGTAAGTCTGTCTTCCTTCTTATTTGCTGTATAATAACTGTGTCCATCCATGTACTTATTTCAGTTGGTCAAGGACTCGAACTGTTTTAGTTGCGAGTCATTTTGTTCTACTGCTCGCTCCTTTTGTATTTAGAGCAAATGCTGTTTATTGGTACTAATTTTATTGCTATCAACACAAATCTCTGATGCTTGAGCTTCCTGGAGATGTGTTAGCATGAAGAAAACTACTCAGATTAAACATCTGTAGGTATTACTTATGTGCCAAAAGAGCTTCTGAGCTTTGCGTTCCCGAAGTGCTAGGTTTTTTTCATATAATGTTAGTTATCTGATTTAGAATGCATTTTTTAAAAAATGGTATCTTGGCCCACTATACATTTGTATTATTTTATTGCTTTTTCTTATTTATGTTATTTCTCATATCCTAGAACACTTAATTTTGTACATCTAGTAATGAAGACTTTTTCCTTGTTTTCAGTACCAATTCTGGCTTGTGGTGGTGATGACTGCAAAATAAATCTGTTTATACAGCAGAATGGTCAGGTAATCACAGCTTTTTGTCTCTTGTTTAGAACATTTCACAGTGCCTCTTCTCATATGTATCTATTTTTTCCTTTTTTTTTTTTTAAGTTCTTTAGTAGTTACAGTCTGTCTCCAGATAACAATTGCCCACAACGACCTCTGTTCAGATAATTCATTCATTTTCTAGGTGATGATGAAATGCTTGTACAGAATGTTCAACCCGGATCCTGTAAAAGTGTTATTCCTCCTAATTTTTCCCTATGTGAAGAAGCCTGTTGTTTTTATTCCCCCTGACATGGAATAGCTATGACTGTCCTTGATTACCATGCACTGAGTGTTTCATATGGAAATGATGAGGGTTTTTTTTCAGTCTATGAATTGTTGCAGTAAAGCTGATATTTTCATCTATAGAATTGTATTTTTGTTGGTAAGTATGCTGTTTATGCCAGGTGTTTCTGAATGACCAAACAAGTATTTGAAATGATATCTGATCTTCTCCAGGCATACACATTTTTCATGTATTACTTGGAAGATGACAGCATTTAGTCTTCCATATAGTTCCTTCTGGTGCACTACAAATAAATTATCCTCTTGCATCTGTTCAGCAGTTTTGTTAGACCCTAAAGACTGTGTTGCATAACTGTCTTCCAAACCAGAGGTCAGTGACTCTTCTTTCTTCTTATGGGTCCCTTTAAAAAAAGCTGAACAATCAGGGACCCTCCTCCAGTGCGCAGGTGAACTTACCAATCCAAAGCCTAAACTGAAATCAGCATACATAGGAACCACTCATTTTTCTAAGTTTGTTCAAATACGGTCCCCCAAGATTTTTTCATAGGCTTTTTGAGACGGATTAAGCTTCCTATAGGTTATTCTGCCTGTTCAGGCAGTCAGATACAAGAAGACTTATTTTTTGTCAATACAAGAAATGCTTCATCTTTTTATTTCTTGTGTTCAATGATATCTTTACTGCTAACCAGGAAAATGGAGTCAGTTTTTAAGGTTTTTCTTTTTTTTTCCCCAATATGTAGCTCATGAGTTAAATCAGTTTAATGACATTCCCTAAGAACTAGCAGCGGCAGAATGCCCTCATAATTCTCAGTGTGTAGTACTGCTGAAGAAAGGACACGTACATCAGGTGTTGTGCAGCTAATTTTTTGTATTTACAATTTGCATCTTGTTTTCTTGTATGGCTCAGATTAGCAAACAATATGCAATTTGGCTGTCCAAAATATTTATAGATACATAACTTATTTTGCCAGTTGCTGTATGCCTTTTGAGGATAACTGCAGTCTGTGGATGGATTGAGGAAGGTAACTGAAATAAGTTACATCTTCAGCTTCATATAAGCAAGTTTGTACTGCTGTCATTTTTGGATGTAGGAAACATTATTGCAAAAGGTGTGGAATTTTTTGTTGACTTTTTTTTTTCTTTTTGCCCTCACACCTTCAATTATACGAATATCAGCTATCTTGGCAGAGATGGAATTTAGGGTCATTCTCTGTCCCTCTTTCTCAGTGAGGTGAGACTTCTGTTTGGTGTCTGTCTTAACTTCTTGAAACATGACTGTTAAGTGAAAAGCCCATGTTTGATTCCATTTAGATTAAAAATACTCGTATGGTACACTACAGCTATTAACAGAATGAAAACATCCTTGGAGTTTCCTGCCATAATTTCCTTCCCGGCTGCTAAAGGGAGGTTCTCCTCTTCAGTCAGATTCTCTCAGATCTGCTGACATCTTTTATGGCCTCTATAGCTTGTTTTTTAGAGTTATTTGAAGGAAGTGTTGTTATTGTCCTGCCACTTTTCACCAGAATTTGATGTTAGAGAGAAGTTAGAATGCAGAAGTTCAGGTTCTTTCTTTGCTGGTAACCTTCTAAAGTTCAGCTCTGTTAATTTTTAGAAATGTAAGTAAGACTATGAGTGCAAAGGTAGAATTTGAGTTGACAACGGGACATGCTAATGAAACTCGGATGGCATGGTTGTAGTCAGAGGAAGGATAAGACATCTTCGGGTTATTTTTTTTAGCTGAGTCAGGCTGCTTTTTGGATAATCCCATGAATTTGACTGCTGAAATATCATTATTGATAAAAACTGTTTGATTTTTGAAATGGGATGGACAAACTCCCAACTCTTTAAGATCCTCTATTTGGAGATCCCTTAGAGTGTTTAGTAGAAGGAAAACAATCTCTTTGCTTTTCTCAGTTCCTGAAAGAGGCTATTGATTTATAAAAGTACTCAGGGAAAAATCTTTCAGAAATCATTTTTTGTCTTCCTGCTTGTGATATTATGGTCCTGTGAAGGGGAGGCAAAGCAAACCATACTATCAAAATAGAGCTTTAAAACGATGCCTGTATGTTGAGCTTGGCTGTTGTAAGAAAATTTTGTTGTGTATATTTAGCGTTTTCCATCAAATAATTTGCTTTGGTTGAAAAGTAAGTAAGAGGACTAAAGATAATTTGGGTTCTTTCTAATTCTAAGAAGATTGTCAGATGGATAGAGGAGGTAAATTACATGTACTGTTTGGCAGAGAAGGGCTTGGACCTCTGCAACCTCTTATAGTATCAATGGGCACCACTGAAAAGAGGCTGCCCTTATCTTCTTTGCACCTTCTCTTAAGGTACTTGTATACACTGAGGTTTCGTTGAGCCTCCTGTTCTGCCCCAGCTCTCTTGGCCTTTCCTCACTGAAGTGGTGCACCAGTCCCTTAATCCTCTATGTCATCCATTGTTGGACTCTCTCCAGGAATTCCATGTCTCTCTTGTACTTTCATAGTTCTCCAGGTGTAGCCTCACTGGTAGAGGGGAGGGATCACCTCCGTGAACCTGCTCACCATACTTTGCCTAATGCAGCCCAGAATACCATTACCTTTCTTAGAGGCGAGGGTATACTGGTAATTCGTGTTCATTTGCTGTCCACCAGGACCCCCAAGTCCTTTCTGGCTGAGCACATTCTGGAGCCTGGGGTTATTCCTCTCCAGATGCAGGACTTTGCACTTTTCCTTTTTGACATACTTGAGGTGCCTCTCAGCCCTTTTTTCCAGTCTGTAGAATGGGAATATTCCACCTGTTACAAATAAAAAATTGTCGAAGGGTAATCTGGACTGTTATTGTTGCTGTGAATCTCAACTGTATTGAGACTATGTTTATGAAGAGGTATCTATCCACAGATACAGTTCTTAATGTACAGCACCCTTTGAAACTTAGTTAATAAACTTAAGTGAGGTAGGGAATGTTTCTTATGTAATTCTTATGGTATCATATTCAAAGTTAATTATGGAAATAAATTTGGCATGTCTATCCTTTTTATGCTTGAGTTTTACCTGTATTCATTTTTTGCATCATCTGAAACCGCATCTGCTTTGCATTGTTATTTACTATGTCATCTACATTGTGTTGTTGTTTGTGTACCACTATAAGCATGCTCTATTTAAAATAAATAAATAAAAAGCAACCAATATCATAGAGAGCCTGGAGCATCTTGAAGGTGAGCTCCTTCAATTCTCATGCTTTCCTGCTGGTGTATGGGAAGTGACATAATGTAATGTGTTTATGCAATGATGACGAAACCAGGAAAGCCCATTTAGAATATGTCAGTAAATAACAATATTTAATAGCAGCTTATTTTTTTTTCCAACTTCAAATAATAGAAACTCTAAATATAAACAAACTTGAAAGCTAATTGACCTTATGTGCATAGTAATTGAGTGCGTTTATGTATGATGTAACAGGTATTTTTCATTCAGTTTCAGAAAACATTAACACTCCCTGGCCATGAAGATTGGATAAGAGGCGTTGAATGGGCGATCTGTGGTCAGTATGAAAGATGAATGAATTGAAATACTGATTTAGTATCACTGCTGCTGTTTTACCACTCCAGCTGATGTTTTTGGCACGCTGTGGCTTCTAAGCTGGTGTGGTTGTGCATTCTTTTTCCTGAGGTGGTGATACAAATGTTAAAAATCAAAGTAGAATTCTGTGTCTTATTAAAAACATAAAACTTGTTGAACCAATACTGCGGTTATTTATTAATTTATTAGAATTGCCACTACAGTAAGATTGATACAGAACATGCTTGTCTTTACGGCTCTCATTTTATTTTGATTACTTCAAGCCTGTTTACCTAACTGCTGCCTACTGCAAACAAATAAGAGCTTGAGGGACTTGTTCTCAGTATGCCAATGTCTGTGTCTGAGTGAGAAATAGTTTGCCTCTTGTTCAGGGACAGGAAAATAGTACTTTTCTTCTTCCTCCAAGTGTGTAGTGGTGGTGTTTTTTTTTTTTTTTCTGTAAGAGTGGGAGATTGAGGAGAACCTATGTAGATTCTATCAAATATTTATTACAGTGGATGAAATAAAATAGAAAGCATTAGAGGAATCTGTAATCCTGAAGGAAGAAAGGGAGGAAAGAAGTTCTTGAAAGTATTAGATTGCTCATTATCAGAATTTTGGATAACAAAGGATGTAAGTAACAAGGAAACATATCTGTGGTATTTAGCACAACATTTCTAACAGGCAGGGAAATGTCCATTGTCAGTATGATCTAAACTAGTGGAGAGCTTGAAATGTGAAAATGAGTTGATGTTGAAATTAACCAGCAGTGTTTATGATATGTGTGCAATGGGGAGAATGAGGGTAATATTATAACGAATATTTGCAGAGATGATAAGTTAGTCATGGCATTTATTGCAGTGAAAATATGGCTTTTTAAATTAGATTGTTGGTTTTTTTTAACCAAACAGGTGGTGATCTATTCTTAGCAAGCTGTGCTCAGGATTGTTTGATAAGAATTTGGAAAGTGTGTACAAAATCAAAGCAGTTTTCAGAAATTGAAGATGATTCTATCAGACTGAAAGAGAATATTTTTACTGTTAAAGGTGGGTAAAAGCTGTAAAATCCTCTTCTACAATTGTTTGTGTATCTGTTGGTGGTTTTGGGAGGGCTGTTAAGATGATTACTGTCTCATTTCTTTTGTTTCTTGTATTTAAAATAACCAGAGACCAGTTTAACTTCATTATTTTGTTCAGCTATTAGAAAAAGTTGGTTTGCTGTTTCAAAGCAGTGAATATGTGTAGTTAATGATGTGTTACAACAATGATGAAGCGGTGAGAAAACTTAATATCAACCTGTATTCTTACATGTACTGCATTTAGAATACATAGTCACAAGATGTATTTGTCTGTGGAAGATATGCTGTTGTGCAGCTCTCCTCCAACTTAATAACGTACTTCTATTTTTCTTTTAAATTCAATGCTTTAAAGTGTTTAAAAAAAAAAAAAACCTTAGGGGAGGATTGGAAAGAACAGATAAATATGTGCAGGCTTACTTTGTGTTTGTTTAACGTACAGTTTGAGCACTTTAGAGTCATAAGCTTTCAATTTTGACATCAGGAAGTATAACATGGTTTGTATGATGATGTATGTAGAAATTGCTCGTGAGACTTGCTACAGATCCTAATTCATTGTTGCATTGTCAATAATTTGGAGATGTTAATATGTCTAAGGGTATGGGCACAGCTGATATTGCACAATTTATTTCAGAATTCCTTGAGAGCTCTCCAGGAGTTCTGTGATGCCGCTGCAGGGCAGTAGATGTTCTGTTACTGTCAACGTGATATGCAGGGCTTGTAGCAAAGTACGTTTTCAAGGATCTTTTCAATGCCAATAGGCTATTGAGATGGTGATAAATGATGAAAGCAGTTGACTTGTCACTGAAGATATCAGAAATGGTCTGTTTTTTTCTTGGCTTTTAGAAAGAAATGTGCTTTTCTCTGATTTGTGGTAGATACTGATACAACATATGCAATTACTTTGGAGTCTGTGTTGGCTGGCCATGAAAACTGGGTGTACGCAGTCCACTGGCAACCTTCCTTTTCCAAAGGTAAGCTGATACCGAGCACCCTAGCAGTTATGCTAAGCGTTGTATATACAAAGTATGGGCACATCTGTTGTGTTGCACTTGTCACCGTGGACTTACAAAAATCTTTACATTTTGTAACTGATGTTTTACAAGTAAATATGTGTTTTGGCTGAATATGCCCCAATAGCAATCTTATGGCACAAGCTCTCTCTGTTGCCTAATGTTGTATTTTACTTATGTTGTCTTTTATGGATGAAATAACAGAGCTGTACTTGCTTTATTGTGATGGATTTCCTATTTATGTAATAAAAAATAATTTGTCCTCATGTATTAACAGCTGTAGCATTTTCTTTTGTTACATACATTTGAAATGTACGTTCTTTGGGAGGTCAGTATTGATTTGAGCATACCTTTCTTCTTCTTAAACTAGAAAGAAACAAATAGCAACATTTGGAAGATGAATCTTCAGTCTTCCATGCATTAACTTAACATGCCATGAATTCTTGAGTATCAGGTTCCTTTAGCTAGCATGTAGCTTTAAAGCATTAATGTGGACTCTCATTGAAGATTGTTCTTTAATTTTACACCTTGCTCTAGTCTCTTTTTTTTTTTTTTTTTAATCCTTAAATTCTGACAGCCTTGTTTGCAGTATTGATTTGTTGATGCATGTCTGCCTGGTGCGTAAGGGAATGAGATTCTCAGTTCGTGTTTGCACAGTCAAAAGGCTCTTGTGGATTTGTTGTTTGCAGACCTACCTTTTCTTTTCTTTAGTCTGTTACATCCCTACCTCCTTATTTTTTTTTTCTTTTGGACAGCAGTACAAGAATTTGTCTCTTAAATCAAGATTTATGTTTGGATTTCAGTATGAGCAAATTCTTTTAGTAAAGCATCCTTAGATTGTAGAGTAATGTTTTTCCTTGTACTGTAGGTGGCAGCATGCAACAACCAATGAGGATATTGTCTGCATCGATGGATAAAACTGTGATCATCTGGGAACCTGATAAGGAATCTGGAGTTTGGCTAGAACAGGCAAGTATCAATCTTTTCCACAATACAGAATGTATTAAAACTGCCTTTCCAGCACTGTGTGTGTAGTGGAGGCAACTAAATCTATAAAATCATGCAAAAGAAAGACAGTAACTTTTTCTTGCAGAATACTCATTCTAATGCTGTGCTGCAAGTAAAACATACTTGTCAAAAACGATGTGATGCAGCATAGCTTTTATTACTTGCTTATTATGATATTAGGAAGTTTGCAAGAATAGTTTCTGCTTAACTGTTATTCATAGAAGAGCAAGTCAGATGCTGTATAGTAGCACATACTCATGGTAAATAGAGGAGGAAACCACCCAGAAATATTCATAGTTAATCCCTGTGGGAACATGCACCCAAGCACTTGCTGCAGAGTAGCTAACACATAATTCACAAGCTTTGTTTTAATCACAGTAACTTTTGCATGAGCGTTGACATTAGGTTTTTCCTCTGTTTGAGCTGAATGCTCATGTTTCAGTGTATTATGTTGAATGCTTTTCTAATGTGGGTCATCTTAAATAAACAAGTAATAAAACCCAGATTTATCTAATGCTTTGGTAGATGTCTCTGGAAAAACAAATAAACTAGAAACATATTGTAGAAGTTCCGCTGAATTTTGTTTGTGTTGCATTATGCCAACCATTGTTTATGACTTTTCCTGTCACAAAGGGAGTTTTAGTGGTCTCCTGGGGAAAAGAAGAGAAATACAGTAGTGATTATAATTTTTCCTCTGTTCCATTGAAAAGCCTTTCTACTTAAAGTACGAGGTAGTATTCAACAGGATAATCATATAGTGATGCTGATTGTTGTTGTAGTTATGCCTAAATTTACAAACTTCAAAAAAGTAATTGTGCCATAAAACTTGTAGTAAGTTGTTACTTCTTTTACTTTCTGTTTGCACTGGTTGGACCTCAGATTGCAGGATCCCCCTTCTGAGCTGCTTGTGAAGGGAGACTGTGTTAAAATGGTCTACGGCTTAATTCCTGTGATACATTACTGCTTAATTTTGCAGTTACCCAAAATATATAAAGAATATACAAACTCTTACCTGTAACTAATTTGCATCTCATGAGATTAGGATGAGTTCATATTAACTGAAGACCATTTTCATGGATGTTTCATTTCTGGTCATTAATTTAGGTGCGGGTAGGTGAAGTGGGTGGCAATACCCTTGGATTTTTTGACTGCCAGTTTAGTCCAGATGGTTCAATGATCATTGCTCATGCTTTTCATGGAGCATTCCACCTTTGGAAACAGGCTTCAGTTAGTAAGGTACGTTATTTATTTTTTATTACAAGTTCTTAAGAACATTGCTCTTGTCATTTAATTGTATGGTTAATAGAAAATATCGGGTGTAACAGTACAGCTTAAAATTAATGATAGAATTGGTCCTTCTCTGAGTATAATATTCTGCACAAGCCTCACTCCTGCATAGAAAAGAGGCTGGAATTAACCAGAATGTAAAGCTTGTGCCTCTGTGTGGGATCCACAGTCACTGGAGCAACTTGAGCACATCTGTAGTTGTGCTTTCCTCAGAATGGTACTGAACCACTTAGACTATTTTCTTCTAGGTTGGAGCAATAAATCAGTATTGGTGTCCCTGTAGCTACTTTGAGATCTCATAATTTGTTATTTTCAAATGTCCATTTTATTTTATTTTTTCCTAATCATTTACTTTGGTTACAATATGCTAATCGATCAGTTGAAAACATATTGCTTCTTTGGTGTCTTACTTTAACTTTTTTAATAGAAAGAATGGACTCCAGAAGTTGTGATTTCAGGACATTTTAACAGTGTTGAGGATGTACAGTGGGACCCAGAAGGAGAATTTATCATCAGTGTTGGTTCTGATCAAACTACTAGACTATTTGCTCCATGGAAAAGAAAAGACGAGACAGAGGTATGATCTTCAAAAATAATTTGTGGGATCGGTAAAGGTTTGCCTTTCCTGAGTTTGGAATAAGTCCTTTGAGTATAGTTTTTACCATAAATATCCTCAGGCTGTGATATATTCAAAACTGCTTGTGTAAATGTTTGGCTTAGTTATTCATTATGTGTTGTTTTCACTTTAAAAATACTAGTTGCAAGTTTTAGTGATCACATGAATGACTGCTGTTTAACTCCTGAGTTCACTTCTGGGTTACCTTCAGTTAATGTTCTCCTGGGCTCTGAAAGGCAAGCTCTGAAAGAAGTCATGCAAGAATACATGCCTGATTCTATTGCTCTTGTTTAATGCTTAGCTAAGCACTGTGGAGGATGACCATAAAGATGCACTCAGCCTTGTTCTTTTCCCACATGCTTAATCTAAGCAAACTTCTCACTGTATTTCTATTTTATTTATCTATTTTTATATTATTTTGTTTATGAATGTGACTTTTACCAGAATGATTACCCACCACTGAACTGAACATTTGGCACTTATTCATGCAACTTATCAGGAACAGCTACTCCTGAATAACTATCTAGACTTTAGAAGTCTAAATTTTTTTGATGTTGGGAAACCCTCTCTGGGAATGCTGCAGTTGCAGTTTCTCATTGATCATTCATTTTGCTAGTCTACAAACACAGGGTTGTTTTGGTTTTTCTTTTTTTTCCTGACAGAGTGTTCCATTCAGGAAACTTCCAGAAACTAGAGCACTGAAGTCATGTTAAGCTCTGTGCTAGCTGTGCAACTAGGTGGGGGAGGTAAAGGGTAGCTGTTACCACAGAAGCTTAGCTAAGTCACTAGCATCAACAGTTGCTTGATTTCCTTCTTTCCAGACTGCACAGAAGTGGTAGCAATCCCAGATCAATTTGTAAGCTCTGCATTGTATTTTACAAAGGGCACCTCCAATTTGTTTCCCTGCCTCTTTCCCCTCATCTCCAAGCTGGCAGGTGCAACAGCTCTGTGGAAACGGTAGCATGCTGGATTTGACATATGGAAATGAAGTCCAGGACTAACATGTTATGTAAGCTGACAGCACTCAAAAGAGTTGTCAATAGTGTATTCTCTGTGTCCTACTGAAGCACCACTTTTCATTATGTATACTGTTTGCTAAATATTTATCTGGAAGAACTGAGCTTTACCTATGCAGCTGTTCCTGCTATCTTTTAAATTTTAGAATTGATGAACTGATTTAGCAGAATGATGGCAGCGTTCATATCTAAGTGAATTGAATTATTGTGCTTCTCCTGATCTGACAAACAGCAGCCATTTGGCTGGATAGACCACATGTAAAGTCAAGTGACACCAATGCTTTTTGCTGCAGGAGAAAGCTGTAGTATCCTGTAGGTGGGGTGAAGTGTAGGGTTGTAGTAGAAATGGGTCATATAAAGCGGAATGGAACACTAAGTAATGCAAGCTTTTAAAATGCCAGCCTTTCCTTACCATACTGAGTTCAGCATCTGAAGGATTACAGTAGGTAACATCTGATGTTTGTCTGGATGATTCAGATATCTATTAAGAGTTAGTAATAAAGCTCAATATTTATTTAAAGAGAACATAGTGCTAAATGCAGATTATTATCCTTTAAAATTCCAATTCTGACATAGTGCTGTGTTTGCATGGCAGAAATAAAGAAGAATCATAGAATCATAGAATGGCCTGGTTTGAAATGGACCTCAATGATCATCTAGTTTCAACCCCCCTGCTATGTGCAGGGTTGCCAACCACCAGACCAGGCTGCCCAGAGCCACATCCAGCCTGGCCTTGAATGCCTCCAGGGATGGGGCATCCACGACCTCCTTGGGCAACCTGTTCCAGTGCATCACCACCCTCTGTGTGAAAAACCTCCTCCTAATACCTAACCTAAACCTCCCGATAATACATAATAATACATAGCTTCAATTTTTCATGCAGACTTACTCCTGAATTTTACTGGGTGAAGCTTATTGCACAAACTTGCACAACCCTCCTTCTGCTTTGGTGGGTTTTTTTTGCTGCTGGTTTTAATCTTCTGTGCCATGTTTTGAAGTATGCAAAGATGTACCCAGAGTAGGAAAAGGAGGGTTTATTGCAATTTATTGCACTACTAGCTTTTTTTAGTAATTGAATTTTTTTTCTAATTTGAAAATAAGACTCTCTTCTGAAAATATGAGACTTCACAGATTCTCTCTAGTATTCCATTCATGTTGTATAGAAATTTTAAAAATGAAACCTGAATGGATTTTTAGTGTAGTACAGGCAATTTAGAGTCAGCATAATGCCTTCCCTTCTGTTTGTGTAATATCTGGTATAATAGAAATTCTTTATTGACTGCAGTTTTTCAGGCACATTAATACTGAGGTAATATAAATTAATTCTGATTGAATAAAGTTACAACTAGCAGAACTAAAATTTATTTCAGCTGGTGTATATTTCTGAATTTAGTATATAAATAGCAACAAATGGTCTCCCTAGAACTTTCTTCACGATACCGCATTTGCTTGAAAACAACATTATTTTTTTGAAGAATCTTTGCTTCCATATGTAGAATAAATTAGATTTTGTAGGAAACCAATGTGAACAATTTAATATATTTTTGCTAATATTCTTTGCTTTGCGTGATGATTAAAAAAATAAATCTTACCCATTTAATTTTTGGTTAGCTGTTGGTTCTCTTTCTTGGATTAATGCTTGAAGTATGAGGAAACTAAAAAACTGTTTCCAATGAAAATGTTTCTAAAATCATCAGGGTTTTCCAGTAGTTTTTGCAATAAGGAGCTCTTTTGGTCTTGTCAGTTCTTGCACAGCTTCTACAAAGTGATTTTGCTAATATTAGTTATGGAGAAAAAAACAAAGTAGGAACCTATAGCCTATTGACAGCAATGCTATTGTGCTTCAGGAAAGGCAGATGAAAGAAGCAGGTGTTTCTTGCTACCTTCTTAGGCCTTTCAGAGCTATGGTTTTGAATGCAATAAACAGCATACAATCCTCCTTTTTTTAAAGCAACTTGTGCCCTTTGCTTGAAGGTATAGCATAAGGAAGTTTCAGTGACTAGTTTGCCACACAGGTAAGCAAATGGCCTTGGAGACCTGGGCAGTGACACCATTCACTAATTACAAGAGTCATTTGGTGGAAGAATGGGAGTTAGCTGATGTATGTGAGCATACATCAGTTTTATGAACATCAGTAGAAGGTTGTTAGCTTTCCTTCACGTTAATAAAGTCAGCAATTAATGTATTAATGCTTTTAACATCTCAGAATCTTACTGTTTCTCTGATTAAGAATTTTTAAGCATTTTAACTGCATTTCTGTTTTTGTAGGTAACCTGGCATGAAATTGCACGGCCTCAAGTACATGGGTATGACATGCGTTGTCTGGCAATGATTGGCCGGTTTCAGTTTGTGTCAGGAGCGGATGAAAAGGTGCTTCGAGTTTTTTGTGCTCCCAAGAACTTTATAGAAAATTTCAGTAACATCACTGGTATTCCAATGGAGAAGCTGTGTTCCCGTGTAAGTATTCTAAAGCAGTGATAAATGAAACCAGCCCTTTTCCATGTAAATAATATCAATGCTTTAGAAAGCATCAAATGCATTAATTTCCACTAAAAAAATGTAATGATTCTGAAGCTTAACGATTCTGAAGCTGAACTTTATATCTCCTTCCTCTTCTGCTGGTTTCTCTGTGTGCTTTTTCAAATATATTTCGTGATGTTGTCATAGAACCATGAAGGTTGGAAAAGACCAGTAAGATCATCTAGTCCAACTGTCAACCTATCCACCATCATGCTCACTAAATACTTGAAATAAAACAAGGCATGTTGTCTGAAGATTGTAAAGAATACGAGTAAATAATTAAAAAAAAAAATCAGCCCAAGTAGACTAGAATAGTGTATGTGTTTGGTGATTTGAAAACAAACAAACAATAATGGCTGACAACGTGCTTCTTAATTTGAGGGTGTAGTAGTCTTCTCTATATGTAATTATTGTGTGGTTTTGCATTGTTTTGTGTTTTTTTGTGTGTTTTTTTTTTTTGTAATCATATGTTTGGAAATAGCACCAAGCTTTCAGCACTGCAGTTGGTAGTTCTATATAAATATTTATAAATAAGTATTTCCTCTTGGCTGCGGGAATTTTCTTGTGAGGCTAGTAGATTTCAGTTCTTTTATGCCTATAGCTGTTGTGTACAAGTGAGCATTCCTACTTGGTGGAAAGATAAGACTTGCAGCATTGCCATCCTTTGTTTGCTACTCATTCACTTTAGGAATTAATTCTGATTTTTTTAGCATTTTGTAGAGAAGCCCTCTTTCAGAATTGCATTTCTCATTGCATTTCTGGCTCAAAAGCAATGTTTTCTGCGTTGCTTCTCAAAGACAGATTAACCCTTCCGTTACGTTTAACATTTGATTAATTTTTAGTATTAATTTTTGGTAGCAAGAAGTACATAAGTAACTTACATAAGTACATCTATTGCTTCAATTGCGTTAAGTTGTTGTAACCATTTGTATTGATGACGTTGTGCAAATAACACCGTGCTTTTATAATACTGGCAGATGTCATTATTTTACTTTCATGTAGACTTTCCTTATCAGGTCTTCCTCTGTGTGCTGTGTTTTGATCTATGATATCACAAAATCCTTCACACAGGCTTTGTCTAAAGAGGAAGGCTTCGCAAGCTGTAATGATACAGATACTCTTAAACAGCTTAATTTGAAATAGTTCTGTGTGAATACTTTTCATTAGTGTGTAAGCTTTGTCTTAACTTTGTTCAAACACCTTCCCAAAGAAAGTGCTTAAAACCAAAAAGGCCAGCTTTGTATTCAAACAGGAGGAGGAGGAGCAGGATTACATGCAGTTCAAACCAATTGGCTTGTGTTATACCTCACGTGATAATCAAGAAGCATTTTTGTTTTAAAAGCCACAAACTTGTATGTCTGTGTCAAACATTTTGTCATCAAGATATGAATGTTTAAATAAGTAACATCTTATTCTAGGCTGTCACCTAAATTATAAATCCAGTCTTTGAACTTTTCAAACCCTTGAACAAAGGAGTTTTACAGCTGTTTGATCCAAAACTTCTCCATCTCTGCACAAAGGTCCTGAAGCTCACTTACCTTTGTAATTTTTGGCCATGTATTCCAGCCACATCTCTGTGTTATTTATGTGCTAGATTGTGTTGGAACTCATGGGCAGAGACATTCCCTTAATTCACTTCAGAACAGACTACTTCGCAGTCCTATTGCATTACTGACTGCAGTGCTCTCAGCTGAGCCTTATCGTGTGTGTCCTAAATCCTAAATAAAATTATAGTTCAAAACCTGAATGTAGGAATGAAGATACATGCTTTACAACAAAACTTTTGTGCTGAGGCCTTAGATAAAGGTTTTTATTTTTTTATTTCTTATTTTTTCCCTCCTTGTTCCTCGTATTGTCTCAGGTGTGCTGTGGGTGATTTGGGAGTTTTCCAAAGCCTCCCCTTCAATTCTTTCTAGAAAAGTCCCTGTTGTCACAGGGATCATTAACCTATGCCCTTTAAAACCTGGTCCTATATGACAGTTTGTGAAACCTTTCTCTCTCTTTTTAAATTCAGCTATCTTCTGACCTTCCAGAAGGTGCAACTGTGCCAGCATTGGGTTTATCCAATAAAGCTGTTTTTGAAGGTATGGCTAATAAGAAATAATAGTGAGAAATGATGGTACTTCATGTGTAAAGTTGTTCTTAATAATTTCTTCAGTGTTTGTCTTTTTGTTTGGCAGCACTTAAATATGGCACTTGACAAAAATAGTGAGAACAAGTGAGAATCCTTTCTTGAATCATCCCTTTCTGTGCTTTTGGCTCCTCTCCTAAATATCCCATAGTAAACATTGTGTGAACCCAAAATGCTCATTCCTTGCCTCCCATACTGTGACCCGCATTCTGTAGGAATTAACCAAAGGCCTCTCCTCGTTGTCTCCACCTAAATGTGGGGTTGACTGCAAGCTTGAGGTGGACCTGGAAATATCAGGGGCACAGTGTTACTCGGATTCTCCAAACTGCAGTTGTTCTTACATTTTCTCTATGCTCCTCACTGTTCCCTCAATCAGATTGCTGGTAACTTCTAGCAAAAAATAATTAATTATTATGAAATAAAGCTAGGTTCCACATTATTAAATCAGGGCTGCCCGCTGCTGTTCCTTGTTTCTCTGTAAAATACCAGTATCCTTGACCTCCTAAGCTGTATTCTGGAGTTGTTAGCACCCTTGTAGAGGTTGTAGAAGTAGTGCAGTTTTAAGTGGAATTGGCCACATTTCCTATTCTTCTCCCATAAGAATGAACATAAAGCTTTTGTAGATAAATGGCACTTCGTGAAAGCATCGGGGAAGAGGAATTATTTATCTAATGTGAAGAAATGTTCTTTCAGTAAAGGCTGGAGAGACACCAGATTGTATTCTTGTAGAGGTGGTGGGGACACCAGGGAGGATTATTGTTTGGAGTGATAACTATAACTGAGCTATATCTTGAGACTAGGTTTGGAACTGGGAAATCTGGTGTTTGATAAGGCATGTAGTAAAAATGTACTTTAAATGGAATCTACAAATTAGGTTGGACCTTTTTTTCTCTTTTCTGCCTAAACTTTTATCAGAATTAATAAAGGAAGTATGTGAATGAGATTTGTTTCCAGGATCTTTGATGTTAATACAGCTAAATTGTCCTAAAATCTGTTTGAGAGGAAAAATATCCTTGTTGTACATGAAGTAATTTATTTTGGCAAAAATCTTCTTTCCTGCTCTTTCATAAGTCCTTCACTAACAGAGAGAAATAAGTTCCATCTTCTAGAGTATCTTCACACAGACAGTAATAAAGCTCAGTTGATTTCATGTGCCATACCCAGCAGTAGCACTATAAATAGAAAAGCTGTCAAATTTTTATCTGTTGTCCATTATCGTCCACCAGATGCTATCAACATTGATAGCTTAGGTTAAGGTCCCATAGAACATTGCTCTTGCTTGCTCTACAGGGGAATCTTACTGTGAACAGTGATCACAAGTATCTCAAGTTAGATAAGTGCTTCTGAATTTTATTTTTTATTTTTTTTTTCAAAGAGAAAGAAGGCAGGATGGATAACAAAATAGTCTTTCTGTTCTGCTGAATTCTCTGTACCTACTTTTTTAAACAGCTGAAATGCTTTCAAACGTTTGAAACGCATTCAAAATTTGCATTTCACAAAAAACACTTTACCCCAACTTGATATCTTAAATATTTCTTTCAAAGAAAAAGATAGAGTTGAATTTTAACGTAACTGAATAATTTCAGTTAGTATGTTTGCCTAAAGCTACAAAGGCTGAGCACTTGTCAGTTTTGCTGAAGCTTGCAAACTGTATGTAGGCTTCTTCAAGTATGGCTTTTCATGTAGGTGTCCACATGCTTTGAAGTTAAACCTTGTTTCTTGGATTTATTTTTTTACTTAAATTTTCAAGGAGGAAAATGATTTAACATTGGGGACACAACAGTTTCAGCTCCTACTGACTGATTCTTTGATATATCGAAGTCTCTTTGGGAGTCTTTGAAAGAGACTCTGACAGTGGAGAGGTCAATCTCAGAGTGGAAATGGTCCGAAGGTTAAATTGTTTATTTTTTGTTTTTTTTTACAAAGTCTTCTCAGTGTCATGTGCATCAGAATCACTAGATTCTAATGTTTGCATTAACGTTGCTTGGATTTTAAAAATAACGGAGGGTTTTTCCTTGTATAACACATGCTTATATTTTCTCTTATGTCAAGTATGTTCTCTACAGCTAATAAAGTCCTTATTTTGAATAGGAGATATATCTGCTCAAGTAGCTGAGGATGAAGAAACATTTAATACTATTTCTAATCAGTATCCTGAGATATATTTTCAACCCCTGATCCTTACAGGTATGAGATTATTTTCTATTGTATGAAGTGGAGAATGAGGTTTATTGGGTATTAACTTAGAAGCATAATTTAGCTGATTTTAGATTATCTACTGCCAAATTTAAATATGTTATACAAATGTCTTTCAGAACCTCCTCAAGAGGATCACTTGCTGCAGAATACATTGTGGCCTGAAGTTCAGAAGTTGTAAGTTTTCTTTTTCTTTCTTTTTTTTTTTTCCAGAAAGCTATTGCAACACTAACGTAATCTGGTCTTATAACTCTACATGACTTACTACCTGATTTGACCCTGTGCAACATACATCTTGTAAAATAAATATACGTATTGCAGTGGTAAGAGTCTGAAGAAAAGGGCAGGAACTTTTTGCTTTCTTTTGGTTTTTGGCAGACTTTGCAGATCACGTCTGTCTTTCAGCTGTGGATGTGGTGCTGCTAGTCAAGGCTGATGGGACAAATAAGTAACTTCCTCTCAACGCCCAAGAGAGTTGTCAGATGCAATAGGTGGAGGCAGCAGCTGAAACAAGCTGTGGCTGGTGCTACCGCAGAGTGGTGAGCGTGGATTAAGATGGTTACAGACCCAGTTTGAGTATTGAATGCTGACAGACTAAGTTATGGGTCACAAACATAATAGGTCATACAAATAATTGTTCTGAGGTTGCAGGGTTTTAGAATTCTTCTACTGCGTTTTGTTCCTTCTTTTCCTGAGATTCATCCAAAGTATTAATTTCATAACAATTCACAAATGAAGTTTCTAACATATTCGTTCACTCAAGGTTTCAGTAACAAAAAAAAATCAGGCTACAATTGCTCAAGCTTCAAAGTTTTCTTGAGCTTCACTCAAAAGAGCAGGACCTAACTACAAGTTGCTACATGACAACCGTAGCCAAAAATTTATTTTCTTGACTTATTGCCAACTAGATCAGCTCTTTGAACCTCTCAGGGTGGTTGCAAATGGCAATGCCAGGGAGTTGTTAAGAAGTGGAGGAGATAATGGAAAAAAAAATCTTAACTGTAGCTTTTGCACAGCTGTTTTAAGTGATTTTAGAATATCTAAATTTATTGGGCAGCATTCTCATTTCGGATCTTGAGTATACAAAAGAATGAGTCATTTCAAGTTCTTATGTATTTTCTAACATGAATCTCCTGCAACAGTAATCTCAAGCAGAAGCAAGAATGTTTAGTCTTTGACGACTACATTTACCAATTTTATGGCTTTGAGCGGTGGGAGGGGGGAGGAGGAAAAAAGGGAAGAGGAAACATTTTAAAAAACAACAAAAACCTAACATTTTAGGAAAGCTGTTTGCGAATTGCTTTCATTTGACCGAGTAGGAGGTTTTGTTGGGAACTCATCTTTATGTTCAGCTGGGCAGTTAATCTTCTTTGAATACTTCCAAATGCTTTTACACCAGGGAAGCTGGCAGGAACTAGGCTGTGTCTGTATGTTTTGTAATTACCAACGATTACATTAAATGCTTCTCCTGTGCACGCAATGGCTGCTAATGCATCTGCTTTATTTCAGTAGTTTGGTGGTGATCATAAGTAGTGAAAAGGGGCCAAGGCCAAAATTTTCCTTCGTTTGCCCCTGACATTTCTCATTGTCTAACCAAGTGTTTATTGTTGATATTCTCTTACAGGAGTACTGATTATCAACTCATTTAGTAAAATATCCTTTATTTTATGATGGCCTTCAGGTGATTTATCAGCAATTTTTTCTACTTTTAGAGAAACTGTTAATGATAGAGATACCTTTGTGCAAAGGAAACAAGATGCAAGCTGTCTTTCAGATTTTTTTTTTTGGTTCAGGATAATCTTGAAAGAAGTAACATGAAATTGCATAATGCAGATTTCAAGTTACCATGGCAGCAGAAAAACAGCATGAGGAACTGACTTGCCAAAAATAGCCTCTTTGTTATTGACATTTGTGTATTCCTAGCTCTAGCTCAGCACCAAATTTTGAAGGATTAGCGTTCAGTTTTGATAACTATTTGGTTGAGTGGGTTTTAGCATGAAGAACTTGCTGAATTTTTTACATAATCTAATAACTTTAAGATAAAAATATGATAAATCCTATGAGAATATGCTAATCCTTATCCTCTTGGAAAATTACCATAGAATATATATATGCAATATGTACGTTTTATGTAAGACACTTGGAAGTCTTGAGACAGCCTTTTTGACACTAGAAAATTACAGTAATCATTTGCCTGGAAACTTTGAATGTCCATTTGACTCACCTGTGCATAAAAAGAGTGTTATGAATTACACATTGCTAGGCTAAATCGCTTGTGGCTGGAAATGTCATTTCATTATTCATTCATACAGTTGCTTCTCTCTCCATTGTGAAGCCTTTTTTTGTGCTGCGTTATGTAACGAAGAGATGGGGTTGAATGTGTATGGGTGGAGGGAGGGCTTGTTGCTGGGGCTTGCCGTCTTCATCTTTAATGAAGTCACACCTCAGTGAGTCCCTGCTTGTACAGATGCATGTTATAGTTCAGTTTGTTTTTGGGGGGGCTAGAGGGAGAGTTTATATCTTCTTGGGCCTTCTAGGATTTGCGTGAAGCTTATTGTCACGAATTGTCACTTGTTCAGAATGTTGCTCTAAGCTTTGGGGATTATTCCTGGGGAGTGAAGTTGTAGCTGATGATGGCCCATCATCATGGGGGAGGGAGGCACTTTCTTCTCCTTGATCAGAACTCTGTTCTGATTTAGCTCTGAAGAAATGGACAGTTCTCCAGATAAACTCCTTTGATCAGCAGTATTGCAAAGACTTTGTTATATGGGACTGATGTTCATGGGATTTTACTTACAGCCAAAACAGCCATCTGTTTAAGTGACAAATTACTGTTTGTATCTGTTGAATAGAGGAACTGCTGGGCATATCCCATAGGCGGACTCCCACACTCATGTCTGAAGTTTGGGGTTGCGCTGGCACTTCATGAAGAGTGTGTACAGGCCTTCTGGGAAGAGAGAGACTGGTGGCTGCTTAATTGGAATGTTAATTTGCAAATCTGATTGTGTCTTATAATGATGAAGCTATTAATTTGTGTTTTCCCCTCATGCTTCCACCAGACGGGTTGTCACCATAATGCTTACTTTTAAAGCACATTTCTGAAAGTTGCATTGTATTGGAAACCATTGAAAGTCAAGTTTTTTAAACTGAAAATACTATTTCACTAAAAGTATACTTTCAGTGAAATTCAGTAAAGGAGAAACAGCCTGTGGAATAACTTGTGAAACAAGTCTTCAGTTACTTTGGTTTTATCTCATGTAATGTAGTCTTGCCAGAGCATTTAACAGCGTTTTGATCTTCTGTATGCAACTTTGCTCTTATAAAATAGAAGCATTAAAATTTTCCACCTTAAATAAAAGTAAGACCTAAGACAGCATCTTTTACAAAGTCACACAAGCGTAGGCCAGACCAAGAGCCTCTAGAGACCAGTATTATCTCCAGTGAGGATAATGGCAATAGGAGATTCTGTTTCAAAGATGCAAGATCCTTGCTTCAGTTGGTCAGTCAACATCCAAGAAAATAGTGACTGCAAGTGAAGTGGCTGGCAGGGAAGACAGTGTGATGTATTCTCCAGGCTGAGGCTGACTCCTTGCACTCTGGCTGTGGTGAGTCTAGCTATTTCCTACAGTGTGGCAGACTCGACTACGTGATTTGGGGGTAGGAGCAATAGTGCTGTCTTATGAAGAAGAAAACTGTATGTGAGCAGACACCCCAAGGGGTGTTGTTCCCTTCAGTGTTCTCCCAGTTTCACTGTTTTCAGCTCAGGAGCTTCTGAAGCTGAATATGCATTTTTATCATGTTGCAACAACACTCACTGGTTTTCTCTTCCATTTACTTGTGGAGTTCTGTTTGAACCAATGTAAAATTGCAATACTCTTGATACCTTTTCTCACAGAGGTCAGAAAATGCATTGTCTCTGGTGTAAAGAATCCTCCTAGCAACTTTTGTAGTAGAAAAGACAATGCCCTTTCCGTGCCAGTTGTTGTCTGCAGTTCAGTGTTGTTACCCCTGTCATACAGAGCAAGGGGTAATCAAGTGAATAGTCTCTGAGCATAAGGTCGTGAGGAATAATAAACAGGCCCAGGTACCCCTGTACTTCATGGCACTGAAAACAGTGTCCTTATGTTGTCGTTGTTCAGGAGTGATGATGGAAAAGCTATAAAACGGGGAGGTGACTCCAAGTAAGGCTGCCCTCATGCAAAGACCGTTCAACTTTGTTCATGGCCGTTTCCATATTATTCCTTAAATATTCCTGTGTTCTTGATTAGAAAAGTGAGTTATGTGGCCTAGATTTAATCCGAGAATGCTTATGGCTTTGCTTGGAACAGAAAGTGAAATGCTTGCTTAGGTACTATAAATCAGTACCTCCCTCCAGCAACTGGCATTTAGCTGATATTTTTCTACTGTTTCAAGATGCTTCTGATCTCTTCTGTGACTGATTGTAGTTTGTTAGCCTCTGTTTTTCTTTTGTGATTTTAAAATATATGGCTTCTAATTTTTATTGATACTGTTAAAATTGTTCTACAAGAAAATAAGAGTACATTAGATGCTGTTTGCTTTTTGTTAATAATTGCAGTAGGTTTTGCATTGCTGATGATTTAGGACTATGAAATGTGCTGGGGAGATTGGTCTGTAGATGGTTCCTAAGCACGAAAGAGTTTATGCAGATGTTTAAATTGAATGCAGAGCATTATTAGGATTTATTTAGAATGCAAAACACAAGGTGTTGTTCGTTGAAAGATGTTCCTGGTATATATCTTTCATTTTTGCAAAGGGATTTAAGTTAATATAAAAACCTTAATACATATTGCAGAAATGTCTGTGCTGTGCTAAATAGCTTTTGAAATTTATTTCAGGTATGGACATGGATATGAAATATTTTGTGTTGCTTGCAATAATTCAAACACTGTAATTGCCTCGGCGTGTAAGGTAAGAAAAGATTGTAGCACCATCTAGTGAAAAGTGCTGTCATATTTCTAGGGCTGACAGAGCAGATGTCAAAATTCAGTTTGCACTGTATCTGCTCTTTAGGTTAATATGAAAGATTTCTTATAAATGGCAGTTGCCTTGCAGAGGTGAGGTTGAATGCAGAGATGTTATTATTTGGAAATAATTATGTGATTCATTTAAGTTGTTAGTAAGAGGAATTCTAACAAACACAGTTATAAATAACATTTTTCTAACTGACACACTGTCATTGCTGGTAGAACACAGTGAGACAATTTTAACTTTACAAGGGGAACTGGACTGTAACTCCATTGTAAGTCATAAAAGAGCCCCTTAACATTTTGGTATGTTGAAATGTACGATTGTTATATTTGCCTTATTTAATTCTCACTGATTTTTTTATTATTATTATTATTTTTTCCTCCACAGGCTTCCAAAAAAGAACATGCAGCAATTATTTTGTGGAGCACTTCTTCTTGGAAGAAAATACAGAGTTTGCCATTTCACAATCTGACAGTTACTCAGCTGGCATTTTCACCTAATGACAAACTTCTATTAGCGGTGTCTAGAGACAGAAATTGGTCACTGTGGAGGGAAGAAGACTCATCAGAGTCAGGTAAGGTACATGGGATGGATTTACACATTAGAAGACTTTAAGATTTGTTCAGTATTTTTGGCTTCCAAAGTATTTGAAAGATAATTGGTAAAATATTTTAATGGACACTTTCCTTAGAACTATTAAGTATTTAATAGTGGTATGGGTTCCTGTAGCTTTAGGAAGTGCAATTCGTGGTGTACAGAAAAAACTATAAAGGGAGTTAAAATGTAGAAAAGGATATGATCAGGCATTAAATACTGTTTAATTGAAGTCTGCTGTTTGTCTTCCTGCCTTTTACTTGTGACTGTACATTACAAATTTACTGAAATCAAGTATACAAGCTGGAATGTAGTGTCTGAGTTTCAAACTGGTACTCTGTCATGCAAAACCATTGCCTTGGTGTTCTGCAGAAGCTACACTAGAAGGTTCGGTATCACATTGGTGTGTCCTGTGTAGTACTGCCCTGTCCCTTTTTGCAGGGCATGATGCTTTGAGGCTCTTGACATGATTAATTCTGTCTTTGGTGTAGCTTTCTTATAATCCTATGCAATTCATTAATTTGACTAAGGCTGGCTCTGTCTGTAAAACAGAACTGATAGTAGAGATTCAGTTGACTTTCTCATTAGGACTTTAAGCCTTGCAAAATCATAAGGAGATTGCTACTGAACATGAATTGATTCCTTGAACAGATGCTTATGCTGAAAACAATTATCACTGCACCATTGACTTATTAGCACATAAACATTACTGGGCTCTTAGAAGGTTACTGAGCTCTACAGAGTTTTCTCACAGACTTGACAGTGAGTTTTCACCCTGTCACACAGTGTCTGTGTTCTGGCTTGAGATTCTGTTCTGCTCAGACTTCTATTTTAAAGCCTGGCATATTGTCCAGAGTAGTTAACATATTGGGTTAAAGAGTATGAATTCATACAGAAAGAAAAGAAAACTCTCTTTTCATCTATTCATCATAAACTTTTCAGTCTACAAAACATTGTTATTGGTATAAAGCAAGACTATTTCTATTGGCATCCCTGTAAATGCAGTTATTCAACATCTATGTTCTGAAATGACAGTTCTTTCTAATTAGGAAAAGCATTCCCAAAGCTTTGCTGTCTGCTAATCAGATTTACTGCCTGATTTTATGTGGTGAAACTGCAGCTTATCTTGTTGGGAGCAGATTAAGCTTTGGGATAGGATCATTGTGATTTGAGCTCTTGGGCCTTTATTGGTAACAACTAGAAACTGTAGTGGATTGCTGGGGTACGTGTGTACACATGGTAAAAATTGCACTATGCTAAAGCTTTTGAAGTTGGTGTTTTTATTAAAAACTTGTATGGAACCTTGATATGTAATGCTTGGAATTCATTTCTTTTGAAACAGATAAGCGTATAAAGGAAACTGTTCTCAGTTTTCATGCTGTAAGGACTGAGTGGTGTGGTCTTAAATCAGTACCTAATTATGTTCAATTGATAAGTGTCAGGGAAAAATACTAAGTACTCCTGATACTATTATTAAGTACCTCCCAAGTGCTTTAATGATGAGTGGAACGATGTCCAATTATTCCCGCTGTTCATATTATTCTTATTTATTCTAATTACTTCTAGTAAACAAAGTAGTTGAAGTAAAGGTTTTCCTTTGTTTTATTCCAGGACCAGTTTTCAGTTGCTGTGCATACACAGACAAAAATACAGCTGTTCACAGTCGAATCATTTGGTCTTGTGATTGGACGCCAGATAGCAAGTATTTTGTTACTGGCAGTCGGGACAAAAAGGTAATTAATGTAAAAGGAATTTTAAAAGCCCAGAATTTTTTAAAGTATATTTAAGTTTAGCAAGTGCTATATTCTAACGGACCTGTAGTCTGTAAACACTAAGAGACTGTAGAGTATGTTACCTCAGAAATCAGGGAGACTTTCGTATGCTGGGTAAAGTGCTCAAATATGTATGTACAAGACTGTGGTCTTTCTCCCATCTCAACTTCACACAGAGAGATAAGCACATGTCACAAACTCTTACTGGTATCTACTTAAGGTTTTATTGAATTTTCACAGTATAATCTGTATTTGTTATTAACATATTTAATGCAGTCAAGCAGACTTTCTAAACAGTTGAATCTTTGTAGGTAGAAACTTCTAGGGGTCATTGCCTTTGTTCTGTGCTCTGGGAGTATTTCAATGGAGGGGTTCCTAGATGATTCTCTTTCTCACAGGTCATCATCTGGGGTCAGTGTGATTTACCTGTGACTACTGAAGGCAGTGTGTTGGATTCAATCAAACCTTGTTCAACAGTACTGGATGCTGGAGATTCTGTTACTGCCGTTAGTATCAGCCGTGTGCTTACTCCTGATGGAAGGTATTACTGACCTTATATAGTGCCATTCTGAGTTCAACTTGAAATTAGTATGTTTTTCTTCTTTAGTAATTTTGTGTGGCTTAACAGCTCTTAACATTCAGCTGTCAAGTATTTGACTATTTGAATTCTTTTTTTCTTTCCTAACTTATTTTCAATACGTGGGGAGGGGGAGGGACTGGGGAGAGGATGACAAAGTGGGATAATGCACCTGAGACACATTTGTTCTTGCAGTGATATTGACTGGTCCGATGCTGTAATAACCTTCTTATGAGTATTATATTTTTTATTCTAACCAAATGAATTTACAGATTTCTGCTTTGTTCATTTTTATGAAGCTGCTTTGATTTAAACTGATTTTTTTTTCCCATGAAAAAGTACATATTAATTTGAAGTCTGAGTTGCAATGCTTTGTTTGAGTGCTTAGAATTCTGCAGTTCTCTTAGAATTAATCCAGTTGTTCTCTTTTTATAGGTATGTTGTTGCAATAGGCTTAGAGAATGGGAAGATAAACTTTTATACGTGGAAGCAGAGTGGACAAGAACCATCAGTAGCTGACTGGACCAAGTGTGTTGAGATGGATAACAGGTATATCTTCTGAAGTATCTTAGGAGCAATGAAGTGTTCTTACCAAGACTGATAGTACTGGAATTTTGTTCTTATATTATAAAATGATATGAAACTGCTTTATTTTCATACAAATTTGATATCCTTTTAGGAAAAGACTGATCCTTGGAAACCTACAGATGTCTTTAATCATAATCTGAAAATAAAAACTAAAATAAAGCTTTATTAGTGTTAACCATAGAACAAGATGATACTGAATGGTGGGGGAAAGAATCACTGAGTCGCTGTCTGTATACATTTGCAAAGAATTTTGAAGTAGATGACGAAGTTTTAAAGAGCAGCTTATAGCAAAAACTAAAGGAATTGTAAGCTAAATGTGGTGCTGCTATGGTGACAGTAAGAGAAACTCTACAGAGAGACTTTTGAATATTCAATTTGGAACATTTTCTTAGATTCTTTCTCTATGTATTGGCATCGATAGTATCAGAAATGAAAGCTGATGATGACTTTGGCCTGTGTACTTGAAGTGAATTTGAAAGGGATGCCAAATGACAGGAAATGACACACTAAAAGCCAGAAATCTGTCCTATCTCGGTAACTGAGATGCTAGATCTGCAGCCTAACATGATAAAACTTCAAATCAATAACCATTTAAATTATTGATGACCGTGAAGATAAAATGTCACTGGCATTAATGGCCCTACTTATTTTAAGAACTTCATACCTGCTGATTGTCACAAGTCAGCTTTTCCTCAGTTGGTGGAGTTAAGCATACTAATTATATAAATGTTGATGTTTACATTCACATACCCAACTGTGCTTGACATTTTTCAGTTACATATGGATTTCTTTTTGTTGCAGCCAAAGCCATGCTCTTGCTGTGAAACGTTTGTGTTGGAGACATCGTGAGGGCAGAGCTGGACATAATGATGAGAACAACAGCGAGTGGTTGCAGCTTGCAAGTTGTGGAGCTGATCACTGTGTTAAAATATTCAATGTCAACAGATTTGCTCTTTAACAGAGACAGCAGGCCTGTCTGCAAAATGAATTCACAACACTTTTTCAGTATTGTTTAATCTTGTTTTTGAATTCTCTTTTCTGCTGTGGAAAATGAAACATCTGAAATATAACTTATTAAAACAACTTTGATAATTGGAAATATTTTTCTAATTCTGTGCTTCTGGGAAATGTGAAGTATTTATGTTTTGATTGGTTAATATCCTGGAGCTTAGGGGTAGGAGGTGTGGGATATGGCATAGAAGAATGTTAACAAGACCTCTTTGTTCACTGTGAGTCTGGAGTTGGTGGGAAGCGGCCGGTACTTGGGTTTTTGCATGCTTGGGTTGACAAGTGGAATATGGAATTGTTTGAAACACCTTATTCCTATCAAATGCTACTGTCAGTTAGCCTGTCAGTGCTGACACTATGTTTCAGCATCTGTAGTTAACCAGAGATCAGAGTTGAATACACACCTCTCCCTGGTAGCCTTTGGAATGTTTATTATAGCACCTATCCAAGTCTTAGGTCAGCCTACTTTAGAACAGGCATGTCTAAACCACTGGCTGCATGCAGCCCTGCCTTGCCCTGCTCTGTAAGGATGGTGACTCTTCCCTGCAGTGACCCCAAACATGCACCCATCACTATTAACACTGTGTGGATGGAAACGGTGGACAAAGAGAGGGCAGTGCTATACAGTGCTGACTCAAGTGATGGCAAGTAATTGTATGCATTTTGATATACTGGCTAAGCACAGTGCTCTGATCAACAAAGAATACGCAGTCATGCTTTCCATTTTAATAAAGGAGTTTGAGAATAGGTTTCAAGATGGCAAAAAAAATCATGAATTTGGGTTTGTGAAACCATTTTCAGTTGATACAAATACATTACCTGCAAGTTTTCAAATGCATTGTACAGAGTTGCAATCAGATATTCAACTTAAAAATCTGATAATGTCTTACAAAAGTCTGGTAGAGAGACATCTCTTAAAAGAGGGAAAATACCTTTCACATCACAACCACACCTTATTCATGTCATTGCTTTTTGGCAGTATGTTTGTGAACAGATGCCAAGTATAAAGTACAAGAAGAGTATAATTTCATCAAAAATCTTTGAGCACCTTGAGAGCTCACTGAGAATTGCAACCACTTCTGCTGAAGAAGACTGATGTATTAGTTTCACAAAACAAGGTCAAATATCCCACTAGTCTTATGAGGTTTGTTCCTCTCTTTGTTTTTAGAAAAAATATTTAAAATGTTTTGTTAGTTAGATATAAAACAGTACATCCTATTTTATGATGTTAGCTGTTGACATCAGAGGTGGATGTTGGGCTTATGGCAGTAGAGGTTGAACCTTCCTACCACTATCCCGTTACATTTTGTAATGGATGGCAGTAGGGGGGCACTCTGACACAATGGCATCTGACGTGGAAAGGTGTATGAAGCAAAGGTGTGTCGCTGAATTCCTCCGTATTGAAATATTTCAGTATCTAAATTGCAGCTACAGGAAAGAGGGGACAGACTTTTTAGCAGGGTGACAGAGCAAGGGGGAATGGTTTCAAGCTTAAAGAGGGTAGATTTAGATTAGATATAAGGAAAAAGAGTTTTTACAGTGCGGGTGGTGAGGAACTGGAACTTGTTGCCCGATGTTGTGGTTGTCCTGTCCCTGGAGACCTGAAGAGCTAGGCTGGATAAGGCCCTGGGCAACGTGATGTTGCTGTGGTGTCCCGGTTCGTTGCAGGGGAGTTGGACTAGATGGCCCTCAGAGGTCCCTTCCAACTCTAAGGTTTCTATGATTCTAAAAAATGGCACCCATTGTCATTCGTCAACGCTTGGTAAATGAATGTGGAGATCAAACAGTAGGTGTGAGCACAGTGAGGCAGTGGGTGGTGCGTTTCAGCAGTGGTGACTCTTGTGGTACAGATTTTTATAAGCCCAGCATTCAGGCTTTTGTTTGTCACTAGCAAAAATGCACAACTAATGGTGGTGACTGTGTGGAGAAATAGTGTTTTGTAGCTGAGAATTTACTCTATGAAACAGTATTGTTCTCTTTGTATTGGCTGTAGTTTCCACGGAAATAAATAGGAGGCATTACTTTCTGAACAATGTATGTATATGCAGCTCAAGACAATTCCTCTTTACTCATTGTGGCCTAGGCAAGCCAAAGGGTTGGACATCCATGCTCTAGAAGGAGCATTTTGTCCTTATGCTTGAACTACTTGTTTTTCTTGTGAAGAGGGAGCTTGAAGCCTAACTCTCAGACAGCTTAAATCTCATGTGTCCTCCGTATAAGTGAGAGCCTTCCCTGAGCTATAGGAGAGCCATCTCTTTCTTGCTTGTGTTCTGTCCTCTGCAGTTTAGGCTTGAAAAACTTAGGAATCTTAGTAGGCTGGAGCTGAAAGGTGGCAACTGATCCTTATACTGTATTCTACTGACTTCCTGTCTTTTGAGTGCTTTGGTGAGAAGTTGAACAGTTAACTTAATTGTCTTATTGTATTGTAACTAGGACAGAGTAACAATAAAAGGTGAGTACTTCAGGAAGGATACTTTTGCCTTAGCAGGGAAACCTCTGTTTTCAGAGTCTAGTTAGAAGTTAGTTAAACTGTGAGATTGAAATAATTTTTGTTCTGAAATTAATTGTAACCCAAGCTGGTAGTGCAGAAATAACTGGAATTGTGCTTAACTTTTTGTTGCAGCTTTAGCTTAAGAATACAGTTCCTTTGGGGAGGAAGGGCAAACTCCTTTCAAACTAACTATATATTTTAAATATTTTTCTATTTTAGCTTTTTTATTTTATTTTATTTTATTTTATTTTTTGCAGCATAAAAACTTAAAACATCGTAGGAAAATAAAATCTTTATTAAGATTTTATGTAAGATTTATATAAGATTGCTATATTCACTTTATTTGTGGTACACAGTGCTTCCTTCGACTTGTATACCTTAAGCTTTTGAGCAATTTATTTCACCTGTGCCAGGAATTCCTAAATTCTGTATCCTGACAAAAGGCAGACTGTATCCTGACAAAAGGCACAGTGTTCATGAGGTTTCATTGAACTTTATTACTAATTTGATATCTTACCTTCAAATTGCATTAATTACTAGATAGTCCTTTCCAAAACTTGCACGTCTTGCCATACAGGGAAAAGCAAAACAACCTATTAATTGTCCCTCTCGTATTTTATGCTATCACTGAACAAGCTTTATTTACCATTACCAATATTGTTGTTAAGCGAGCATCAGCTATTACCTGATTTAATGCATTCCTTTATATCTGGGATTTTTGTGACTCAGTCATATTGAAGAGCGTACCTCATTGTTCCGACTTTAGATACATCTGATCAGTCTATTGATCTCCTCAGTTCAAATGTTTGTAACATACACTTTTTATTTTCATTTAAGGTAGAGATCATCCAGAGCCAAACACGCAGTAGATTTTATAATGTAGAATGTTATGTTTGTTCACGTATCACTTCACTATGCGTTTAGTTGGCTTTATTTTTTTAACACATACTTCTGTCTTTTCAGTAGATCCACCGTAGCCTTCTCAAATCAGCAGCTGGGTAACAAGTTGGGTGTTGACTTCATTTTCTGAGCTGGTAGCAGAGAATTTTTTGGATCCATATGAGTGAGATATGAAGGAAAAAAGTATAATTTTAGAGGTCATTTTGTGAGTAACATTGGCTGCCTAATGAAGAATACAGTTCTCTAAGCAGCAAAATAATACCTTTAAAGATGACTATAAAAGCACCTAGAGAATTTCTATGTTGCTGGGTTTTTTGTTTTTTTTTTTTTAATTTATTAAAAATAAAATGAAAAAGAATGAGAGAAGCAAGCATTTTCCAGGTGTTGGCAATATTCACTCTATTCCCATTATCCTTGTTTTATTGGTGCTATAAATCCTGGTGGAATAACTTGCCTTCTTGCTGTATTTCCTTCTTTCTGCAAAACCTCAATTAGAATTTTCTACAGTTTTTGCCCACTTGAATGGCTGTCACTTTTGTTTCTCCCATGCTTTTTCTTCGTGTGTACTTTACTGAGAGAAACTATTTCATACACTGAAATACTGCTTCCATTCATGCATGCATGATTTATTACATTAAAAAGAGTTGTGACTTCAATCCTGTTTACCTGCCTGACCTGGCCATGGTCTTGTTTACCTACAAAGATCTGTTAGTTCTGTATTTTCTCCTGTGCTGCTCTGGTGCTCTGTCAGTGCTGTCCTCTGCTGACAAGTGCCATGCCTCTTTCCATTCCAACGCACCCTGTTTCCTAGGAGTGTGATTGTTTTTCATGGCTCTCCTTGAATGAAATCTCTAGTTGTTCTCGGGTACATTTAGAAGATAGTTGGCCTCTATATTTTGCAAGTTGTTTAAGTCTCTTTGTTGCAGATAATCCAATGCCTTAAATAAACTTCAATAAAAATTTAAAGTTAAATTCAGTGTTTCTTCCAATATATCTTCTCAAGACAGTCATGTAAGCTGTGCAAACTCAACACAGCCTGTTACTGTATTTGTTTTTCCTTAACAGGGTGATCGTGTACAGCGGTCAGAAGTAAAAACTTACTGTCTGGAATCACAATGTTCCTTGTCTTTGCATTATTCTTTCCCTGGCAGTGCTTAGGTAAGGCTTAATGACGCTGTTCCAGTGATAAAAAGCCACAGGCAAATGGTGCATGTCAAAACGCACCCATCTAGAGCAGCCTAATCCCCTGCATTGCATTTTCTAACTCTGATTAGAACTTCTGAGTTTGTTTTCATTTCTGTCACCAGAACGGACAAGGGCAGTGTGCTTATTTTAAATCCCAGTGCTCCAGCAGGATGCAAAGCTAATGTGACATCCCTAATATACTGAGGCTCTCCATAGTACTGCTTATAATTTACTGTCCTTTTTTTTGACCAACCCTTGCTTCTGAAGTGTGCAGAACTGGGTCTGTGCAGGTTTAGAGAGCTAAGCTGCTTAGTGCCTCTGCTGTGCCGAAGTGTTACTTCCTGAAGTACCCTGGGCTGATTGATGGTACGCACTTCTGGAGCTTACCGTTAAGTAATAGCGTGCCTTGAACGAAATGTTGCCATAAATGCTAAAGCAGAAGAGGTCTCGTGTCCCACAGGTTTAGCCCCTTAGCTAACTGCAAGTTTTCAATAGTTTTCTTATGGTTATGTGTGTTGGTGTTCCCCTCCAGCCTGACCCCAAGTTGCAGATCCTTGTCTAGATGCTGGCTTTTTTTTTTCCTTCTATCCATAGACTATAAGATCTGTGGATTTTTACCTTCAAACTTTCTGCATTCATGACAGACTGGGGTTGAATTGTGCCAGTCGATTAGAACAACTTACAAGGATATATATGTATATACTTGTAAACCAGGAAAAAGGTTGGATTAGGTTAAAAACTCATTTACAAAAATGGAACTGCAACTCTGACCAAATACGAGTGCTTGCCTCATGTTTGCCCTTATGTAATTAATGCTTTGTCTTTTTTTCTTTTGTGATGGTGTTTATCAGAAGATAAACATCTTGCATTGGACCAAGAAAACAAAACAGTTTACTGGATTGTTCATCTGATTGCTGTTGAATAATACCACAGTAGCGTTATCAACTTTTAGCCCAAAATCTCAATTCTAGGAAGCAAACTGCTTTATATATTGCAGTTGTTGGGAAAGTTTCCAAATATATGGGTTTTGTTTGGTTTCTTTCCCTCCCCTCCAATCCCTTTGGAAATATGGGCTGTTGAATCTTTCTGCATCAACTCCAGGCAGAAATACATCTCAAAAGCCCGTGATCATCACAGTCTGAATCTGTGGTATCTGTTTTCAAATGTGATGCACCATAGTGCATTATTCCCAGTCATATTTGAGTTGCAAAGTTAGACTGCTGCTTTATCTCCTACGTGGTTCAAAGCCCCAAGGAAATGTAAACCAGCTGTGCCAGTGGTCTCTCCAAGGTATCCCATTCAAGAACACCCAGGAAACACATCATTAGGAAGGAGAGTGGCATGTTATGCAGCAGGAAATCTTGAGTCTGGCATCTTAAATGGATGAAAAAAATGTTTTTATCACACGGCAATGATGTATTGAAGTCTTTACTGGCTCTTTGTACAGGAAAAACCAAAATAGAAAGCAGTTTGTAGTTTCTCTGAGGACTTTTCCTTTGTTTTAATGACCAGCCCTTATGTACATTGTACGTTATGTTCCATGTACGGTGCCATTGAAAGTTCGACTTAAAGGAGTAGGATTGTCTTGTCTTAAAAAGGAAGGATCTGTGAAAAAGAAAGCAAGAAACTCTGTGGGTCTTGTTCATAATTAGGGATCTATGAACAAAAAAGCCATCTTGAATCTTTCTGTCCAGAATGTAGGCATCCTCAGGTCTGTTTTGAGCTTGAGACTGACTTCTGTGGGGAGGATGTTGTGGCTTGCACCAAGACCTGGAGAAAATGAGCTTGCGTAAAATGGAAAGAGCTGATGTTCAGCCTGAGGAGCGCCTGCCTGGTGCTCGCTGCACAGTGCCACCACTGGTGAGTTTTGGTAGTGCCTATTTTTTAGCTATGAATTGGGGAAAAAAAGGAAGTTTCCACGTTATGCTAAGCCTTAAAAAGAATGTATGTATTCTGTTTTTGTCTGTCTTGTGGTCTGAAGCTTCAGAAGCAACAAGAAGCTGGTGAAAATTTCAAGGAAGTCAATTATTGAGCTCTCAGCTGTTGGAAACTTTGGCAACTGTGAGCAATTGCTGTTTTCCCAAGTATTTAACAGGAAGAAATGAGAATGCTCTGAGGCTTGCTGCTGGTTGCAGCTATCGTGGAGATGATGGGACAGGAGGAAGCAGCTGATCCTCATTTAGGCTAGAATCTCACTTTAAGGAAGAAGTGGCTGTTGCAAATAAGAAAACTTGAAGATAGCTGTGGTGGGCAGCAAAAATACTGCTTGCTCTGTTTTAAGGAGCATCTGGAGCTGTACAATTCATGAGACAAAATCTCTGATAGTACAAAAATCAGACGTTGTCATTAGTGCATTAGGAAGCTGTTGGAGGTGGGAGTTGAGCACAGTTTAACAGTGCTCTGCTACTACTATTTTACCAGTTTACTAGGATCTACAGCAGCTTGGAATAGTAGTTTTGTGGTGGCTGGGGAGGGTGTTTACCCAGTAACTTCCCTAGCCCTTCAGCCTCCTACCTTTCCCAAATTTGCCCAATGATTCTGGGGCCTTCCTTCCAATGCTCCTCTTTGGCCATCTTCATGCCTGTGTCAACCCCTGGTTTTCCCTTCTCTTCTACTACCTTTTAATTAATTCTAAAACTCCAGCCCATTCAGAGATCACAGTATAAACCCTGTACCCAAGAGACCTCAGCTGCCTCCCTGCTGCTCATTGCCAATCATGAATTCGAATGTGGGGAGAGCAGTGGAGCCAGCACATTTCAGCTATGTCTCCATGTATTTGCACCATCCCATGGCCACAGAATTCAGGATCCAGGCTGTGAGTATCTTTGGGATAGGAAATTTCACAGAATCATTGAATCATTGAATGGTTTGGGTTGGAAGGGACAATTAAGATCATCTAATTCCAACCCCCCTGCTATAGGTAGAGACACCTCTCTTTAGACCAGATTGCTCAGAGCCCCATCCAGCCTGGCCTTCAATGCTTCCAGGGAGGGGGCATTCACAACCTCACTGGGCAACCTGTTCCTATGCCTCACCACCCTCACAGTAAAGAATTTCTTCGTAATACCTAGTCTAAATCTACTCTCTTCTAGTTTAAAACCATTTCCCCTCATCCTATTGCTACATGCCCTTAAAGAAAAACTCTCTCTTTCCTGTAGGCCCCTTCTGGTACTGGAAGACCACTATAAGGTCCACCCAGAGCCTTTTCTTCTCCAGGCTGAAGAGACCCAGCTCTCTCAGCCTGTTGTCACAGGGGAGGTGCTCCAGCCCTCTGATCATCTTTGTGGCCCTCCTCTGGATCTGTTCCAACAGTTCAATGTCGTTATGTTGGGAGGCCCCAGAACTAGATGCAGTACTCCAGAAGGGCTCTCATGAGAGCAGAGTGGAAGGGAAAAATCACTTCCCTCGACCTGCTGGACATGCTTCTCTTGATGCAGCCTAGGATACGGTTAGCCTTCTGGGCTGCAAATGCACATTGCCAGCTCATACTGAATCATCAATTGACTCCCTCAAATCCTTCTCCTCAGGGCTACTCTCAAGCCATCCTTTGCCCAACCTGTTTCTCTGCTTGGGATTGCCATGACCCAGGCACAGGACCTTGCACTTGGCCTTGCTGAACATCATGAGGTCGGCGTGGGCCCACCTCAAGCCTGTCCAGGTCTCTCTGGTTGGCATCCCTATCCTCTGGCATGTCAACTACGCCACTCAGCTTGGTGTAATCTACAAACCTGCAGAGGGTGCACTCGATCCCACAGTCTGTATCACCTAAAAAGATATTAAATAACACCAGTCTCAGCACTGATCCCAGAGGAACGCCTGTTGTCACCGGTCTCCACTTGGACATTGACTGCAACTCTCTGACTGTGGCCATTCAGCCCATTCCTTATCCTGCGAGTGTTCCACCTTGTGGCGCTGCCTACAGGAGAGGATGAGGCCAGTTCCCACTGCAGAGCGCTCTGGGCTCCCTGTGTAGCTCCCTGGTGCTCATATGAATATAGCTCCTGCTCTTACCCTGTGTGATGCACTCTCTCTGAATTTGTGTTCGGTGGCATTTTCAAACCTTGCTAGCATCATCATTTTATTTTCTGTAGTAATTCATCTGTGCTGTAATGCAGTGATGAGACTGAAAATGATCTCTCACTCTTTATGGAAGGAATTTAGAGTAGATCAGATGGCAAATCACTTAGCATAATGACAGGGCCCACCCAGTACCACAGGAACACCAAGCAGGCATGCCCTGGATGTGAAGTGCTCTAAAAATCTGCTCCATGTAATTGATGCTTGCATGATTCAGCCAACCTTCCTGCTGTACCATTGTGAGGGAGGGAGGTGCTGTGCCTAAGGTAACTGCCATGTTACAATAGAGTCACCTGTATATGGATTCTAGCTGATCACAGCTAGAGATGTAGCAAACAGAGTTTTCATTGCAGAGGAGCTGTTTCCCTTTGAATGTGCAAACAAGGATTCTCAGTTTTGTGGGTTTTTTTTCCTAAGCTTTTCCTCTTTACTCACCCATTTTTCTTTTAAGAGGATGTCTTGCCTTCTCAGTCATTTCTCCATTCTTGCAGGCTCCTAAATCCCCATCCAATTCATCCTTCTTTGCTCTGCGTCCTCTTCTCTATTCCTGTTGTTTATGTAAGATAATCCTATTCTTTTTAGTACATGATCCTAAGGGAGCGTATACATAAAATGTATAACATCCTTTTAGTTTATCTTCTGCCTTCTGTATCTCTGTGTATGATTCCTCCTTCACTGGGTTTTGGGTTTTGGTGTTTACCCAGGCTGTCCGGTCTCATTACCTCCTTTTTCTCTGACAGCAAATCGGTAGCGGCGTATGTGTGAGCAGCATACCTTCCTCTCTTCCTAAAGCATATGCTTTCTACCTGCCACTGGGGAGAATTTTTTTCCTCTACAAAAGCGAATTGACTGCAGTCTCCAAGGGAAGCTCTCCGAGTACTTTTCAAGATAAAACAATTGTTATGTTTGCCTTTCCATTTCATAATCTCAGACAGTCCCTATCCTAGGAGTTTTCATATAAAGATGTACGTCTTGGAGAGAATATCAGTACTCCACAGAAACTCCTTTTAGAGCTTAGGGAGCCTCCTACCAGTCAAACCTTTTGTTTTGATGTAGCAGGCAGTCCTACATGGAGCCATCACGTATGAGTTCTCCAGATGCTAAAAGTCATCACTGCTGTGTGCAGAGAACATGGAGATGTATTGCAGGTTTCTCTCTGCAGAGGGGACTGAGTAGGATCTTTGAAAGAGCTGCAGTGCAGGGAAGAGCCTGAGACTCCTCTGCATTGCTGCGTTGGTCTTCAGGGTGACTCTCTCATACAGCCAGGGGCTGAAGGTGCAATGTTACTGTTGATGGTGGGAATCTACCATGGGTATATTGGTCAAACTTTTGCTTTCTTGTATTCACACCCGTGTCTCTGTGTCTCAGATGTGGCTGTGCCTCCAGTAACAGTTCCAGTTTACTAAACTCACTGTTTGAGATGGGAGCTGCTCTTTGCCTGCTAGGTGTTGGTTCAGGCAGATACACTGCCCTGTGGTTATAGCTATACAGCATAAGAGCATGTGAAATATAATCTGGGAAGTGTGTAAGGCCAATAAAAAGGTGAAAGTGATGCTTTTGGCTTGCTGCTGCTATGAAAAGATCAGTTTCAACTGTTTCTTGTATGGGAACTGTTGAATCATGGCCTGAACCTCTGATTGACCACCTGAGGCGAGCGCTGAGTCAGCTGCAGAGGCACAGGTGAATGCAATTTCACCTGAGTGACCGGAAGGGGTGGAGCCTGGCTCCACACCTCCTAGACCCCCATTTAAGGGCTGACTCCCAAGGAGGATGGACCTCTATCTGGAGATCACTCCTCTTGGAGCCCTTCTGCGAGCCTAGGACATGGGTAAGCTCTTTTATTTCATTTCTCCTTTGTAAAGTGATAATCTCTCTGGTCCAATACCTGTATACCTGTTTGCCATACATTTCTACACATCAAAGAGAATATGAGTGTGTTTGATTGTGTGAGAAGTAGCTCATAACAGGAGTTACACCTGGGATGTGAAATTCTGCAGTTGGTCCTCGTGGTGAAATTGGTTCTTCTTAAATCTGCTCTGAATCTTCCTTGGTTTTGTTTACGCTCATTGTCTCTCCCTGCAGTGCACTCCTGTGAAGATCTGGGCTCCTTTTTCCTCATGGATTCCTCTTAAAATTCTGCTCCAATTTAGAAAATCTTTCCCATACTGAGGGTCCCAAAACTGGACACAGTGATCTACGCATGATCTTGCTTAAAGAGGAGGTTCTAGTTTATGCTATGCAATTTCCCCACCTAAGAGGCTGGTCCTATGAAGTGCAAGTCTATCTTAGAATCATTAAAGTTGGAAAAGATCTCTAAGATCACCGGTTTCAACCATCAACCCATCCCTACCTCATCCACTAACCATGTCTCCCGGTGCTACATCCGCACTGTTCTTGAATGCCTTCAAGGATGGTGATCCCACCACCTCCTTGGACAGCCTATGCCACTGCCTCACCACTCATTATGAGAAGAATTTGTTCCTAATATCCAGCCTGAGCCTTCATTGGGGCAACTAGAGGCCATTCTCTCTCATCCTATTGCTGTTACATGGGAGAAGAGGCCATACCTACTTTGCCACAGCCTCCTTCAACCTCCTTTCGGGTCCTTGTAGAGAGAAGTAATATCTCCCTTGAGCCTCCTCCCCTCAAGACTGAACAATTCCCCTTCCCTCAGGCTATGTTTCTTTCTCTTTTACTAAGATGTACTCTCTACACTGTGGCAATACTGCATCTGGAGACAAAAGACCTCCCTCCAGACTATGTAAGTGTGCTTGAACTGTGTTTCCATCCTTCCACTGGGCAGAAGGAAGAGCTGATTGCAAGCCCTATTCGCCATCTTTCTATAAACTGGAATTTCTAGCATGGCCATTTATTTAGGCACAGTCAGGGGCTGACTGCACTATGTGGAGGAAATGGCATGTTGGTGGTAAAGCCAAGCAGCCCCTCACAAATTCTCTATGAAAAATAAACTTATCTTCTGTCTCAGAGGAAAATAAATGGGTACTATGTAAAATGCTTAAATATGGTCATTTCACTGAAAAATTGGTGATATATTATTTTAATATGCCTCAGGCCACCAGGTGGCAATATAAGGAAAAGGATAAACACATCTGCAGAACCTGCCATGTATATGTGAAAAATCAAAATACATTTCACATATATTCAGAGACAGGTATTTGGTCTCCTCTGAGTTGTTTAAATGCAGTGTTTCAGTGATAAGCATTTCTCATCACAAAATGCTGATTCTGAAAGCAATTTTTTCTGTTTTTGTCCTGAAGATGTGAAAACATTCATACAACTTCAGAAAATGATGTGCACCTCCTAATCACAGTGTCCTATCATCTTTTGTAGGCATTCTTCCTCACCCCAACATCTCCTTTTGAAGAGGATGTAAAATATTGTAATTTTCTTACTTTGATTTGCTGAAGTGTAAAAAGAGACTTAATTTCCTGTATCTATTTTGCTGCCTCATTGCAGCATGTCTTGTTTGTTGTGCTTTTTTTTTTTTTTTTGAAAGGTTGCCTAACCATGCTGATGTCCCGGAAAGGGCTTCATCAGCTGGTGAAGTCCCATGCACCTCCTGAAGGCAGTGGCAATTTGAATTGAATAGTGGCACACGGATTGACATGATGAAGATCTCTCAAACTCCGGTGATCTATGGTTCAGACATGTGGTTTGGGGCTGGAGAAGAGAAAGCTCTGGGAAGACCTGATAGCAGCTTTTTGGTATCTAAAGGGGGGGCTATAAGAAAGAAGGAGACGACAGACTCTTCAGCAGGATCTGTTGTGTTAGGACAAGGGGAAAGGGTTTAAAAATAAGAGGGGAGATTTAGGTTGAACATATAGCTCTGAGCAACTTGATCTTGCTGTAGATGATGCTGTTCATTGCAGGGGAGATGGAATAGATGATCTTTAAATGTCTCTTCCAACTCTAAGGATTTTATGATTCAATGAAATAGTTTTGAACTAAGAGAAGAGAGATTTAAATTGGATATAAATAAGAAGTTTCTTACATTAAGGGTGGTGAGGCACTGGCACAGATTGCCCGAAGTGGTGGTAGATGCCCCATCCCTGGAGACACTCGAGGTGAGTCTGGACAGGGCTGTGAGCAACCTGATGTAGCTGTAGGTGTCCCTGCTCACTGCAGGTGAGTTGGACCGGGTGGCCTCCAAAGGCCATCTCAGACAATTCAGTGATATCTTAAACCAGAGGAAACATCCATGTACATATTACCTATTGATGGATTTCTTTCTTCTCTCATGGATTTGTCCACCAGGGGAATTCCCCAGCTTAAGTCTGTGCCATGTGAAGAACCAGCTCCTGTTTGTTTTGGATGTTAAATGCCTGCTTGTTCTTCTATTAGGGGGGAAAAAAAGAAAAGGTTAGCCATTTTCCACTGCCTTCGTGTTGTTTTTGATGTGAGACTGTACCCATAGATTCCTTTTTCAGGCTGAAAATACCTACTGTATCTGAGTCTCTCTTATGGTATCTGTACAGTTCCTTTCATCAGTCTTATTGCCTCTTCTCCAGCACTGCAATATTTATAGCAATTTAGAAGTATTTATTACTCTCAGCCTTTTCATTTATTAATATTTGCCTGGAAGTGTCTACTAAACCAAACTGCTTATTTGATGTAATGACAAATGTTTTTTTGTTTGTTTGTTTTTGTTTTAAAACAAAACTTTATTTGAAGCAGCTAAGGCACAGTGTGAGTGTAATACTGTCACACTTGCATAACATAGAAGGGGATTACTGTACCTCCTGGGTTTGTGAGCAGTACAGTGACTTGTGTTTTTTCCATGTTAACCAGGAAGATCTTTCATAAGGCAAATGAAGTGTGAAACACTGCCTTGCTCCTCCACAGCTCACTCACCATAGTGTGTCTAAAGAGGTCTGCTGAAAGCAAGTAAAGGCTTGCTGGTCTTGGAGAGCTGTTCTTCTCCTGTAGTGCTGGAGTGGCCAGGTCAGCTATAAGATGTCAAAATGCAGTCTGCTCACTGGTAAGGAAAGCCATGTAAAAAGATGCTATGTGCTTGTCTCCATGTGCCTCAACTGAAAGTGTGGCTTACATTTTTGTCTAAGAGGGAACAGGTGTTGGAAAAACATGGTTGACTGATGGTAAGAGCTGGTGGGCCAGGTGAAGAGCCAGCCTAACTGAGAAGGAAGTGCCCGATTTCAGCCCAAAGGTGTGGCAGAACCACAGCAAATGGAATTTGGGGCTGGACTAGAAAGTTCCATGGTAGCACAACAAGGTCCTGTGAAGTAGGAGGCTTGCTGTAGTGCTGTGACAGGCACCTTGTGTTTGTGTGTAGTTACGGGAGAAAGGTGAACATACATTTTTGACGAAGATCTCGTGTCCCTTTTCTGTCCCAGCAGTGCCATATACACTCTAAGTCACTGGGATGAGGGAAGCACTTCCCTTATAGTATCCTGATGCACACTGCACAAGGCTGCCCAAAACTGCACGCGTAGAGATTTTTGTGCTTATACAAAACCTTGTCGGAAATGCTCTGGAGCCTACTATGTTTGCTCTCCTTTCAAGTGCTGGAGACAAAGAGTTGCTCCTCTGGGGAGGTGAGCCTGACAAAGTCTGGCTAGTCTGGTCATCTGGATCTGGGCCTGGGGGTCATTCTTCTGTGAGGTCTTTTCTTTGCAGACATCTCCCCATCCCATACTGCAGGTACTCACTCACAGGTTGGTGATGTTTGAAACTGGCCAGAGCTACTGACTGTGACACCATCCCTGTGTTTGAATCCAGAAGTTGTTTGACGTGTCGTGTGGCAGCATGTCTGCAGACAACCACTTTGCCTTGGCTTCAGAAAGCATACCATGTCACAGCCAGACATACTCTTTCTTTTTTGTCATCAGCTGTTGGCTAATACAAACAATATTCACTTCCCAAGTGGTACAGATATGCAAATCAACCTTTCATAGGCTAATGGCCACATGAAGCTTTGCTAGCAGGCATTCACAACATGTGGAGATATGTTGATGCCAGATGCTTGCAGGGTTTTGTCTGTGCTGTTCTCATTTCCAGGAGGATAGTCAGTACCAGGCTATTTTGGGAGATCCACTGTGGGCCTGGATCAATGTCTTGTGCTTCTTTCAAAGCATCAGGCAGTGGCACTCCCCTGGGTGTGACAGGATCAGCTGGCCCCTGCATGGTGTCATGATGTTGCCTAAAGCTCCCGGCCTGTCTAGCTGCTATAACACGGCTCAGACACTGAACTAATGTCATGTTGTGACATCTCTGAGAGGTGGAAGTCTTTCAGGATGCAAACAGAATAATGTATCATTCTTGGTGAAACCTTCTGGGGAATCGTGTTGTGAGGGGATGAGCAAAGCTGCAACAAAATCATCAGATTCTTTGGTCTTTTCAAACTACAGTGACACCGTAAATAGCATTTTATAATGAGATGAAGGCCAGTCGTACTGGTAAATATGGAACTGGTAGACTTGGTATTAGTATGGGATTGCTATGAACGAAAGAGAGCCCTGACTGGGTGGTCTCTGTTTTAATCCACCTGTGTGTCCTGCTGTTGAGATCATGTTCATTCCAGGGACTTCTATTTTAAATAGATGAGCTGACTTAAGATACCCACTGGAAGGGCCTTCACTGGCATTTCTGACAATATGTGCAATTATTCCAACACCAGCATGACTGCTTTGTTGCCAAATGCTATTCTAATTTATATCTATATTAGCCCCAAAATTGGTGTAGCTAAAACAGTCAACTCTAACACCTCTTTGTGTTTGTCCATTATTGTCCTGAACCAGATTCATTTCCTATTTTCTTTCTTTAAAAAATGCAGGAGGGGAAGCAGAGGCCATTTTAGTGATCAATGTTGGACTATTGAGAATAGCCAGAATTTGATCTGCCATCAGAAAAACAGAACTGCATTCTTGCTTTTCAGCTGTGACTCAATTCATATATTAATCAATGTACTCCCCAAGACCTTTCATGCATTCTGCATCATGTTAGAAACATTAAAATATTAACAAACTTTGATCCCAGTGCAGCTGAATGCTCACTCAGCTCTGTTTTTAAGCTAGAATGCACTCAGTCTTCTGAGTTCATAGTTAACTCCAGAAGCCAGGCTGAAAGCAGAGCACCGCCATTCAGCAGCATCTAAACTCCTTGTTCAATTATTTAAAAGCTGCTCTGAGAGCCTCTTTGGCAATGTGTTACAGATAGTTGTTGGTAGTACATTTTGTTGGGCTTTTTTTTTTTTTTCCACAAAAAGAGGCATCTCTCTGGCCTTCACCGTTTCTTGTGAATGAGCTCATTATAGTTTCCGTGCAGCAATCCCTTTGCCTCACTCTTTTCAGTAGCTTAGGGCTGCCAGAGCCCTACCTCCGTATATGCCATGAGGATGCCACTTTAAATATTTTAAATGCATCACAAGATAGCTTGTAGTTTTCACAGACAAAAAATGCTGAGATTTCCTTTTAGGAAATTAAGGAGGAGAGATGGATGCAGGAATACACCTTCTTCTGCCCCTGAATATTTCAGCATCAGCATAAGGCAATGGTCAGCTAACAAAACCTTCCTCTTTCTCCCTCACTGCCCTTCTTCTAGGGGCCTTGGAAGTGGCTGCAGCAAAGCACCTGCATGAAGAAGACAAATGGGATGCTGCCAGCCCTACCATTTGCACTATGTCTTGGGGTGCTCCTTTGCAGGCTCTGTGCTATGTCTGCACAGAGCTTGAGCAAACTGCCTGTTGGCAATAGCAGCTAGCCTGGCTTCCCCAGAATCACAGAATGGCCTGAGTTGGAAGGGACCTCAAGGATCATGAATCTCCAACCCCCCGCAAAGGGCAGGGCCACCAACCTCCTCATTTACTAGATCAGGTTGCCCAGGGCCTCATCCAGCCTGGCCTTGAACACCTCCAGGGATGGGACATCCACAACCTCTCTGAGCAGCCCGTTCCTTCCAGCATCTCACCACTCTCCTGGTAAAGAACTTACCCCTAACATCCAACCTCATTAGGTTCACCCGGGCCTACCTTTCAAGTCTGTTAAGGTCCCTCTGAATGGCATCCCTTCCTTCCTCCGTGTCAACTGCACCACTCAGCTTGGTGTCGTCAGCAAATTTGCTGAGGGTGCACTTGATTCCATCATTGATGTTGTTGATAAAGATGTTAAAGGGCACTGGTCCCAAGACAGACCCCTGGGGGACTCTGCTTGTTACCGGCCTCCACCTGGACATAGAACCATTGATCACCACCCTCTGTCTGTGGCCTTTCAACCAATTTCCTATCTAATGAGTGGTCCACCCATCAAATCCACATCCCTCCAGTTTGGAGATAAGGATGTTGTGGGGGACAATGTTAAAGGCCTTGGTCAAGTCCAGGTAAATGACATCAGTTGCCTTCCCCTCATCCACCAACGCTGTCACTCCATCATAGAAGGCCACCAGAGTGGTTAAGCATGACCTTCCCCTGGTGAAGCCGTGCTGGCTGTCTCAGATCACATGCTCATTCCTCATGTGATCAAGCATCTGACATGCTAGAAAGCAAAGGAAAGTGTACCTGTCTCTTTTCCTTTTTTATTTCTTTTCATCTCCCTTCTCTCATCTCCCCACTTGAGGCTGGTTTGGCCGTGTGTAGGGAAGTTTGGGCTATTTCTGAAACTTCCTTCATTTTGAAAAGGTCTCCTGAAAATTTTCCACTAGATATGGCCATGTGAAATCACACATCAGAAAGGGCTCCAGCGCTGTAAAGCGACATGCTCATCATCTTTACATTTCTCTCTCTCTGAATATCTTCCAGCATTCCTCCTTTCCACTGCAGCAGCACCCTTGCTCAGCCTTAATTTTTGCTGCTTGTTTATCTCTGCACAGCACATATTTTTCAGGCAGCTTTACCAGTGGAAGCTGAAATATCTGTTAAGGGTGACAGAGGAGGGGCTGAGGAATACGGGCACATCTGTGATGTGCACTTAGGAGGAAAATGCTGGTGCATAGGGCTTCGCAAATGACCAGGAGCTCTAGGTTTGTGTTTCTTACTTTGTGGCAGCAATTCTCATTCTCCAGCGTGAATTTTCAGACTGTCAAGCAAACAGTAAGAAGCCCTTCTCGCTATGGACTGGCTGTGAATTGCATGACAATGAAACCATAATTAAAACATGCAATTCTGTGCCTTTTGTTGTCTCTGGCAGTCAGCTTGCTAACAAGTGACTTTGGTGACCCCAAGTGCCAGAGAGGCTGTGAGATAATTAGCAAAGGGAGGAGATGTGGTGGGGAACAATATGCACACCTCCTGTCAGCTGAGCTGAATGCTGACCATAGCTTCCCTATACTGGTTTTCTTTTCCATCAGTAAATTTCAGCATGTCACTAAGTGTCTGTTCCTCAGTTTCCCTCAAACAATATCCCCGCTCCTTCATCCAATTTGTACCTCAGCAGGGAGACTAATTGACTGCAGTTTACACGTTATTTTCTAAAGGTGACTACAAAGTGCTTTATTTAAAAACTACGACTTCCTTACTGATGATCTTACAAGCAGACTTGCTTTTAATTACAAAGCATACCTCCTACCACAGAGTGATGAACAAGCAAGCTAAAACTGCCTGAACAAACCAAGCAACATTAATTAAAATGTAAAGCAGACCACAGCAATTAGGCTGGAGAAAAAGCACCTGAAATAAGAAAATTCCTTCCTTGCAGGTTAAGAAATTGGTGTCCGCTCAACTCCAAGCTGGGGGAAGAAGAGTTTTTCCAGTTTGGTTTGGTTTTATTAGTAACAACAGTCTAAGAGTGATCATAAAAACATATGCAACAGCGTCATGTTCCTGTCATAGGCTGATTAATGCTAATGGCAGCAGATTAACAAAAACAAGGGGAGTGCAGTTCACCTGGCAGCACGGCTTGCTATAGGCAGGATGTCATTTGCTGATGGGTGGCTTGAAATGTGGATCGCTCCAGAAGCAGCCAGGTGCACGTGCCAAATGTATGTGCACTGTGTCACAACGACTGAAATGCAGAACCAAACTGGTTGGAAAAAGCAAAAATCACGGAGTCCCAGCATGGCTGAGGCAGGCAGAGCCCTCTGGGCCCATCAGGTCCCAGCCCAGCTCCTGCAGGACCATCCAGAACAAGGTGCCCAGGCCCATGGCCAGACAGAGTCTGGGGATCTCTGAGGAAGAGACTTTACAGCCTCTGGGCAGCCTATGCCAATGCTTGGTCATCTACACAGCACACAAGTGCTCCTGGTGTTCAGATGGAACCTCCTGTGTTCCAGTTTGTGCCCAGTGCCTCTGTTCCTGGCACTGGGCACCACTGAAAAAAGCCTGGCTGCACCTTTGTTGCACCCTTTCTTCAGAATTGTATAGACATCAACAAGATCCCTCTGTGCCTCCTCTACAAAAGCCGAGATGCAGAAGGTTCATAAGGTAAGTTGTTGCCGGGGTGCTCGAGATTCTCCCTGCCAGGGTGCCACATTTCATTACCAGTTTGTGGTGGAACTTCCACTGTCTTACCTAAAAGAAGGGAAGCTGAGGCTGAGCCTGGCAGTGAACTGAAGTCAGGCTGGCAGGTCAAAGTTATACCTGCCTGTGCGAAAGGCAGACCTTGCAGGGAGGAGAGCAGATGTCACTGCAGCAAAACCTAACGCGTGGCTGAAACATCTCCCCAGGCCCTGCTGCTCAGAGGATTTTCCCTGCAGGCCTCTCTCTCCAGCAGAGATGAGCTGCCTCTGCTCTCTGGGAGATGGCAGGCTGCTGCAGGTTAATGAGCTGCACCTGCTGCCGAGATGAAGGTGTAATTATCCTGCATTTTTCCGCAGAGCCGGGTTACCGGGCTGCAGGGTGGCTGAGGGGGTGTTGTTTTCCTGGGGAGGCTGCTGCGGAGTGTGGAAGTCGAAAGGCCGTGTTTGTGCTCCAGGTAAGGCTGCCAGAGAAAAACTAGGAAGCTCTGTGTTTATCAGGGCACAGGACGTGAGCAGGTACTCCTGCTTGTGGCTTTCTGTGCCCAAGTGTTGCCTGGGCAGTCACTCAAGCCTCTGAGAAACCCAACAGATACTTTGAAATGGGATTTTGTGGAAAACTACTGCAAGGAATTTGGGCAATTCAGTGCCCGGAGGCCAACGTACACACACTGTGTCAGATGCTGAAATGCAAAACTGAAAGGGTTGGGAAAAGCAAAAATCACACACTCACAGCATGGCTGAGGTGGGCAGAGCCCTCTGGGCCCATCAGGCCCAACCCTGCCCATGCAGGGCCACCCTGAGCAGGGCGCCCAGGCCCACGGCCAGGTGGAGTCTGGAGACCTCCAAGGAGACTCCACTGAGCAACCAGAGAGGCACTGAATTCTTATGCTTGATAAAGGTATAAGGGCTGACAGAATAAACACGTCAGTGTTGCTGCTTTATTTGTTCTGGAATTAGGATAATTGTTTAAAGTCAATTCCTAATATAGGGAACAGACAGCAAAGATAACAGGCATCAGTATCTGCGTACTCTAGCAAATAACTTGAAAACCAATATAGAGTACCTTTCTAAAGCATCTTTCATGCAAACAGAAACCTGAGCTGCTTAAAATAATCAGTGTAAGCTCAAAACTCAGTAACAAAAAAAGTTTACTGCTAGGAGAGCATCCTGCTTTTTCCTTACGTTGATGCTGCTGTGCAAATATTTAAGTCAAACACAACAGATAAATGAGTATCTCTAGATACACTGTTAGCTAACAGAAGATAGAAGCTGAAAATTGCGGTTGGGAAACAACTGATGCTCTTGTAGGAAAGTACAAAAATGTTTCAATTTGGAGGATTAAACAATGTTTGGTTTTAGTGCTGGTGATGCTGGGGGTGATGGCAGCATCTCTCTGCTCCGCTGCACATCCTATTGCCCAAGCACGTGGCCCAGCAGCATCCTGGATGCAACGTGGAGCTGCTGTGCTATTAGCAGTTTCTCCCTGCTCAGCAGTGCTTCTTGGCAGTGAAATTGTCTTGCTCTGCGACAACAAAATCGATCAGCAGCCTCCTCTGGGGTCTCAACGCCACATTGCTGCTTACACTACATAAACTAATTTAATATTCTTCACCACTCTGTGTTGCTGCACTGCTAGTAGCAGTTCTGTATAATATTAAAAATGAAAAATTGAGGAAGCGAGGTGCTTTTACAGACCTGCTAGACAGCTCCGGATTCACCTTTAAGCCCAATTCTCCTCCAAGTGGCTAGGTCACAGTAAAAGCCCTTGATATCAGTGTGAAGTTGCATCAGTTCATCATGCAGGCAGGAAACCTATGTCCATTTAGGCAGAAACAAGTACTTTCCTGGAAGATTGTAGAAATGCAGATTAGCATCCTTTATTGAAATCATTTGACGCCAAATTATTATTTTTTTTATGTGTAGTCAGGGATTGAAGCTGGCGGTGGCTGTGCCTTTGCTGTGAATGAGTGAGAGATGCACCGGGTGCATTTTATTTGGGTCACTGGTAACATTTCATTTTCGCAGCAGAATATTTGATGATATATTTTTTGCATAATGAAGCAGTGGAAACCCACAGCAGTCCTCCCATAGAAAAGACAGCCGGATGATACATATTTAAATAGCCTGAATGGGCTTTCCTGTAAGCATCAGGCCCAGGCAGGGAGCCTTCTTCTCCTGCCCAAGCCTGGAGCTGGAGTGAGGCTTGCTCAAAACCGTAACAGCACTCTAGGAAAGAGGAGTAATCAAAGGCTTCTCTTGCACTGCAAAGGAAATTGCAGATAGGTAAGTTATGGCTAAGTGGCACTGTTTGGCAGAACCACCTTCCTGCAGCCTGGTCACAGCACTGGAATAATGCAGGATCCAGCCCCCAGCCACCTCTGCAGTTTTCCTGCTTGAGCTCTTGGGGTGGGAGAAGTCAAAAGCAAGCAGGTTGCATAAATTCACAACAGAAATGAGTATAGTGAGGTTGCCACACTTCTATTTCTTCCTCCGGAGGCTGGGAATGAAAGATGCATTTCCAGTAGGCAGGGAGTGGGTGTGCGAGAGAGCTGCGTGTGTGCTCCTGTTCCCACCATCTGGTAAAGGGTGAACATTCTAGGGGAAAGCATCCTGACAACAAAGTTCATCTTGGATTAGCAAATCACAGGAAAACCATCCATTTGGTTGCCCTGACTTCAGTGACTGAAGAATAGACTAGGGAAGGAATATATGAAATGAATATTGTCAGATCACCAGGAGCCAGAATCGCTGTCAGAGAGAAGCTAGAATGCATGTGGGCTGTAAGAGAGAAGCTGAGAGTCTGCTGAGGGCCATGTGCAGGTGACACACTTCAGGACACAGTCCCCTATAGCTCCTCAAGCAAGTGCCCTTGGCACAACCGAGGCCTGATTCAAAGTGAGCTCCCTGAAGAGGAGGATGATTCCTAGGGGAAGGACAAGAAGCAAAGGACACAAGCTGAAACACATGAAATTTGATTTATACATAAGAAGAATCTTCTTTAGGGTGAAGTTGGTCAAACACAGGAACAGGCTGCCTGGAGAGGTTCTGGAGTCTCAGTCTTTGGAGATGTTCAAAAAGCCGGCTGAGTGTGGTGCTGGGCAACCTGCTTGGAGTGGCCCTGCTTGATGCAGAATGTTGAATCAGACAACCTTCAGAGTCCCCTTCTGACCTCAGCTGTTCTGTGAAGAGGATTGGACTATCATCTGGTTGTGGAGAAGCAATGGGAAGAGGATAGGAATGGCAAGGGTATGACCCTACTTTTTCTGCTTCTGTTGAAGTCCTTTTTTCAAGTGTAGGACAGAGAAATTAGGGGCAGCAATGGGCTCTGCACATGTGAACAAATTTCACAAGTAAGGTGCATGGAGTCCTTTGCTTTACTATGCCTGTGGTTTAATAATAACTAATGAAAAGGGTCAGGGCTGTTTTAATTGATGACAGCAACCTACTTGCCTGGTAGAAGATGCTGCAGAAGAGGGGTGGCCTGCAGAGTCTGAGTGGCTCTCAGTGTGCATAGTACCGTCCATCCAAGGAACCAGCTGGGACCACCTGTCAGTGGTGGCATGGCAAAACAGAGCAACACAACTAGCTGGGGTGGAAGATTTGTGGTACAAGCAGTTAATAACAAGAGTATTTATGGCCAGTGTAGGCCTAGCTAGTGATGGACAGATGAGTCAGGTAATCAAGATTAGCAGCCTGGAGCATCAATTCTGATAATGCTTCCCTATCTGGGTGGAAAAGGCAGTATTTCCTCTGGGACAGCAGATTGATTTGTGCCTTACGTGGATTTCTTTGTGCTTAGGCATCAAAGTACTACAACCAGGAGCAGGTCTGGAAAAGGACATGGGCAAGTTTCTTACTCTTCTTTACGATGCTCTGTTTTTTAGGGCTGATAATTTTTTTTCCATGCTGACATGTTGTCTGCCTTGCTTTCCCCTTCTGATTATTTAAAGCTCATTTACAGAACTTCTGCCTTCAGCTTGTACTTGAGCCCCTGGAAAACACAATTCAACTTCCTAGTTTCTGGGTAGAAGCTTTTAGTGCCCTCTCAGAATTGAACCAGCCTTATTTCTGCCAATCAGTACCCAATAGGAGAAGTTTAGTCTTTCTAAAAGTCATTAGTTACCTTGTTTCTTCAAGTATGCTGTTTTTCTTGTGTGAACCAATCCATCAGTTAAACAGTGATTAACCCCGTGTTCCGCATTACAAACTGACCTTGAGTTCATTTCTTGTCACAAATTGCAGCGCTACAGAAAGCGGTTAAAGTTCTCCAATATCTTAAAGGCCAACGTCGTCTTGAGTCATTTTGTGACAACTGCAATTGTCTGAAGCACAAAGGCAGACACCTCACAGCTTAGCTGAAGCAAGCTGAGACACACCGTGCTTTCAACAGAAGAGACCTTGACTTTGGTAATAGTTTTTATGCTTATTTTCTAGGGACTTCACCTATGCAGGTTTTGCTGCAAAATTTCCAAGGTATGAAGATAGATCAGGAGGGGGTGATGGGTAACATTTAGTGGGGTTTGAGAATTGCTAACGATGGCTGAGGTTGGTGTACATGTTGTGGTTTTATTCTTTTACATTTTGTCCTGAGAAAAATATAGTTTACCCTGAGTCCGGAAGCTTGGATAACTTTTAAAATACTTATTTTAGGTGTAGTTTAAACAGCAGGCAAATTTGTCAGTAAGCTATTTAGCTGAAAACTTTCTTTAACTGCCTAATTTGCCATGTGGTGTCTTGTTAGAAAGCCTAAACAGAGTAGATAAGAGCTAGCTAGGACTGCCAACATCTTTGCATAAGCAGAGCTTATTTTCCTAAATTTGAAAGCTGTCTAGAGAAAGTACTTTCCTTCTTGAGAGGGAGATCTACTGTTCTTCGAGTTAACAGCACAGACACAATCAAATAATAGTGTTAGGAACTGTAAGACCTGGCTGCCTGTCCTTCTGCTGGTGGAACTTCTTGATTTGAGGATGCTGAGCACTATCAAAGCCACATAATGCATGTGTGCTGCAGCAGCATTGTGGTTAAACAGAGAAAATTCTCTGCAAAGACATCACCTGAGCACCTCCTGCTATTCAACACTTCTTGATTTAAAGGTGATTTAGGCTGGGGAGAAATGTTCTGAAAAACAAAGTGTATGAGGCACTAATTGCCCTTTAAGTCCCTCTCCATTTGGTGTTTCTTTTTCATTAGTTTCACTGGCTGTTCCTCACCATCCCTAATGAACTAGCTGGAATCAGTGTGCTATTCACCAGATGTTGAAGGAATTAGATGTATATTCTGTTATATACATTATGGTACAACTTCTTTAAAATACAGTAGAAGAAAACATCTGGGCTTACATACCCCAGTAAATGGGAATGGATGTTTTAAGGAAAATCCGCTTCGGTAATTCATTCAGCTTCCTCTGTGCAGTCAGCCTATTTGGTGGGGTCTGCCACCATGCAGAGATCTCCCATCAGCTCATCCTGTGGTGCAGACTTATACTCTGCTCTCTGGATTTGGCTGCTTTTAGTATCTGTAGTGACAGAACCTAAAACTGGTATTTTCATGTAATTTAGAAGTCTTCCAGCTGTCTGACAGACTGTTAGGGAGGTGAGGATATGTTATAGACCTATAAATACTCTTGTAAGAACAACAGAAAACCAATGTCAATTTTCTTCTCCCATTTGGCAATACTCCAAGCATCTGCTGTCTAAGAATATCAACTTTTTGCAGCAAATTGGTGCACTGCAACAGGCTAGGTCAATTTTTCTCATTCCCTCAATGACTGGAAAAGAAAAAACAGAAAGGCTGCTACCAGACTACGGAAGATAAGGAGAACTATGAGATGAGATTAATGTTTCTTATAACATGCCTTGGGCAATAATAAAGACAACACATTAGATTTTAATAAAACATCAGCAACAAAAAATATCTGCTTCATTTTCCCTTAATGTAAGAGAAAATTGAGACAGGCAAGGAACAAACCATCATTCTGACATGGTGAGACCAGTTACCTTGCTGGTTCATCCATGCTTAACAGAGAAACGTGTATTTGGCAGGTTTGGGAACTGGAAAGGTCTTCAGTTTGAAGGACAGACAGATTTAAAGTTTTTTTGGCAAATTTAGCTATCAACACCATATAATCACCTGGCCTTTTGTCTTGAGGTTACCTCTGCTTATTGCTGTCTCCCCAGAATTTTACTGATGCTGGGAACAAGGAGGGAGTCAGTTCTTCATTGCTGAGCTGAGGAGGTCTGCTCCCCAGATATCAGCATGACAAACAGGGAAGAGATAAAAGAGAAGAAGAATATAAATTAAGCAAATACTCCATGCAGTAGAAGCTGAAGTTGTTAAGGACCAAGAGTACTGAACCATGGCTGACTTCTTAAGTGGTACCTTTTGAGGACAGCAGCTGAGACCAATGACCTAGATGAAACCCAGGCTTCAAAGAGCAGAGATTAACCAACATAAGCCTTACTGTTTCTAACTGGGCATGCAAGTAACAGAACAACCTGCCTGCTGGACTAGCAGTTGGTCTCTTATGGGATTATGACCTCGCAGTAGCAGCAAAATGCCCTGTTAATCCCTCCTTCAGGAAATGTTTCCCTGTTCTGTATAAGGATGCAAGCGCATTAGTGGAAAATACACATACGTACACAATATGGATCCCTCCAGGAACTGGCTGTAGGCATGTAGCCTGTCCAGCAGCCATCCCTGATCATCCAGAGCTCCCTAGCTGCTAACCTGCAGCATAAGAGCTCCTGAGGCCCACAGGCCTACACCAGTTGCTGGTGCTCAGACATGCACATGTACGCTGTGGGCTCTCCAGCTACGGGCCTTGGACCCCCTCCCTGCCCAGCAGCTGGCCTGGGACCCTCTAGTCTCTAGGTGCCTTGTCTGCTTATGTCAAGGTGTGCCTCAGCTGACCTCCAGGCCCCACAGTCCCTTCCTGGTTTTGGCTTCCTGATCCCTCCAGCAGCCGGCCCTCACCCAGGGCTCTCTGCCATCCAGCTGAGACTTCTAGCTGCTGCAGTACCTCTCACCAGTGAGTCCAGCCTGGTGTTCCCTGATGGTCACACAGAAATCAGTTGCAGTGACTCCCTCCTGTAAGTTGATCCAGAGAACCTTTCCAGCTGAACCTCATTCTGAAACTGTAGGCTGAGCATCCCTCAGTGAGGCCTGGAAGAAGCCAGATCAGGGTGCTCCTCTCTGATTAAGTTCCTGGAGTTCAGCTGCCAGCCAGCTTTGTATTGCTGAAGATGGATCCTCACAAGTTAATGGTTTTCCTACAATGCCCAGGCAGTGGTGATGTCAGGGTGCTCTGTTTCTCTCACTGGGTTATTGGGGTTTCCCTGCCAGTCATCATGGAGATGATTCTTTGGTTGCATAATTTAAAAGACATCACACAGAAATTTGGTGGGTCAGTTGAACAGCTGAGTCTTGGTAGCAAAATTAATTAATTAAATAGATAAATCTAAATAAAATGACTTGCAGAACTCTGCTTTTATAGGAAAGCTGAACATCCCCAGCTGTCCTTGCAGTTAAGGGGAGGTGAAGCTAATTAAAATTGCTCAGGGTTATTGCCAGCAAAATGGCACGGAAGTACAGCATTCATTATTTAGTAAGTTTTGTGCTCTGCACTCCACCACATAACCTCACTGTTATAAATCGTAGTACGCTCGAAGAACAGCTAAAAGGGCTTGGTTTTTCTGCCATATGCTCATTTCTCATTTGTTTAATTCTTTCCTCGTGAAGCTATTTTTGTCTCACACTCTTAAATTAAAAACAAATTGGCCCAAGGATGCCAATTTGAATTTAATGATTAAAAGAAAAAAAACCCAACAAAACACAGAATAAGAGAAATGTATAAGAGAAGAGCAATGAAGTTAGCTATAAATCTAAATTGTAAATACTGGTATTATTCACCCCACATTTCTCCTCTATGAGAATAGCAACAATTTATTAAAGGAAAATGTATGAGCCTAGATTATCCTGTCAAAAATTCCTTGATAAATGATAAATCAACATAGTATTTATGTAATATTTCTCATCTGCTTGTGAATGTACCCTGAGCATAGGACTCTGATGTTCCAAATTTGGCAGCAGGGAGGTTTAATTCTACAGTATAAAATCGATGTTCTTAAACCTATGCAACTTGTCGATACAGCTGGGCAACAGTTTCTGATGTAAAGCTTTGGCTGGAAAAAAAGCGGGATCTTATGCTATGCTTCTTAATCATTTTTTTCTGGAAGACTAACTGCTTTTCTAAAACTGCTGTTAATATATACAGCCATACATACGTTTTCTCCCTTCTCCAGACTGTTTTGTTTTACAATATGCCCTTACGCTGCTTTATGGTTTCCCATCTGGTATTGTGGAGCCCAACACTTGGCGCCACATGGGACCACCCAAAACCCTATGTCAGGGATCAGTGTCCAGATGCTCCTTGAACTCTGGCCCTTGGGGCCGTGCCCACAGCCCTGGGCTGCCCGTTCCATGCCCACCGCCCTCTGGTGCAGCCCCTGTCCCTGACCCCCAGCTGCCCCTCCCCTGACACAGCTCCATGCCGTTCCCTCGGGCCCTGTCGCTGTCACACAGAGCAGAGCTCAGCGCTGCCCCTCCGCTCCCTGTGAGGAGCTGCAGCCGCCATCAGGCCTCCCCTCATCTCCTCTTCTGTCAGATGAACAAGTAGTGGAGGAAATACAAGGAATAATGGTGGCTGCTGAGGCAGAAACGAGAAAGTACTTTTCACTATTGTCAGCATTTTTAATGGAGATTTCAGGGAGCTCTGAATCACTCAGTTTATGAAACAGAAGATACAGGCTAGTTTACAAAGAATATCTCACACACCCTACGAACTGGCCGACTGTGCTCTGTTGCTTTCTGGTGCTGATGCTGGAGGACGGAGAAGAGCAGCAGACTTGCGCTTTTCAGATTTAGGATGAAAAAACCATTGCTGTTTCTTTGTTGTGTTACATCCCATGCAATTTCTGTGGGCTTAGAGAACACTTTTTAAGCAAGAATTTATCATCAGTGCAATTAGTTTCTTAGTCTAATCACAGTATAAGAAAGGCATATGATTAATGCAGTTAAAATGACACAAACACATATAGTCCAAATTACCTAATTATTGTTGATTCCTACACAGTTACATCTACCATGCACAGATTTTCTACATAGTTTTCTCTGAAAATAATGCCTCCTATTTATTTCCATGGAAACTACAACAGATACAAAGAACAGAATAACACTGTTTGATAGAGAACATTCTCACCCCAAAACCACTGTTTTTCAACACAGTCACCACCATTAGCTATGCATTTTCACCAGTAATGAACAAGAGCCTGCAGGCTGCCCCTGTAAAACTCTGCACCAGTGGAGGTGACCCTCTGTTGCTGTTGCCCCTGCTGAAACACACCATCCTCTGACTCACCGTGATCATATCCACTGTTTGGTCTCCATAAACATTCAGCAAGCTTCGATGAATGTCAGTGGGTTCCAGTTCACCTGTATGGAGGAATTCAATTGCACACTTTTGCTTCATCGGCACTTCCATGTCAGACGCCATTGTGTCAGATTGTCCCTCCACTGCCGTCTGTCACACAACAACAAAATATAAAGGAATATTGGTAGGAAAGCTCAACCTCTTCTGCCATACCACCAACATCAGCTTTGATGTTGTGGGCCAACACCATAAAATATAAGGCATTGCTTTTGAAGCATCCCTCATTGTTTTTGCCTCTTTTTGTGGTGCTATGTTTACGTGAGCCATCAGGGCACTAAGGTCAGCAGCAAGTTTAGAAAAAAGGATTTGCAGTGACCCAAATTCTTCACCAGGAAGACTTCTGTGCTGGGAACAGACACCCTTCCTCCACTCCTGGGTTACCTGAGGGTTATCTTGCTGTGCTCCTGAACAGTCTCACCACTGTCTTGTATTGGTGAGCTAGCAAGTTATACAACCATCCTTTCATTTTTAGACCTTTGCCACATGGAGTTTAAGCTTGCTACTGCAGACCCAGCTTTGAAAGAGCAAGACGAAGCACTTGTTCCCACCTTGTTAGTGACTTCAGTAGTCATAATCAAACTAAGTTCACATCTGCCCAAAACTCAGTCCAGTAAGTTCCAAGATCAGTCATCATGCAGTTAATGCACATAATGTAGACCACATCTAGCAATAGCAACACTACATCTCCTGGTTTATATCTTCAACAGATTTTGTTCTTGGGGATTCATGCCATTTCACCTGGCAAGAAAGTACTCAGGCATCTATCTGACAAACCATGAGGTGGACAGATGTGTTTGGTGTTTGTGAGGAACATTTCTGGCCACTAGAGAAACAAAAAGTGCTGAATAGTCAAGAGAGATGCAGAGGAGAATTCTTAGGGCTTGAAGCCAGAAACTCTCAGAAGCAGGACTGAACTGAAAAACAGGAGGAAACTAGGTAGGACAAGAAAGAATATTGTAATTTATGGGTAGCCAAATAACTGCCTGACAGGTACAAAAGCAAGTTAGCAGAGTGTGGGATGTTTTTATGCAGAAAGGTTTGTCGCTGATGAAGAGCAGTTCTGCACACAGTGACTGAGCCTGGAGCCATGCCAAAATGAAGGCATCTGAGATGCAGAACTGTCTTCAGCAAGGAGGGATCCACGGCACACTGAGCCAGTGATCTGTGTGTTAAATATAAAGCAAACTATGATGCACAGAGCAGTGTGTTGCATGATGTACCGCAGACATCAAAATACATCTTTGCCAAATGCGTAAACACATCCCTGACAGGCATGCGATAGGTCACCCTCCTCGTCTCATGGAATTATGAGACCTTTCAGTGACGTACAGACAGACAATTTCTCTGTCACTGACACAGGACCAAAACACCTGCCTTAGACAACCATTGTTTACACGGTGCAGCTTAAAGCATCACGTATCAGTGAAGAAAATATGCAAGTATATCCCAAAGAATGGGGGAAAGTTCACAACAAATAACGTCCCTCTGGCCAAGAGTGTTCATTCAGCAAGGGGAGTCTGAAAGAAAACATGACTGCAGCATCTCACCATGGCAGCTATGCCAAGAAAGAAGAGAGCAAGCTCATCTAGTGTAGCAGAGTCAAGTGAGATGGTAGAGTAAGAGGAAAGTACATTCGAAATAATAAACTGGTGACTGGGATTTTAGCAAAGCTAAAAGATGGCCCCAAGCTTTGGGATGAGGATCACTGATGATGATTATGATGATGTGACGAACTTCCCAGCCCAGAGAGAAGGTGCTGCTTTCCAAAGGGCCAGATCAAGGCTGGGATGGACTTTTGGATGAACCCGTGGTCTTCATAAATCATTCCTTTGTGAACTTCCACTTATAAACATTATGTTTGTCCTGTAAAATAAAAATGCACAAAAACCCCAACTCCTTTCCTTAGTTTTAATGCGTATAACTGCAAAACAGTATGCTGTAAACACCGTTTCCCTATAGGAATAGAAAAGGGCTAGAATAAGATGAAAAGTCATTATTTTCTTCACCAGCATAGTGCTAGTAATGTGATGTTGATATAATGAAGTTAATACAATTTCTATATAGAATAGATGAAATGAACGGAATATCAGTGAAAGGAAAGCCTTATTCCGAAAGAGAAAGAAATTGATGAGAAGCATCTTTTCATCATTTTGAATAAACCCTACTGAATTAATTTGAGCAAGGTTGTCTAAATTCTGATATATTCACAAATGTTTTTATACATGCCAAGCTGAAGTAGGTCCTGATAAAAGAAGTGGCTTCCTGGTCTCTTCCTATATATGCAGCAGAATGATCATCAAAGCCATTGGCAAAGTGCATAACCAGAGATTTAATTCTCAGAATTGCATTTGGTTACAAAACTTTGAGAGCCATGTGGCAAGGGCTTTCTTTATGTAGAGGATCCTACTGCAGCATCAAAATACGATGAACCAAATTAATACAAGGAATTCATTATTACTTGAAGTTTGCCTATGACAAGGTCTGAGACTGAGTTTTCTTTTTAGAATGTGGATTTTAATCTATGTTAATGTTCCCATCAGCAGGGTAAGTTAATGAGGCCCAAGCTCATTTTATTATCTTTTATCTGTCTGCAGCTCTGAGCTCCTACCCGCAAGGCCTGGGATACGCACTTTGCATGTTGGATGAGGAAAGGCAGTTTGTATTCTAGCATTTGCACAGCACAGACGTGAGTGCTCTGTGGTTGGTGTTCTCCATATGGGAAAGTTCATTTTGTTTCTGTCTTGCTTGAAAACAAACAAACAATATATCAGCAACAAGACCATAAAAAATAGCAGCAAATAAGGGATATGAAAAACCGATGCAAGCATGCCTGCTAGGTCTGCGACAGAGCTGGGTGTGCATTTTTTCTTTTTAGAAGACAATGAGCAGTTACCGACTGCTGACGTAGGCTGGGAAAAAAATAGAAAGCTTATTTAAGGGAGGTTGTATTAAAATAGGCACTTTTCAATGCTTGAAGCTATTTTGGTCACATTTGGGTCTCTGGAGGAGAGTGCTCCTTCTGACTTCCCAACTAAGGTCTGACAGCTTTTTCAGGATTTGAGCGTATCAGATATTCAAACATTGGTAAAATCTACCCAAAGAACAATGGAAGTGGGACATGGAGTTGAGCTGGTAAAATAGCTGAAAGACATGGGGGAAAATACAGGACAATTCATTCAAGCCTAGAAGTAGAGAGGAGGCAGCGAGGCCATCCAGGGGAGTCATGGACTCACTATCCCAGGGGGTTTTCAGGAAAAGGGTAGATGTGGCACTCAGCGACATGGTTGAGAGTGGTCACAGGAATGGGTTGATGACTGGACTAGGTGATCTTGGTGGTCTTTCCAACCTTAATGATTCTATGAGTCTGGCTGCCCTGGGATCACTGCTCCCATCTATTAACCCAAAAAATAAGCCAGCTAAATTACGGTAGATGTCTTCAGATTCATCAGTTTGCCATTCATAATACTGGAATGAGGGCAGCAGCAATGTGCTGTGAGCAAATGGCGGCAGCATAAGGACCAACCTGTGCTGGCCACAGCCTAGGGCATCCTAAACCAACATCTCAAGGTAACCCAGCCCTGGTTTTCCACAGCTGCATAATCAATTAAGCCTGTGATATATCCTTTTATTTTGTTTTATTTTATTTTTAATTATTTTCATTTGTCTAAGTAAAATACCTGCGAAAGTTTGGTAGCAAGTACTACTCTTATTTGTACACATGGATAATGCTGAAACAATTCATGCATTTTTTCCACTTTACTGAGCTTCATTCTCATCATAAATTGCTTATTTAAGTTCAAATGTCAGTTAATTCCTAGGTGTTTTAAACTAAAATAAAGCAGTAAATGCAGAATATTAGCTGGGAAGTAGGGTGAAGTCTTAGAATCATAGAATCATAGAATGGCCTGGGCTGAAAAGGACCTCAAAGACCATCTAGCTTCAACCCCCCTGCAATGGGCAGGGTTGCCAACCACTAGATCAGGCTGCCCAGAGCCACATCCAGCCTGGCCTTGAATGCCTCCAGGGATGGGGCATCCACAACCTCCTTGGGCAACTGAAGTCTGAAAGGTCTTTGGAGAATGGGGACACTTATTACAGAAATATTTGTCAGAGCAATGGCAGGACAGCAGCTTTTTAGCTGAACACTTTCATCTTGAATTTGGAGTGCATATAATCTCAAAATGAAATTCTGTGACAGTCTCTGAAAACAGTAAAATACCTACATATAAGGAGATAATGAAATAGTCCTTCTTCCCACACCCAGGCAGTTCGGTTAAACTGTTAAACAAAACATGTTTCTGTGTGTGTATGTGCAAGAAACTAATTTCTGTCAAATTTTCATAACAATTGGTAATTTGAAAACTTCACACCCCTGCAGCCACCCAGCTAAACTGAAAGCCTGGAAATAGCCCAGGCTATCCAAGCATTGAATTGATTCTCAAACTTTGAGCCTACTAGAAGAAGAGGTCAAAATTTGGAGAGAAGTTGCTCCTATTTCAGTTTCTAGCAACACCAAGGTAGTTAGTGATGGCACCGGCTTCAGTCCTGACAATTTTAACAGCTTCCCTTGTACAGCTAGCTTTGTAGGGTGACAGTGACTGTCTTCTGCTAGTGGTGCCTGTATCTGATGCTGACACTGCTGTTCCTTCCTCAGAAGTGACTGCAGCTATGCCTCTTGTTCATTTGCATCTTTGTAAATGTCATTCAATTTTCTTGTACTTATTTTTTTAATTTCACCCCCTCCTGCTTCTGTTTACCTTTCTTAAGGAGAAGCTGATCTATGGTCAGCAATCGTCTTTTCTACAGCAGGTATTTAAGTGGCACCTTCATCTGCAGGTGCCCCTAAGAGCATGATGGGTCCACAATCCTAGCACTGCAGCCTCACTCTGCTTTACGTCCTGAACTGCCCAAGACTTCATGTTCATCTCTGCCAGTTTGGTTTGCAGTGCAGCAGAGCACTTACTTTATGATTATAAAATGATGTACAGATTTCCTGCCAGCTCTTCTTCACAGACTTTCACTTCTGCTTCATGTTCCTTTTTCCATAGGCCTGGCAATAAATGTGGGGTGTTCAACTGCTCTGGCTCATGTTTTTACATTGTGTGGCAGAGTGGGACAGGGTCAAGGTCTGTTACTAAACAGGGGATACTTTACATGTATGTGTTCTTAGGATGAGTTTTGCGTTTAGGCTCTTGACAAAACCCCCAGGCAAAAATTATCATGGATATATCATTTAGAGTCCCTACATTGGCCCTTGCGGTGTTTTCCATGCCATTAGTACTGGGCCACTTGCACTTGCTGCATGTCCCACCAGCACTCTGCTGCAACATACATGCTATTTTCCAGTCAAACTGACTTGCCAGAATGGGCAACTTCAAATCCGTGGGTGTGGATTGCTAATAGTGGCAGTTCTCCTGTCCAAGCAGCCCTCCCATATTGCTGACTGCAGCACTGGGTTTGTGGGTGATGTGGTCACTGAAGTGGTTGCAGCTGTAAGTTGTAAATATTGATCCTTTTCTTGGCTTAAACTGCACCTGCTGCAAGAGGGTACAGGGCTGCTGCTGCATAAAAAAGCAAGTGAAAGCCAATTAGGCTCTGAAATCCAGTATTTTGTTTAAATGCATGTGATATGCTTGGCCCTGATGAAGTCAACGTTGGCCATCTTCTTGGGAGTGGTGAAGGACATGCTTAGAGAGGTCCCTTTCTCCTTTCACCTCTTTCCTATCCATTGCTCTTTCCCTTCAGTCAGCCCATTTCACCACCTCATTACCAGGGGATAGAGTAAACTAGTTGCAGTTAGCAAAGCTCGTGGGTCAAAACATCTGCTGCAGTTAAGAGAGGTTACTGATGTAGTGTATTGGCAACCTGGGTGCCAGTGCCAGCAACCAAGCAAAAGGCTCCAGCAGTCTTCTCCCCATCTCTTCAATTGCAGTTCTAGTCCAGCAATGTCCTTTAGTAAGCACATAGCAGAGATAAGTGTAGCCAAGCACCAGCGGGATCCCAATCGGTTCAAGAGGCAGAGTGCTCTTGGAATTGCATTTGTGAGTAGTATTAGTGTATATTAAAGTAATGGATATAAGTGCCATTCACCATCTCAACTGATGGAAGAGGCAGTCAGTAAATATGAGAAATGAACTCAGATAAAAATCACTATATTTAAAACACTGTAATAAACCTGTCAGTCTTCTCAGAAAGCAAGAAGCAAATCTCAATTAAATAAGACAGTGGCAGTGAGAGTGAACCCACCAAGAGGCAGGCTTGGCCCATCCTTTGGGCTGATAGCAGCAGGGTGCTGTGGAAGGGAGGGAACAGGTCCTCCAGCACCTAGGCAAGCCTGAGCAGAAAGGACCAGGAACACTAATCCAATCCTGGGGAGAATGATATGCTGTATCAGCATTTGTGATAAACAAGCATGTTCTGAAAAGAGATTTGATCATAAAATCTTCAAGAAAAGATGTTATGTGTTTTGAAAGAAAAACAGAAGAGTCTTTCTTGCTCTTCCCTCCTCATCCTCAGTGCCATCAATTAGTTTTGACAGTAGTTCTGCAAAATTGCTAATTTTTCATGAATTCAATGGCACTGTTATGATTTTATGGAAAGTGTAGTTGCTGTGGAAACTCAATGGTTTGAGTAAACTTAATCCTTTGACATCTTCCTCCCATTTTCTTGACCTGTCAGAGCAACGATTTATTTTGTTCTTATTTCCTATTATTCCTGAGCCACTGTAAGTTGCTCACATCCTCCCACCATTTCTGGATGAATATAGGTTTCACAATAGAGTTGTTCTACTTTTTTTTTTTTTTTTTTTTTTTTGAATGAGCTTTGATGTATCTGTGTGAGTTTCTCCTGCCATCTGGTACTCTGCATTGAGATCCATGATCCATGCTGCTGGTTTCACACTCATATCTTCTCCTTAGCATGTGTTCTGCAGCACTCCTCTGTTGCATCAGAAATCTACAGGAAACACATTTGTCATGGCTCTCAGTTCCCTCATACTTATTGCATATGCAGGTTTGAGAGTTCTCCTGTTGAAAAACAAGCAAGTAAAATAAAATGCTGCTTCCTCTACCTCACTCAATGCACTCACCCTCCTCACGGGCTGCCATGAGAAGAGATGAGTTTAGGACTCAAAATCTGTGCAAAACTGGATGAAGAGGTTTAATGTTTGCTTCATGAAGCACTTGGTGATCATTCACATAGCCTACTCATTCTCTGGAGCAGCGATCTTTGTACAAGGGCTGCTCCAAAAGTAATGCCTTAATTATGTTGGCCCAGGACATCAGAGGCGGATGTTGGTGGTATTGCAGTAGAGGCTGAACATACCTATCAGTATTTCATTACATTTTGCTACTGTGTGACAGACAGCAGCAGAGGGGCAGTCTGACACAATGGCATCTGACATGGAAGCAAAGGTGTGTCACAGATTTCCTCCATGTGGAAAAAATGTCACCCATTGACACTCATCGATGTATGCTGAGTGTTTAAGGAGACCAAACAGTGGATGTGAGCACAGTGAGGCAGTGGGTGCTGCATTTCAGCTGTAGTGGCAGTGACAGTGAGTCATCTCCTCTGGTACAGATGTATATGAATGCAACATATAGGCTGTTAATTGCTGGTGAAAATACATAGCTAACATTGGTGACTGCACTGAAAAACAGTGTTTTGTAGATGAGAATTTACTCTATCAAACAGTGCTGTTGTGCCCTTCGTACCTGTTGTTGTAACAGGCGGCATTATTTTCAGAGCGACCAATGTATATAGCTAGAAGGTTGCCTCAGCTTCAATAACTTACCTAAAAAGTTCAAATTTTCTTCCTTCTCCTGAACTCACACTTTCTGTGGTGCAAGAGAGAATAGTGTACGTATTTAGTTAGGCATGGGAGTAAATATTTGGAATATGTTTAATGTATGCTTATTTTCCCATTTGAAAAAGGGCTTAGACTTCACTCCTGAACAATACCACGATTGCATTTCAGGACAGAAACACATCTATCTGTTTTCTCTAGATGTGAAACCTTCAACTACTTGGATTTGTACTCTGATTTTATTACAGTGGGCTGTTATAATAGGATTTGTCCTTCTCCAGGGAAGGCTTTTAGGTACAGCTATATATACATATATATATGCATACATAGAACAGTTCTGCTGTAGGGTAAGAGGACACTGAGTCCAAAAAGCTAGGTTTTCTATATTTTATTCATAAAAACAGATTTGCAACAATTTATTAAAAATTGATCTCATGCAGTATAAGGTTATACAAGAAATTCTTCATTTACATTTTATTCTGGCAGTTCCAGTCTAGTTTAAAGCATTTGTGCACTAACATCATTGGAAAATGCCATTGGGGCACAGCCTCTTCATAAATTTACAGTACATTTTTGCTGCAGTATAAAAGAACAGAAACATTAAATAGCTATATTCACTTGGTTGGTCTTGTTATCTGCAGTAAAGTAAAAAAAAGGTTATGGGAGAAACTACAGTATCATTGAGACAAAGAATGTACTGCATGGTTTAAACCTAATAAACGTCACACAGTCAGTATTCACGAAGTTACAGACACACACACACACTCACCTCCAATGGTCCGATACTTCTGATTTTTTTTTTCCTGCTAACTTGGAATAATATTTCTACAGAGATCTTTGTGTATACATTATATACAATATTGTATTTTTTTCTCTTTTTAAAAATTAACATTCCTTTTAAAATAAACCAGGCCCTGATGATATTAATAAAGCAAGAGAATACTGTCAACACACATTGAGTGACAACGTCAGTGTTTAGTGCTTAAACAGAGTAATGAGTTCTATTTTATCTGTGTTTATACTTACATGTTTTTGTTCTAAAAGCTACAGATATTTCCATAACCTCTCTTACCGTATGTGCCAAGTGAAACATTTTGTGATGCTCCTGATTGTAAGATTCGAATATATATTCACGTCGGTTTTGGCCACTATGAGGTGTGTTCTATTTTCAATGGAGATTTATGCCAGCTCATCAAAGCTGCATTAAGTCCCTCAGCTAATGGACCTTTTCAGCTGTGCTTTAGCCATGGTTAATTTGTAAACCTTTGTAGAAACGTCATTCCCAAGGTCTGGTCTGAGGTGCACAGGCATTGGTCAAAGAGGACTGAGAGCCCAGTGGGTGCTTTGGGTATTTCCCCCCTGCTCCTAGCAAGCAGCCCTGGCAGGGAGATGCCACATTTCCAGTTCCTTGGAAAAAGAAGCTGCATGTGGATCTCACCTGTGCCTGAAGGCTTGGCTCCAGAGCTGGTCCAGATGGTGCGCCACTATCGTTCCTCCTAATTACTTCGGTTCAGGGGATGGAGCTAAAGTGTAAAAATCACGCTTTTCAGTTGTTTCTGATTTTTATTCTTTTTTTTTTCCCCACAGTCCTTTGAAGATTCAAATAAAATATTCTATTGGTAAATTCGATCTGTCCTCTCTGTCGTCCCCTACGACTGTCACACACGCAGGTACGAAGCAAACATAGCGTATGGCCACATCTACGTTCTCTGCAGGCGTTGCCTGCAGCCGCAAAGTGCTGTGCCCTAACCCCCCACTCCCAGTCTGCTAAATTATTTTTATTGTAATTATGTGTGACATAATTCAAACAAACTATGAGAAACAATCCATCCTGTGACATTAAGACTTTACTACCCAGCTGTCCTCAGCCCGAGGACTTCTCCAGGCAGTTTAGTACATTACGGTTGGTGGTGCTCGCTCTGAAACCTCTCTAAACTGAAGCTGACAATGGCCAGCAGTGGCTGTCACCATCCCTGGAGAAGGGCAAAGTGCTGTGATTCCATCAGCAGCTCTCTCCCGTTGTAACTTCAGCCCCTGCTCAGGCTTCCTGTACCGTTGTTAGTTAGAGGTGACCCTGCAGTCTCAATGGCACCCGAGGAACCATTTCTCACACTCCTTCTTTCCTACAGAACATCATCCCTGAAATGAAAACAAGCAAGACTAACCAGTGCAGAATGTTTCCAGCAATTTAACACAACTCTTGTAAAAATGAGTGTATCTATTTCAATAAATACGTTATAGCTCAATCGCTGTATTTTTCCTTACATGGATACAGTATAGAATTGCATGTTCTCAGCAGCCACGTAAAGCTCAGTGACATTTGAGTGTTTTTCCTAGAGTCTTTTTTGCAAGATTCGTATTTCCCAGCCTCCTTGTTGCTAGTAGAAATTTGGGAAGAAATGTTTTCAGTGACTTCTAAGTGAAGAAATAAAAACTCCATGAATAAGGCTACAGATCAAGCTCCTCGTGTCCTCCTCCTTCGCCTTCCCACATGAGCTACCCTGGCACTCCTGTGGCGGTGGCCTCAGCAGTAGTTTCTCTGTGCTCAGAGCCAATGTCACGTGCTTGTAGCAGAGTTCTATGTCGGATGTTTAGACCAGTCTTTGAGTACTTAAAAGCAGTTCAGGAAGCACTGATCTCCCCTTCCTACAGCCCAGAAACCATCACTCGGAAGGAGGGTGGCACATGCCTGTGCCGAGGGCTGGTGCTGGGGCTTACGCAGGGGCTGGCACAGCTTGCGTCAACTCCTCCTATGGAGGGCAGGTAGGCGTGGTGGAGGATGGGCAGCTGCAAGGACAGCCGACGCTGTATGCTGGGAGAGACAGAGGAAGAGAAGTGTTAGTCAAGGGAAAATCAGAGAATCGCAAGGGTTGGAAAAGACCATTACAGTCATCTAGTCCAACCATCAGCCCATTCTCACCGTGCACACTAACCACGTCCCTCGGTGTTGCATCTACATGTTTCTTGAACACCTCCAGGGAGGTGACTCCACCACCTCCATGGGCAGCCTGTGCCGCTGCCTCACCACTCTTTTGGAGAAGTTTTTCCTAATATCCAATCTGAACCTCCCCTGGTGTAACCGAGGCCATTCCCTCTCATTCTGTCGTTATTACCTGGGACAAAGAGGATGACCCTCACCTCACTACCACCTCCTTTCAGGGAGTTGTAGAGAGTGATAAGGTCTCCCCTGAGCCTCCTCTTCTCCAGAATGCCATTTATTGTGTGCTTGAAATGTTTGCAAGTTGCTGCAAGAGTATTTCCTGCTGCTGGGAGAGAGAGGGTTAACGCCAGGAGCGCCGTGCTCGCTGCTGTTGAGTGATGCCATCACCACATTATTTCCCTTGGGGATCTTTCTGACAGGCTAGACATGACACAAGAATCTAACGGAGCCTTCTCAATGTCCCACATCCTCCTGAAATTCCCAGGCACTTTCAGATTAATTGTTTGACTGCTGATACTGGAAAAATGGAAAGCCTTAAATTGCAAGGAGGGCATATGGCTTAGCAATGCTCCGCTCCTTGCAAAGTGATCTATTGCACGCACAGCGCTGGCTAACTGTATAGACACGCATGAGGTCACAGACGGAACTTTAAGCCATGCATCACTTAGCACAAGGATGTTGGAATTAAAGATGGCATTTTTGCAGCTCCAGCTAAGGCAAATACAGGTGCACAGAGGGAGCAAATTCAGATTGCTGGGTTGTTCCAAGTGGTTTGTCTGTGCAGTTTAGGTCTGTGCTTTAAGGAGCTGACTGCTCTCAAGTTCCCACACAGTGCTGTGGGGCCACAGAGTGAGCGCTGGAAAAGCAGTCTGTTCCACCACCTACAGTGAAATTCAGCACTTAAGAATCCATTTTTCCTAGGAGATTGACGTCATCATAACTGTCAGGGTGCTTTTTTTTTTTAAGGGGGCAGCAAGCCATGACTGCGGCCAGCCCATCCAACCCCTCTCCATGCAGAGGACAGAGCCATGACAAGGCTCTGCTTACCCCATGTTCTGGGTATATCAACACCTCCCACAAAACCAAAACCCAGTTGAGATTTGTCAGTGCAAGAGATGTTCTTATTCACTGAGATGGTATCATACCAGGACTGTTTACGCATTTGGAGGCATTTGCTCTTGAAATTCTGTCTTCTTTAAGAGAAGACAGCTGTCAAAATGACAGCTGACTGAAGGTCAGATTTTTAATTCCAGAAGAAAAATGCCCGTAGAAGGCATGGGAACAGTTCAACAGAGTTTTAAATATACATTTCCCTGTAAGCTTCCATAATTGCTGTATAGGCAGACCCTTATGAGAAGTATATGTTTGGAAGCTTGCCTTTGTACAGCCTGTACGATTCAAACACTTCCTTTCTTTTTGCCTTGCATTAGGAACTGGAGGCAGCTACCGCAGCATCCACTGCACTTCTCAGGGACCAAGCAGTAAAGCTATCCAATTCACAGAGAAAGAGATGTAATGATACTCCTCTTCAGCTTCTTCACTACACTACTAGGGCTCATTATGTACAGAGATGGGGAAGAAGAGGCTGCAGTCTGCCTGGCCAGGAGACTTTTCCTCAGAATCTTTTCCCCTACAAACTCTTTTAAAAAGTTTACAGCAATATTAACCCACGTGATTGTACTGCTGGCCACGTATCCTTGGGATAAACCAAAATCCACTCATTGTTATTTTACTACCGTTCCCGACTCTTTTTGGTGGTATCAATGAACTCAGGCCCGTTCCCAAGGAGTGCACAAGGGGTACAGCTTGCTGCTGCCATGAACTGAATCCTTATTAGCCCACGGCTGCAGATTGTAATTCTGCCTCTCATTGCAGGGTCAAGCACAGAATTGCCCGTGCTTATTTTCCCACCGGTGGAAACACTTACTTTGTTCGACTGCTACAGACTTTTCATTAAAGAGCTTTTTAAAGCTATTCCAAGAGAATCTAGTTGCATAATTATCAAGTGAATGGCTTTCTTCCACCCATTTAAATGTTAGCCATAGCATGGACAAAGCATGTTTATTTGGCTGTGCACACGGTGCCTGCAGTGGGTGGCAAATTTTGCTTTAACTGTACTTAGAGTTTACTTTCACTTGAAAACTTGGTTCCTGGAATTGAGACGGGGGAGGGTAGCCTGGAGACTAGAACACAATTAACAACTTAGGCAAAGCTCTTGGGTAGAGACTCATAATAATAAATACCCAACAATCAAAAGTAACAAACAAACAAACAAACAGAAAGTGCTATTTTCTCCTCAAGTGAAAGTAAATCTTTAACCTTGCCTCATTCTTTATGTTTTCTTTCTTTCCCCCAGTATTGATACTTTCCCTCCTCCTCCACTCTGCCACAGTACTTTCCAAGTGGCATGCACTTTGTTTCAGATTGGCTGCACAACACAGATATGTCAGAGTGTATGGTCAGGTAGATGGGGACAGGAATGGTGAGTACTGGTGCCTTCCTAATATCACTGCAGGAGGCTGGAAGGAAAGGTTCCACACACAGGACAATTACTCATCAGGGTGTTAGAATAGCACACATTCCCAGCTATACACAGAATCGTCATTTATTAAGAATAAATAGGTTCAAGCAAAAGCTTGCCTGCCAGTGCACATAGGAGCACAGTTCAGCACAGATTATTGAATCACAGAATCAGAGAATTGTATGAGTTGGAAGGGACCCCCAAAGGTCATCTAGCCCAACTCCCCTGCAATGAACAGGAACACCTACAGCTACATCAGGTTGCTCAGAGCCCCATCCAGCCTGCTCGTGTGTCTCCAGGGATGGGGCATCCAGCACCTCTCTGGGCAATCAGATGGGAATGCTGTGCATGATGCTGCAAAGGCAGCAGTGGCATATGAAAAATATTTTGGTTCTGCTATACAAAACCACTGATAGGATCTATTTGGTAAGAGAGGAGAGTGAAACAACTGCAGCCGCAGTCAAACCTCTTAAGATCTGCGGGAGCGTGTAAACTGTCTAAGTGTTCACAGATAATTTCAATTGATTCTCCAGCCCATTAATGCTGATTTCTTTGCAGCTGCTGGGAAGCTGGAAAAGTTCTAAAGCTCTACAGTAAAGCAAGATACTGTATTAGCAAGTAAACTAACCAGTCTCTAACCACTGCATTTTTACAATGGATTTGAGTAGGGTAGGATCATATGAAGCACCATCAACAGAGAAACTTCACAAAGGAGACACTTTCATTCCAAGGCATATGGCTGTAATGCAATTATCCAGTCACAATCAACAATTTTAATAAGAATTTTTGGTTACTAACATTGACATAACTGGCCACAACAAGGATATCTGTCTTTTAAATGCTGGTAAAAGCAAAATTTTAGCTCAAAAAATATCAAGGTATACCAAGAGAGGTACTCTCCTATAAAGGCAGGCTGAGGGAACTGTGCTTGGAAATGAGAAGGCTCTGGAGAGACCTTCCAGTACTTCACAGGAGCTTATAAACAGGAGGGAAATCAACTTTTTACATAGGTAGACAGTGACAATACAAGGGGGAATGATTTTAAACTAAAAGAGGGGAGATTCAGATTAGATGCCAGGGGAAATTTTTCACAGAAGGAGTGGTGGAGTGCTGGAAGATGTTGCCCAGAGAAGCTGTGGATGGATGCTCCATTCTTGAAAGTGTTCAAGATCAAGTTAGATGGGGTCCTGGGCAGTCTGATCTGGCACCTGATTTAGTGGGTGGCAACCCTGCCTATGGCAGGGGGGTTGGAATAGGATGGTCTTTGAGATCCCTTCCAACCTAAGCCATTTTCTGACTCTATTATATGGGTTACACAGTAACTAGCTGCTTCAGAGGTTACAAAAATGAGCACATATAGGAAACAGTCTACCAAATTGGCAGGTTTTAGTGGGGTAGAAATCTCTTATTTTTACTCTGTGCCAAAAATTAATTCACATAATTTACGACTGAGACTGATGTGATGGGACAACATGCAGGAATGAGGGTGCACAGAAAAATACTCTTATAGGTTACAGAAGATTTCCCATTCAATGTATGGCCACAGTACAGATTAGCTGCCTGATGTGCCCTTTAGATAATAAAGCACTATCAAGCTGGAATACAAATAATATACCTTATAGCACGCTGTAGTGATAACACAGGTACCAAGGTGCCGCATGCACTTAAGATGCACCTATATTTCTGAGCAGATCACACACACAGAAAAAATAAAAGAATGGAAGAAACAGCAAATTTTACATGGCACTGTGAATAACCAACCAGCAGGAGAGGGAGTGAGAGGTAAAGGGAATTGTTAAGCACCTACATAAGGCTTCACTCTAATTATACAGGTGCATGGATCTAAATGGATCTTAGCCACATGCAAACCCAATGTTTTTCGTGATACGATTGATAGAATACAAACAATATCCTGTAGACAAATGTGCACTGCATATCCTTGTACTACTGAGCCTGAAAAATTTGCCCTTGGATGTGTCTTTACATTAGACACAGTTGTGAAGTAAGGGATCATACTCAAATGAAGCACTGGTGGTAAAAAGACCAAAAAATCCCAAATCAAACTCTTCTCTCTACTCTAGAAGAAAGTTCATAGTGAAAGATACCAGATCTCCAGAGTGTTGTCAACAAGACAAAGTTAGGGTGTTGGGGGAAGGGGTATGAAGAATTCACACTTCTATGGGTAAATTATACTGCTAACGTCTTCCTTTTTTCAGTTTGTGGCAAAAATGAAATAATTTACTCAGTCATAACCTCCAACTCTATTTTTAAGTAAGAAATAGGTTCAACTAAAGTTACAGGCTATGTAACGGCCTCTCTGTCACATACCCTGTGTACACAAATGAAAAAGCACAAACTATAGCTTATCTTTAGCACTTTTTAAAATAAAAATGCTACATTTAATAAACCTGGAAGGTCAAAAATGCTGCCATAAAAGTTGGAAAAAGAGCATGTATGAATAAGGATGTTCTTTAAAAAGCACACAGTTTGGAAAGAGATAAAGAGATGGGATGATAAAACCCTGGCCATGAAGATTTCTATGCTTCACTTGGGTGGGTACATTGAGCCTGAGCTTTGCAGCTCTGGTAAACTAAAGTGCTAATGCATCCTCAGGGAAGACCCTGACCCTCAGACCTGGCACAGACACAGCTGTGCAAGTGCTGAACGACACTGCTCTGATTTAGCAGGACTTCACTAATTGCTTTCCAGAAATGTCAGTGACTGCTCAGATTTGTGCTGACCTGTTTCTTAAGACCTTTAGGAAATCTCAGTCTTCTCATCAGTCATTGCTAGCCTAGAGGAACTTCTGTCTTCACCAAAAGGCAAAAAGTCTGTCTTTTTTTTTTTTTTTTTTTTTATCTGTATCAGGAGAACTAGATTATCCAAGTATCAGAATTTTTATTAGTATCTCTCTTAAGTCACATGTAGATGAGTGCATTCATCTATTCAAACTACATTATTTCTTAGAAATGGTGCTGGAGAAAGATGCACATCTAATAGCTAAGCATCAAGGCACTCTGCTGTCCTCCTGAAATCTCAAGATCTTGCTCAGTGAGGGCTCTGTTTTTGTGAAGTAACGAGATATTTTAGCTAATGGGGGCTTTTGTGTGTGTGTGTGTGCGCACATATGTGAAGGTTAGCTTCTCTGCAGCTCTGGATTGTTTATTTTTGTGCAGTGCCAGAACGCAGTTAGAACTCCATGTGTTTTCGGGGACCAGGTAATATAAGGCAATAACTGCTATCAGAAATCAGGTTTGCTGACACTGAGGTAACACATGACTCAGACTGGTAATTTCTTTAATTTATTCTGTTTAACAAGCTTTTAAGTTGCCCAGGTACCAAACAGGAGTCTGACAGCTCTCAGCTCAGATAATGTGCTGCCAACGTAACTAGGATACCTTAGGGAAAGAGCTTATTCTAGGTCCAAACAAGCATGGTGCTTCCCTCATCTTCGTCCTGCAGCAAGACTTGTTGAGATGTTAGAGAATCATATCAAATCATATAATGGAATCATAGAATGGGTTGGATTGGAAGGGGCCCTAAAGATCACTGAGCTCCAGTCCCCTGCCATGAGCAGGGCTGCCCCCCACCAGCTCAGGCTGCCCAGGGCCCCATCCAGCCTGTCCAGGGCTGTGGCACCCACAGCTTCTCTGGGCAGCCTGTGCCAGCACCTCACTGTCCTCTGAGTAAAGAATTTATTCCTAATATCTAACATAAGTTTCCTGTCTTCTAGTTTAAACCATTCCCCCTAATACTATCGCTATCAGACTGCGTAAAATGTCCACCCCCTTCCCGCTTATAAGGCTCCCTTCAAGTACTGGATGGACACAATGAGGTCTCCCTGGAGCCTTCTCCAGTCTAAAAGAGCCCAACTTTCTCAATAGGAGAAGTGCTCCAGCCCTCTGATCACCTTCACCGCCCTTCTCTGGACCCACTCCAACAGCTCCACATCCTTCTTCTGCTGGGGGCCCCAGGCATGGACACAGTACTTCAGATGGGGTCTCATGAGGGCAAGGTAAAGGGGGACAATCACCTCCCTCTCTCTGCTGGCCACTCCTCTTTTTGATGCAAAGAGTAGTATATGAATTTATTATATAGGTTTCTGAAAAGCAAGGCTGATACCATAGGACCCTTTCTCCTCTATGACTCCACCTGGTGCTTTGTGCCATACTCTGATTCCAGCCACACCATTGTTTCTAATGAAAAGCTTTCCATGACCTACTCAGCTTCAGCTGCTATGGTAACACTGAAAAGCTCAAAGACTGTTTTTATTTCTCAGTTAGCTTAAGATCAGGACAACAAACAAAAGACTATGCACACCACGAACCACCATGGCTTGTGTGTGGAAAGACCTGAACTGTTGACAATGGTCATAATGTGGGCGTATACCTATGTTCATCCTCATCTGTCCTGTATGCTGGTGTTTTTGACAAGAGAAAAAAGTACATTAGATTGTTTTGGTGCACTGAAGGACCTAGTGACTCCAACATCTTCCGAATTTGGTGGGAATGGTGAGCTGGAGGCAAGGAGGCATCACAGGACAACAATTCTGCCCACTGGTTCCTCAGGAGGTAGCCATTCACACCTCCTGTGCTGATAGTCCAGCTGTGCCTGTAGGTGGGGCTGGCTGGAAAAGTTTTTAGTGAAGGCCTTCCCATAAAAAAACACTTGAAAAAGAGATACAGCTTTTGATGCAATGTAGTTATCTTAATTAATATTTTATCAGCGGAGTGGGTGATGTCTATGATGGAATTTACATTTCAACACTTCAAAAAGTGTGAACACACAAGCACATGTATACATGAGAGCATGTGGAGTGCCTCTTTGTCTACCAATAGATAACAGCTTGCTACTTACTGTTCTGGAGAGTTGATGTCTTCTATAGGATCTTTGCTTGTTCTGGAAGGGTCTGATGTGCCCCATTGTGCTGGTGGATTTTGATCAAGATGGTTTTTCAAGATTGCTTTCTCGCCATCTAGATAGACAACACATTCAATTTTATTTTACTGTGACCAAGTGACCTTTATAAAATTGGTTCATTATAAAGTAACCCAGATGTATTACTGTGCCACAAAATAAACTCATTCTGCCTGTATTGCAATATATGCTCAGGTTTCCCTGTGAGTCTTTGATACTCTTAACTTTGGAAATGTGTTCTTCATGGGAACTATCATGAAGAAACAGAAAAGTGAAAAAATTCTCTTTTGTTCTTCTTTACTTTTTACCTCCCTCCCCCACTCTCTTTCTCTCTTAAATATTTTGTTCTTTGCCTCTATGTAGCCCTATCATGCTCCTTCCCTTAGTTTATTCTGAGGAAAAATATAACAGCTGCATAATCATACTGCCTTTCGTTCAAATATTGTTACCTTTCTATATTAAAAAACACTCTTGTTTAAATATTTACCCAGAAAAACTGTAATTTCATCGATTTATGAAACCCCGGTATGCTTCATATCGCATAAGAAATTAAGTGCTGTCATTCAACTATCTGCTATCTGCTATGATTTAGCACAAAAAAAATCATTCATATCAGCTGCACTGGCCCATAGGTTGTCTGCAGGAAGGACAGCTAATGATTTCATTAAGCTTTCTTCTGCAGTCCTTTCTTACTGCAGAGTGGTAACAGAGAAGATCATCATTTTCCCTGCAGGTAGCATCACTTAATTCCCACAGGAGTCCCAGGAGGCCGAGGCTAGCTGTGCTGAGGTCTGTGGCATATACCCATCCCTCTGCAAGAGGAGAAGAACACAGCCACTTAAAGAAGGCTGTCTTAACTGGAGATCCCTTCTGTTCCTGCCTGCTTTTCCAACGTTTCCTGCTGTGTTAAGCCAAGGAAAGTCACAAGAAAAACATCTGAGTAATGAGGACAGTGCAGAGTTTTCATAAATAATTGCAGAGCTGCTCCAAATACATCACAGGCAGTTGTTTGCTACGTGTACAGAAGCAGTGGTTGCTGCAGGCCTTAAGGCAGCATGGAGGAAGACTCAGAGGTAGACACTAGAAAAGGACCATGGAGTATTTGAATGCAAAAGGGGGCATGAGAGGGAAAAGTAGGAAAATATCTCAAAAAAACAAAACAAAACAAAACAAAAAAAAACCCAACAACAAAAAAACCAAAAATAGCATGAAAAGCCCAGTGCATACTGAAGGTTTAAGCTGCATTTCTGTTCTACTAACACCAAGAAGCCCCATATAACAGGGCATCCACCACCTCCCTGGGCAACCTGATGTATGAAGCACTGGGATGGGATGCACAGAGAGGTGCTGGATGCCCCATCCCTGGAGACACACAAGAGCAGGCTGGATGGGGCTCTGAGCAACCTGATGTAGCTGTAGGTGTCCCTGTTCACCGCAGGGGAGTTGGGCTAGGTGACCTTTAAGGGTCTCTTTCAACTAAAATGATTCTCTGATAAAATTCAGATCCCATTACTCTACCAACATACAGACTGAGGATTGCTGCAGCTCAGAAGAGCAAAAAGAAGATTCTTCACCTATGTTGCATGGAAGGCAAGGGGTTGGATGATAAAGGAGACAACCAGGGCACACAAAGCTCAGTCAACAAAATGTCAGGAAAAGAGCTAAGGGATTCGTGTGTAGCAAGGACGGAGGTGCTTTAAGAGGAGATGTGACAGGATTCAGTGATGTGAAGGGAGGACAACAAGGACTCAAATCTGACAGTGGCTAAGATAAGAAGAAGTGAAACCTATCATCTCAGGACAGCCTGAAGTTTGCTGGTGTGGCACTTGCTGTCACAAGAGCTCAGTTTTTGTTTTCCATATATCACATTTCTATGTATATCGAGCTTGACATTTGCATAAGAGTCTTGTGATGCCTATAAACAGAGAACTAGAAAAAACCCTCTTATTTCCATGATTAAAAACATGTCCAATGCTGAGCTGATCCAAGCTGACAATGAAAAATGCTGACTTGATGACAAAGACCGAAGTTAAAATTCAAATAATCCCTGTAACTACGGATGGAAAAGTCCTATTATTTAATTGTTCCAGGGCCCCAAGTCTTTTGGCCGAGTCAAATAACTTGCAAAGCCACTGAAGGTGTAACTCTTCACCAAATGACTGGAATATGCAAGTACCAGACTTTGGGAGTACATGATTTCAGGGATTAATCTGTGTTGTATGCCCCGGAAGGATTTATTACGCTTTCAGTTGCGCTATGTGTGTGTGTGTGTGTGTGTGTGTGCGTGTGTGTGAGAGAGAGAGAGAGAGAGGGTGGTCCCTGTTAAAAAGGTGGGGAATCTAGTTTAAAGTAGAGCAGAAATTACACTTTCTATGCCTACTCACCCTTTACATCAACTGCCTATATATCGTTGTGTGTTGTTCTTAATAAACCTTTTCCTACCACTCTTGCAGATGACTCTCATACACTGTGTGTATTTCTGTACATACACAAGTTTTAATATTCTGGGTTAAAGAATACAGGCAGAATCCACAGACTGCTACAGTATTAAGACCTTTTTTTTTTTGTTCCTTATTTCTCCTTTCAAAATACAAAACAGTTGTGTAATTCTTATTTGTTGTCTAGAGCTTTGAGCTATTTGGAAAAGGAGCTGTTAGATTTTTATTATGCAGCTATTCCCTCCCCCCCGCTCTCCCCCTCCCTCCATTTACCTTTCATGTCAATAATGAAGATCAAGATTCTCACTTAGTAATATGCTTCCAGGAGCTGGAGCTGAAAGAAAACCCTCTATCTATCACCACATGCACTTAAACAACTTAAGGATGGAGGAAACTGATTTTGTATAGATGAACAACTGAAAGAAAATGAATTAAAGGTAATGGCAAATATTTGACTCCCCTGATTTCTCTGAAGTTTAGCACTGCTGTTAGTGCTTCCCATCTTTTCTTCCACTGTTCATTAAGCATGCCACTTGAAAAATGCCCTTCATTCTCAGGGTACTGTCTGCCATTGCAGATGCTACTGAATAAGTTGCACTAGGATGATCTAAATGCTTTCAAAATTGAATTTACATTAGCCAGAAGCAGTTTCTAAGTAATTTTCACCTTTTTAGACCTCAAATAGGAACTCAGAAGTCTGAATAAGTGATGCCTGAGCACTCTCTATTCAAAAAAACCATAGCGAAAAAAAAAGACAAATAGATGTCAAGTGCTTCACACAGTACTGTATGATTGGATCCTTAGAAAACAAAACCTTCTACCCAGTTGTCAGCAAGAGCCAAGAGGCTTTAGCTTGGGACTTTTGCCCACCTGCAGCAGAGAAATGAGTTCCAACTGCCAAGCTCTAAGCTGCAGGAGCACATCACATTGCTGCTGTGGAGAGGCTTAACAAAGGGATCACTACTGCCAGCTTCTCGTCAGAGGTGACTCCCTCTTCAGCCCTGCCACCTCGATAATCACCCCACAGCCTGGTTCCATCAGCATTGCATGTATGGCTTTCATAATATCAAACAATGGTTTGGGTTGGAGGGGACCTCAAAGCCCACCCATCCCCACCCCGTGCCATGGGCAGGGCTGCCTCCCACCAGTTCAGCTGCCCAAGGCCCCATCCAACCTGGCCTTGAGTGGCCCCAGGGATGGGGCACCACAGCTTCTCTGGACAGCTGAGCCAGCACCTCACCACCCTCTGAGTAGAGAATTTCTTTCTAAGATCTAACCTAAATCTCGTCTCTTTTAGTTTAAAGCCATTCCCCCTTAACCTATCACTATCAGACTGTGTAAAAAGTTGGTTCCCCTCCCACTTGTAAACTGCCTTCATGTACTGGAAGACTGCAATAAGGTGCCCCTAGAGCCTTCTCCAAGCTAAACAAACCCAGTTCCCTCAGCCTGTCTTAATAGGAGAGATGCTCCAGCCCTCTGATCATCTTTGTGGCTCTCCTCTGGACCCACACCAGCAGCTCCACATTCTTCCTGTGCTGGAGGCCCTAGACCTGGATACAGTACTCCAGATGAGGCCTCATGAAGGTGGATTAGATGGGCACAATCACCTCCCTATCTCTGCTGGCCACCCCTATTTTAATGCAGCCCAAGGTACTATTGGCCTTCATGCATTTTAACAAATGCTGATCAGCTGTGCATATAAAGTACTACCACAGGTGCAATTTCTTCTAGGATTTTGGAAACCCTGGTTGTTCACCTAAGAGATTTTTTTTGGTTGGCATTTGTACACTGTAGCTTTATAGAACATCTTCATTATTACACTTTAGTGTCAATACTCCTCCTTTGGCTTACAACTTGGTGTCAGGACTGCAGCTCAGCCCACATTTTTCAATTCCACCGCTGTTTTCTCTTTGCTAGAAAACACATTTTATGCTCCACAAAGATGTAAATGTGGTTTAATGATGACTTACAAGGTCTGGCAGAGATAACTTAGTTAATTTACTACAGAACACTGAAAACCTTAATGCTAAAGGCAGATTTTTAAAATTACTGCATTTTTCCCTGTTCCTGTTATTGGGGAAAATAGACCGGTCACTTTCTGCTTTTTATGCAAACAGAATGGAAAGAAAGTAAAACCAAAAGACAAATCAAAATGCTCACAGCATCCGAAAAAGTTCTCTGTAACAATGCTCACAGCGCTCAGGAAGTCTAAGCCATGACTTCTCATAGTTATGTTAGGAATTTTTTTTAATAGACAGCCAATAGGGTTCTTTTCTGATTTTTACTACTGTGAATCAGAAGAAACTCCCTTTACTACAGATTCATTTCTGTGCAAGGAAAAGCAGAAACTGAACATCTGTCAGATTGGTCTCCCCACAGAAATAGAAACAACCTCTAATTCCAGGATTGACATCCATTCGCTAGGCTCCACAGAAACTGGTATCTCAGTCTCTATATAAGGAAATAAAGAACTATATCTTTTCTTCAAAAAACCACACTCCTTAAAGCCCTGTGCATCAGTGTTTGAAAAGCCTTCCTTTGAATCTGTGTTTTCAATCTCAAGCTTATTGCTTGAATAAAATCAGCTTCATAGAAGTAATGTTTTTCCCTCTACCACAGAGGAACTCTGTTTTGCTTTGCATTTGCTAGCAACACTCCTTTGAAATCTGTTTTTCTTTGAGATACATTTACTTAGGGAGAAACTAACACTAAGAAACACCAGTGAGGTGACAACTGACAGTATGGAAGCATAGCTGACATGCCAATGAATGCTCCCAGTTCATTTAAAGCACTGAGTAAAAACCATTCTCTGGCTCCAAATAGAAACGACTTTCTGAGCAAGGTGGGGTGCCTGCAGTGAGAGAACTTGCATGAGTGGGGACTACTGCATGTCTGCACTTTGCTTCCTTCTGTACTTCCCATAGTAGGGTTGTCATTCATTAATTTTTGTAATACACTGCCCTGAAACACACTGGCAAAAGTTGCAATAAATGGAGATTTGACTGGAGGATATTTTATCAGTTTGACTTTATGAGAAACTCTCACTATATATGAATCATTCATGTAGAAATAATTTCATTTAAGGAAATGTCAGATGGAAGTCAAATAGAATATGATTGTAGGATTCTAAGGGTAACAAAATTAGCCAATCCAAAAAATCACGCAGTATCTTACCACTGCATTTTTCTTACAAAATCAAATTTAATCCTGATGTGCATGCACTTCCCACTTACTTACAGCTATCAGAGAACAGAATTTGTCCCTCGGAGAGGAGAAAGGAAGAAGTTCAGGAACTGATGAAAATGAGTAAAAAAGCTAAAAAGGAACCTCTTACAGTGGCTTCTTCCATTAATTTACCGACAAAACCTGCTGTTAAGTGTTGTGAAAAGCTATTCTTAAAACCGCATGGTTGAGCTCCCTGTTATGGCACACAGGGGCTCTGGAAACATGGTGGCCGATGCCCTGTGCTGCAGCATCTGTAGGGAAAACCCCAGGTTGCTCTGGCTCTGAGGAGGCTTCAGGCACAAATCCTGGAATATTCTTACTTATGGTGTCTGGAGTATGCTAATTTATGGTACCACAGCTAAGGAGCTACGGTAAAAGCCTCAGTGTTCTAGCTTATGGCAACTTCTAGGGAGTGTGGTGAAAACCTCAGTAATTTTTATCTGTGCAGGAGCTCTCATGGTAGAAATAACTTCAGCCTTCCTGGGGCTTTACTTACTTATGATGCTCAAACACTGGCAGCCTGGGGCTGTGCCCATTGCCCTGGGGATGCTGTTCCATGCCCACTGCCCTCTGGTGAAGAACCTTTCCCTAATGCCCAACCTGACCCTCCCCTGACGCAGCTCCATGCTGTTCCCTCAGGTCCTGTCACTGTGAAGTTCAGGGAATGCCCCATACAAACAATTTATGTGCAAGTGGGGAAGCCATCTGAGGTCACATTCTGTGGAGCATGCTGAGAATTGCCTGACTGCACAAAGCTAATATAGCCAAAGATAAAAGCCTGCATTAAAAAAGAAAACAAAACAAAATAAAAAGCGATCAAACCATAAACTGCAATCCACATTTTCTTAATCGCTTTTCTTATACGGCCAGTTTCTATAGATATCTTGGGAACGTAATGGGTTTGTGAATAAGAGATGAGCATCGTAGATAATCTCTCTTTTTAAATGGAACCTATTGAATTAAAATATGCTGTAAAGAAGGAGTCCCCATGCCAGCAAAGAGTGAGCTACACTAGAAGCTATTACTAGCAACAGCTAACTAGGGCCCCCAAAGTCATGAGGCTTTGCCTGAGATCAGGCAGTTATAGGAGTGCACATCTGGATCTGCATGCTCTGGTTAAAGTCATGTAGTGTCAGGCTCCTAAATCCGTATTTGAGGTAATTGGCAGGGGTGGGGAGGGATGAGAAGAATCAGATAACCTCCTTTGGCACTCAGCTATAGGCTGGAAGTTTTGACTCTGGGCAATTTTTACAGCTCAGAAATCTACTGAAGTGTGCTATGACATTAAAGTTTCATTAGGACTTGTTAGAGATGCATTGCATAAATCCTGCATTATTATCTGTCCTCTGAAGTACAGTGCTCTGGGTTTGTGTAAGCAATAGCAATAGGGATATGCTGCATTGCATGCTCTGTCTGAACTTTTTCAGAACAGCAAGGAGTTTTGCAAGGAGGACTGACACAGGATTCAGCCATATCCAGATCAGTGGCAAATGATCTGCTACAATCTTTAGCTCTAAGTCAGCTGTTACCTTTAGCATCAATCTTCACTGCATTACTACCTCTTTCTCAGCTCACACTTTTTACAAGGTTCAAGCTAGGCAAGAACCTTGTCATCACCTTAAGGCCACATTGAATGGGCTTTCCCAGTTGCAGATGGAGATGACACATGTGGCTCCTTCTAGGTCACGATAATAAAATATTAACATATTTTGAAGCTTGGTGAAGTACCATCAAGGATGCGTAATTTCAAGGTTCCGTACTTTCATTTACAGAAAGCAATATGAAATGCATGGCTACAGAAAACATAGTTATGTCAGACAGAGTTAGCTTTCCTGTAGCCATAAGGGCCAGAATTTCTTTAAGTAACGTTTAAATGATGTCTGTATGCATCTGCACAGAAGCAGCGGTGACTCAGCGGCATGAATACTCCAAAGCCTTATTATTTTGATTGCAATGGCAAATTTAAATTAAGCACATGGGTTGACTACTGAGATATGAAGCAGTGAGAAGTACAGAGTAGATTCAGATGTAGCAAGGGAAGGGAAATAGGCAAAGAGAGAAACCAAAAAGCAGAAGACACGGGAATGGAAGGGAAAAAGACCCTATCATGAGTTATTTAATGTGGCGACTCAAAGGTTGGAGGTTTGAATATCAGAGTACTGTGTAATACTCATATTTGAGGCATTTGCCCTCGAGTGTGAGACTAAGCTTTGGAAACTGCTGGAAGCTGAGATCCAGGTTGTCCTCATCCCCCACATCAATGCTCTATCATACTCAATACAAACATGAACAAGGAAAACCATCTTTCTTTCCCTTCTCCTCCTTGAGCTTTATGCAGTAGGTATATTCAGAAAACTCTGTCCAGCAACTACAGTATGCAGGAGAATATCTATCCTGTAAGACTCATTACATAAAGGTGTTCTTAAATATGTACGCAGAAGCAGAAAAGTAGAAGTTAAGGTACCAAACAAGGATCAACTTGGGAATGCAGACAATCTTGTATGCTGGTACTTAAAGCAAGAGTAAACATCATTGTCTTCTGTAGATATAGTCACAAGTAAGTGCATAAAGGTTATATTTTTCTTCTTGATTTCTTTGCCAGCATCCTACTGCTAATGGAGTGCAACCTGCTGTGGGAAGCATCCAGTCCTAAATTTATATCCAACGTATCTCTTGAGGATCATTTTTGTCTTCCATACCCAAACTTAGATGGCCAGTTGGCACGATGCAATTTATCTTTTCTGCTTGAAATATTATTCATGATTTATCATTTTTTTCCTGGAGCATCTGACATGAGTGGAACACTCTATGCACTCTTTTTGAACACTTGGTAAAACCGCCTCATCCCACTCACTGATGTTAGTTCTTGTTGCTGATCTCAGCCCAATAATCACACGCCTCCAGCAGCTATTTACGTTTTCCTTTTCCTTCTTGTCTTCCTTTCCCCCCCTTCTGTTTTTTAATTTTAAAAAGGACACTGGGAACTCTGTAGAGCTCTTCCTTTTCTTATTTTTTTTCTTTTTTTTTTGCCAAAAGTTACACAACCAAATATACACCCAGGCTAAAATAAAGAACCCCATGAGAACGTAACCTTTTTCAACTACACTTTCAATATACTTCAAAAACATGTATGAAGTGTTGCTGTTGTTTTAAAATAATTCTTCAACAACTATATTCACAAGAGTAGCTCCAGTTTCACTTAACCAATAGGAAGCCTGAGCACATTTTTTCAACTGTACAACTTCCCTATGCAGGGCAATTAGATTCTTCATCTAATATAATAATATTCAGCTGTACAAAGTCATTTGCCAAAATGCACAAAGTAGATCAATTCTACAGGCAGAAATGGAAACTGGGTGTCCTGGCTTCCACTTTATTGCACTATACACCAGATCTTATTGCTTCCCAAAAGTGAAATAGCTTTAATGGAAGCAATTCTTTCACATATATTTCTTTGGGGACCTATGCAAGAGACGTGGTAGAAACAACTTAGGAATATTTCAGTAGTCATGAAATCCTTTTTTTATCAGTTCCTAGGGAAGAATTTTCATACATGAGTGGCTTCAGCTCTACGTTTAGAGTCCAAATCAGCACTGAAATATTTACATGCTTTTCTTCTATGTACTTTATAGCAGTGTCCAAAAGTAAGATTTGAACATCTATTCAGATGAGCACATATTAAATTGGGCTTCCTGCTGTTGATGGCTAGCACAATTAACTCTTACAACATCTGAAGCATTGTACGACTCCCATCATCCAGTACAGAAAACTTGACTTCTGAACACAAATTTGTTTTTAAAGGTTTCCTACTTTGCCTTGTGTATTATACACTTAAGGCAAACAGTAGAAGAGATATGTACAGAAAAATAACTACTCAGTGAGTATCATACAATTTATTATGTATGCCGTATGCTTTCCATTACAAAAGCTCTGTATGCTTTCCATTACAAAACCAGAACATTTGAAATGTATCTCACTAAAATATGAGCACTCTGTAACCAATCCAATGAGACTGGCATTCTGGTATTCAAAACCTTTTTGGATTAAGCTGTGAATAGATTTCACTCTCACCTTTGCTGTCTGTAAAGTTCCGTATACTGAGAATGTCATTGAGATCCTGATAGTGGTTCTGCTTAATGTATGTTGTTTTCTCAGGTGTGTCCTGAAGCTGCATTGTGACCTCTTCTAGGTCTTTGTCCAGCTGCAAAACAGAAAGAGTATGAATTGCCAAGGATCATTGCTTCAGATACCTGCAGTAACTGCATAGCTTTCTATAATAAGACCAGGAACAGTTGGTCATAGGAGCATTTGGCACATAGTACCAAATACAGTGGTCTTACAGCATTACAACACTACCTCTAAAAATCTGTCTACAGGTAGCAGTGATAAAGCACACAGGGCATACAAGAAAAGCAAGCTTCAATAGCTGATGGTTTAAGTAATTCCAGGTGTGTTGCAGAAGAAGGAAGAAATGAGTATTAGAAAGCCCAGTCTGAAAACCTTTAAACTGATGATTATTATTTATGCATACTATGGGCATACATCACTGTAACTACTTCACTGAGCCAAATAAAATAGGGTTTGGGATGCTCTCTGTGAACAGTTGTCCAGGATGAAGTGTCCAGCTTACTACCGGATTAAATAAATTTTAGAAGTGCTGGATTTAAATTAACGTTGCTTCCTTATAGAACTTGGCTGTAGCAACTCAAGGTAAATAATCCAGAGATGCAGCTACTAGCTATAGTAAGGTATGTTTCAAGTTGCCGTGACAATGAAATTCCTATTTGTACCTACAGGGTCTAAGTATTTAATTTAATCTATTTAATTAAAGTCTAACAAGAGTACCAGGGCCCTGTGTACATTGATACAGCTCAATTGCCCTCCCCAGCGTTACCTGCGATCATTGTCATAAGCCTTACAAGGCACATGTGGGAAATCATGAGTTAGGAGGATTAGTAAAAAAGTTACAGCAGGATATAGATGCTAAGATAGCCAGTAACCAGCAGGGCCTTCATCGAAAATTGCAAGGTTCTCACATGAAAGGCACCTAACCAAACTGGAGAACTACATTTATTTAAACAGATAGGAATAGCTTTTGGTTTTGAAGTCTTTGATAGACTGAGTAAACATCTTTTTGTTACCTAGGCAATTGTCCTTAGTTTAATACGGATAAAGAGGTTATGGTTAAAATGAAATACATTTTCCTCAAGGTATAAGAATACTATAAAATACAGGTACAAAGAAAATATATATATTTTTTATAATAGTTAGAGCAACTATGGATATCTTATCACACAAAATGCAGTCTTCAGTGTTGATTTGCCATTGTTTGAAGTCTTCTGAGCAAGGAGGGACATAATGAAGCATATCCATTTCATAGCTTAAGTGGGGTTCATGTATTTCACATGTGAAGTCTTAGACTGCCAGCAGTGACAGTCTCTGAACTTGGCTGTAAACAGAAACAAAGGCAGCTCTTATGTGCCCTTGGGGCTGCAGGTCTCTTTTCCACATGCATGTAAAGGTTGCCCTTCTACTGCTACAGCTGTATAGCGTCCAGCATGTCCATATGAGGCACCAGGCACAAAGGACTACAGGTAGTTTCATTTTAATTTGCTAAGGCATAATTTCAATTTATCACATCTGCTTAGTATTGAATGTAATAATTAGCTATTCATATAAATAATGTTTCCTATTATTTCAGTAATTTGCTAACAGGCAAAGACAATTTTTTTCTCTAAAAAGTAGACAACATTTAAGCAGATCACAAAAAAAAAATTGCAAAGAAATTGCATAGGCAGTATGCATCAATTAAACAATACCTCTGTAATTTTCATTCTCAAACGGTGGTTCTCTGACTGCAGTCCTTCTAGACGAGACGTGCTGGCCTGATTGACGCTGGTGACTGACGTTGACGTTTTTGAGTCTTCTTTCTTTTGATTTTGAGTGAACTGAAATCTTCTGTTCTGTGTGGCTGCATCTGGATTTGTCCTCAGTGTGATGAGCTGAAAGGTTTACAAGCCTTAAGAAATCCTGTATATGGTTTTGTTTTTGCAGCTAGTTCTTTTGTACCCCAAATATTCAAAGGAGTTCCTTTCTGACTTTCAAGTACAAAATACTGGAAAGTGAGTAGTACTTAAGGCAATTTCTGAATAAATTCACAGAACAGGTTGAATTAGAATGATTTTGCAGAGGAAAGAGTTAAAAAAAATTCACAGAATCACAGAATGGCCTGGGTTGGAAGGGACCTCAAGGATCATGAATCTCTAACCCCCCGCAAAGGGCAGGGCCACCAACCTCCCCATTTAATACTAGACCAGGCTGCCCAGGACCCCATCCAACCTGGCCTTGAACACCTCCAGGGATGGGGCATCCACAGCCTCTCTGGGCAGCCCGTTCCAGCACCTCACCATCTCTTGGTAAAGAACTTCCCCGTAACATCCAACCTAAATCTTCCCTCCTTCAACTTAAAACCATTTCCCCTTGTCCTGCTGTTATCTACCCTTTCAAGGAGTTGGCTCCCCTCCTGTTTTGTAGGCTCTCTTTAGGTACTGGAAGGCTGCTATTAGGTCACACTGCAGCCTTCTTTTCTCCAGGCTGAACAAGCCCAGCTCACTCAGCCCGTCTTCATAGGGGAGTTGCTCCAGCACTCTGATCAACTTTGTAGCCCTCTGGACCCTCTCCAACAGCTCTCTGTCTTTCTTGTCCTGGGAGCTCCAGACCTGGACACAGGACTCCAGATGGGGCCTCACAAGAGCAGAGTAGAGATGGACAATCACCTCCCTGTCCCTGCTGGCCACCCCTCTTCTGATGGAGCCCAGGATACCATTTGCTTTCTGAGCTGCAAGAGCACACTGCTGGCTCATGTTAAGTTTTTCATCCACCCACTTGGAAAAACTCATTTAAAATATATTATCATGGATTTGATTAAATATATATTTCAATATTTCATCAAAAATCTCTTTATCCTTCATTGACATCTTTATACTTTCAAAGAATATATTCTTTCCTCAAGAAAAACAAACAAACAAACAAAAAAAAAAAACCCACAACAAACCCAAGCCCTTCACTCCCCAAACACAGCTTTGCATGAAATTTCTTCTTTCCTACTGTTAGAAGTAACATTCAAGCAGAGAGGCATGAAGTAGGAGTATTAACAGAAAGAACCCTAGGGAGATTGCACTCTGGAGATAACAGAAACTTAATTAGGTTTTAGGGACCAAAATAAAACAAATCTGTTCAAATAAATTCAATAAGCCACTTAAAAAAGAAAAGGTTAACCTTAAACATATTTAATTTAAACAAATATAAGTAAGATCTAACATTCAGTGACAGCGTGAAAATATCACCTTGACATGAAGAGAGAAAGCTACTAGCAGTTCTGCAAGGAGGTGAGATCTTTTCAGAGTACTCTAAAGAATGCAGAACTTATGATTACTTGCCAAGCATCATACATATATATTTGTATACAGATAGAGCTGAAGGAGCTCCCTGCCTTGAGAACATGGATGTGATTTGATAAATCCAGTACAGCTGAGTTGTCTGAAGAGACGAAAATAGAAGGAATTTTGTTAGCACTGCACAGTCATATTTTGTGGTATATCTACGATTTGTAATTGGTTCTCTTTGTTCTTGCAAGCGTGACCACCCTGCAGTTGTGGTGGCGTGAAGTAAAGGCCTAAATTCTGATAGAAACACGACTGATCTGACACTCACAGAATCACAGAATAGCCCAGGTTGGAAGGGACCACAAAGGTCATGAATCTCCAGCCCCCTGCCACAGGCAGGGCCACAAACCTCCCCATTTAATACTACGCCAGACTGCCCAGCGCCCCATCCAACCTGGCCTTGAACACCTCCAGGGACGGGGCATCCACAACCTCTCTGGACACTATAGCAGTTCTGCAGTTCTGCCCTGATATGAGTTTACAGACCAAGTCTGTAAATGGAGATGATGTTAAGTTTGAAGACAATGAACTTCATTTCTTTAGGTGATTAAAGACATGCAAAAGGCTCAGATCTTAAGTGACCACTTCACATTAGCCTTTACTTCTAATAATTGCTTTCAAGAATCCCATCCCTCTGGAAGGCCCAGGCCAATTGAACGTCAATTCATGCAACCTGATGAGGTGCATCCCCAAGGACTGAGGGAGCTGGCTGATGTCACTGCAAGGCCACTCTCAAATATCTTTGAAAGCTGATACTGATCAGGAGAGGCTCCTGAGCACTGAGAGAGAAGAAATGTCACAGATGTGTTCAAGAAAGTTGAGAATGAGGATCTAGGGAATTACTGGCCATCTGCCTTCACCTCAGTCCATGGAAGGTGGTGTAGCACATCTTTAAATGAAGAGAGCAATGAAGAGTTTGTCCCTGGTCTAATTCTGTTATGAGATTTTTCAGTCACTTGTGCTAACAAAACAGCAGTGCACGAGGTGGGCCCAGAGAAGCACAGTAACTGCCACAGTATATGTAAATAGGATTAGTACAACTGAGAAGTAATGGAAAAATATTATGTTTCTTTCTCTAGTTTCCCTACATAATTTAAAAGCTGCTTATTCAGATCCATAAAAGGGCTATGGGGCAAAAATTGAATTCTAGCACTGTAAGATCTTGAGACATCTGAAGGAAATGTGTTTTACTTTGAATTGAAGAGAAATATAAGTACTTAGGTGGCTCAAAAGCATGTTGCTGCTTGCATCTGTCTCACCATGGTTTAATAAATGAAGAAGTACAAGCTTCCAAGTCTTCCGTATTATCTATGCTTGATGAGCCTTGGGCTTTAGGATTTCACCAACAATCTTTCTATGTCACCAAAACTGTACTAATTGATTACATAATTGTTAAGGGGAGAGATTTGGTGCCTGTCTCACACTGAAGTCTTACCTAACTGTATAACTTGAGTGTTCTTGGTTACAATATTCTGTGGGGCCTGTGCATCATGAAATCAAACCTGGAGCACATTCCAGGGGAGAGTGCTTGCCAGTAGTCCTGCTGCAACTTTGGCAAAGCATGGCAAGAAGAAATGTGGGGCACAATATACAAATGTGGGAAGAAAAAGTGTCCAGCTGTGAAAGCACTCACATAGGTGTTGGAAGGACATTCCAACTCCTGCTTCAATCTCTTTTTTCTTCTGTATTTGCCCAGTGATCATTTGTAATTCAAAACAGCTAAGCGTATTAGAACCTGACAATACATAGGATGGGATGAAGTATGTTATACTCAGCGGCTAGGGTTCATGTTTGCATTTGGAGCAGAAAGAACTAGGAGTAAAAATGATGGCAAGGAAGTTGGGGGTTAAAAGAAGGTCAGATGAAAGGGTTAAGAGAGGAAACAGGAAAATCATTTTAGAGCCTGCAGCAGCGGAAAAGAAGGAGGGGTAAAGGAGCATGAAAGCAAAGGGGCAGAAGAGCATGTCACAGCATTAATAATATTTTCTCTTTGAAGAGACTTTTGAAATTTTGTGGAGGTATTTTTGGCAGCAGAGCTTTAATATGCATTTTCATACAGCTTGCAAACTTAAATCTTGCAGAATTTCAAAGTACTCTTCTTTGCTGTGTTTGGGAATTTTCCTTAATTTAGAATAAAGTTGTGATTTTTCCCTAAGACCCAGAACAAGAATATGGCTATGCATTTGTAGGTATATAATTTTTAAGAATTGAACTCCAGAACTTGTAAAAGCATCCAGGTTAGTCAGTCCTGGAAAATGAATTGCTCTGCTTTGCTGCAGGTCAGAAGTTGGCTTCTTTTGTTCTTCTTTGCCTCTCTTTTGTCTCAGAGGGAACAACTGAGGTAAATTCCCCTTCTGAGGACCACAACCAGTGATGCCAGTTAGCACCAACACGTTCACTATAATTTGTTCAATTCTGCCACAAATGTTTTATCACAACTTAATTGAAAAGACAAAAATGCCAGAGGTAAGACAAACATTTTAAATCCTGCCTTGCAAATGTTCCAGTCATCCAATTATGTATACATCTGACTTGGGGTGTTATGCTAGGATTATACAAGTCATTTAAAATGACCACAATGGCACATTTTACCACAAAATACCAAATGCATTCTCCAGAATGCAGTGGTTTAGCTGAAGTAAACTTAAGTAGAGATCACTGTCTTGTCATTTAAGATCTATCACACTCATGCCTAACGCTTAACTCTGCAAGTATAACAATTTAAGTGCCAGCCCTCTGTGATTCAGTATCTTCTCAGTTCTTCCATTAACATATAATACACATATAATCCTCAGAGTCCAAAAGAGCAAAAAGAAATGAAGGCATATGCTTCATAGTCCATGTCTCACTTAGACCTATAGTATATCAGTTATTAAAAACATCTTCTTTGTCAGCATCTGCAGTTTACATACAGTTGTTTTTTTTCCTCTTTTTTTCTGAAGTGCAAATAAATCCTATTTTACCACCATACTTGAGTATCTTAGAGGTTTCAGTATAATAGACACGTGGTAGAGCAGACAACTGGTCCTGTCCCTCCTTAATGCCCAACAACCTGTGTCACCAAAACTGTACTAATTGATTACATAATTGTTAAGGGGAGAGATTTAGTGCCTGTCTCACACTGAAGTCTTACCTAGCTGTATAACTTGAGTGTTCTTGGTTACAATATTCTGTGGGGCCTGTGCATCATTAAATCTAACCTGAAGCTGTTAAGGCATTATGCCTTAACAACCTTTGTGTCACCATTCACACATTCAGTAAAGTGTAGGCATTAGGAATGCATGCATTCACATCCCTGTAACTTTGTATTTTTTTCTAAAATCTCATGACGCTTTGCTCTTTGTTTCAGATATAGACAGGCTTGCTTTAGAATCTCCTCTGAGCTTGAAAAGGCTATGAAATTTTATATAGGAAATCACCATTACAAAACAGAAGAAAAAAAATCCACATCCGTGCTAAACAAATTCACTTACCTTAGGTACAAACACAAGGCAGAGAGTAATGGTACTGCAGAATATTATGACTAAAGCAACAATGCAGAACTGCACGTTGGGTTGGTCCCGAGTAAGAAATGAAACAGCAGCGCCAATAATGCACATTATGCCGACATTGTATACGCTCATTCCGATGTATTTGCTGTCATTCAAAGCAGGAATGCTGACATTTCGTGTTTCCCAGGCTAAGAAACAACCAAATAACTGAAATGGTAAAAAAAAAAAAAAGAAAAAAAGATAGTAATTATAAGAAGAATTGGTTGACATCCAGAAAAAAGCATTGACTGGTGTGCTTTCTAACTGCATAAATTTAGGCAGCATTACAACTTAGGGATATACACACGCACCTTCTTAATGATATCTAATTAACTTTTCTTTCTTTCTTTTTTTTTTTTTTTCTCAGTAGGACAGATTCTATCTTTCACAAGAAAAATACGAAGCTTGGAAGTAGTGGCAGTAATAATGGGAACAACTTATTCTAGATGTTATGGACATCTTTATTTTATACTTCTGGATATTTCTGAAGACAGTCATTCCTCTTTATTTTCAAAGATTCCAGTAAAAGTAGTTCTTTTAGCTACTGTTAGCAGCTGTTCTCAATATACTCTTATCAGTCCAGTCATTTAATGTATGATTATCACATACATTAATAAGCAGAAGTGCTAAGATGTGTCCCATGACAGACAAATATCCAATGTAGAAAGTGTCACCCTAGTTGTTCAGAGTGCAATTACGATGTCTTTTATTATAGTGAGAGTTGGTAATGGCCTTTCAATTGCAATTGTCTAATGATTCCTGGCATAAAATATTTTTGTGGCAGTTTTTCTTTTGCTTGTTTCTTTAGCATGTTCTTACATTACTTTCTAGCCCCTTTTTTATTTGCAATACGCCTTTGAAATTCATCAGGGGAGAGTCTTTAGGGTAAGGAAGCCTTCTCCATCCCTTGAAATTTAATTAGACTTTTCTACAACATGAACAACTGCAAAAATTTGTTCTATTTCTCTGTCTTCCTGAATTCCTCAGAGAGATTCTGGCAACAAAGGAAAATCATCAAAGAACTCAAGGCACTGTAAATAGGTAGCCAAACCTATCGTCTAGGCAAAGCCCAGTAAGCATGTACAATGTCCTCTGTGGAATGGTACAGAGGAGATAGTATCAGAAAAATGAAGGGCAGAGAGAGGAACAAACACCAAGACCCAAGTAATGGTGCCTGTGCTATCTAGCTTTTTCTGAATACACTGTAAGGAAAGACAGAAAAGAAAATAAACAAATTAAAAAAAAAAAAAAAAAAGATGCATTTCCTTTGAACTTACTGCACTTTCTTCCAAACCATCACATTTGTCTACTGCCAATTCACAGAGAAAATCTATCTTAAACAACTGCAACCCTTCTGATAATCCAGAAAAGTTAAGGTCTCTCATGATGCCACTTGGGGATTAACTACATTTGCCCAGTAAAGACTTATCTCCTGCTTTTTACCTGTGGGGGAAAAAAAAACAACCTTGAAAAAGTTTAAAGGCATCCAACCTGGACCATTTTCTGATTGCAAAGTCAAGCAGAACAGTGTTAGGAACTGACAGATTTATGTTTGCTGTATGAGCTCAGTTTTGCCTTTATATGCTTCCAACTATAATAATGATCAGACATTAATAATTGTATGTTTCCTTGGTGATTTGTTTACATTTTTTACCTCAACTAACAACAGTAACAAACCCAATCATTTGTGACTCATGTGCCTTGCACTTACACAGAAACTAGCAGGCTGCAGCCACCTACTTCCTCAACCAGACACTTCAATTCTGGACTGACTGCTGAACTGCCAGCCTTGCCCTCCCATTGCTGAGCTTTTCTGCTAGTTTATTTAATTCTCTTGCCTACAGCACATATGTTACCACGCCACATGTTCATGAACAGTCCTGGCTGAAAGGCTTTGGAAGATTAGGCATTTACTCTCAGCTTATGGAGTGTGGCAGATTGCAAATACATGTAGGCAGAAGTGGCCCTTCCCAAAAGCAGAAGCAGCATTTGCCTTTGTAATACTTAAGGAAGCGTTTCTTGGCTCCATTCCCACCTTTCTCCCCTCCATGTATTCCTACTGATCCTGTAGGATGTGGTCATTTCCAGGGCCTTCCTTTTGCTCCTTGTCATAGATCTTGTTATTGGCACCAAGCTTGTTGGAGTTCAAGAAGCATTTAGACAACAGTCTCAGATGTATAGTCTGATTTATGAGTGATCCTGTATGGAGCCAGGAGTGGGACTTGATGATCCCTATGGGTTCCTTCCAACTCAGGGTATTCTATGATTCTCCCTCTTCTGCTTTACCCATTTCCTTCGAGACCGTTCTAACCTCCACCCTTCAAGAGTCTCTGGTAGGACCTAGGTGGAGAAGCTCCTTACTGAGCTGGGTAGTCTTGTGCCAAAGAAGCAGCTAATCCATTTTCCAGATCCCCTCAGGTAACCAAAGCGATGCTTTCAATGAGGAATGATGCAGACCCTATTTCTCTGCTTTTGAGTCTGGCACTGTGCACAAATGAAGCAGAGAGTATACAGCCTCCTCTACAGGCTTCACAGATGCAAACTGTAATCTGCATTGATCTGACTGCACTGGAGTCCAACGCTGGCAAGGTCTTTTCTCGGGCAACAAGCATATCCCTCTTAAGCACTCCAACACATCACCAGTTGCCTCTTCTGCATTCCCTGCGCTCTCGCTGCAGGGCAGCTCAGCTGCGTTGCAGATTCACACTTTGGCAGTGCCTGAACTGACAACGAGGCTGAGCTCTTCAAGGAGTAGAAAGCATACCTGTGTGTGTGCATCTATACTGTGCTTAAAAAGAGACAAGACCGTGATTAACTATTTTAGTTTTAACCCAGGGGCCTTTAACCATAGTGACTATGTTTACCGGACAATGTATACTTGGTATAATTTGTCTTCTGTTATAATTATTAATGAGAATTTTAGGGTTGTGGATCATCCCTTGCTCTCCCCCACTTCTTCAGGATGAACACACTCCCCTCCAAAAGCATTATTCTGGGAATATGGCCAGCACACCTAAATGAGGCCAGCACTTATTACAAATAACGGGCATGAATTTATAGCTAAGGCAGTTATAAAGCAATTTAAAATATCAATTATAATGGAAAAAGATCATTTGAACAGTGTTGTGGGGGTTACAGTCTGACCCTTTCTCATTTATAATTGAAAACAGCACGGAAAATGGTTGAGTGTCTTCCAGCTGAAAGGGAGATATTTATTTATATGATAACGAAAGAAAGAGAGAGAGGCTCCTGTGGCAAGTGTGTTTCCTCTGAATGAAGCACTACAAATTTGAGAGCATTGTTTTTAAACGTTATTGGCATTTGGGGTAAAATGTTTGCCTCAGAAACAGAGCTTTCCTTCTCTAAAACTCACAGCTCATCTTTGAAACTTAAACATGGATAAAGCAGAGATTTTCCACAGCCTGCTGCCAGGACAGTGGTGATCACAGATGTGCTCCTTGTTTGCCTGTTAAGAGTGTTTGCAGAGCTCCACTGAGCTGATGAGATTCCTGCTTTGAGACAGAGCTTTTCAGAGAGAACACGATGCTTCACTTTCTCTCCACTTGCCCTTTTCATGTTCTTCTCTGTTCCTGAGGCTCAGCCAATCTGCAGAAATTAGAGTCTCTTTTTTTGACTGCAAAAAGTCTGAAGCTCCTTGAAATGGTTTGGCTGAGGAATGGAATGTGGATATTGTTAGTGACAGGTCCAGAGTTCTGTAGCTTTCTGACAAGTTTTCTGTAACATAGAACCATAGAATCATTTAAGTTGGAAGAGACCCTTACAGGTCATTTGGTCCAATTCCCCTGCAATGAACAGAGACACCTACAGCTACATCAGGTTGTGCACAGCCCCATCCAGCCTGACCTTAAGTGTCAGGGATGGGGCTTCCACCACCCCTCTGGGCAATCTGTGCCACTGCCTCACCACCCTTACTGTAAAAAACTTCTTCCTTATAACCAACCTAAATCTCCTCTCTTTTAGTTGAAACCATTTCCCCTTGTCCTATCACAGCAGGCTGGGCTAGAGAGTATGTCCCCTTACTTGTGACGGCCTCCCTTTAGATACTGAAAGGCCACTCTCAGTTCTCCCCAGAGTCTTCTCTTCTCCAGGCTGAACAGCCCCAGCTCTTGCAGCCTGAAATGTTTGGGTCCCAGTTAAAAACACAGGCTCTCAGTAGCCCATTTCAGCTGCTCTCTACACCTGGTACCTAAACTTTAAGCATTAATCTTTCCCAGCTATATAAATCAACCTTCCCATTGTGCTTGGGGGCAATTAAGTCTTGAGGCTGCTAAGCAGTTTAAGGACTATTTGATGTTTAAAGTCTACTGGGATTAGCAAAGCAGCTGTTCCTTCTCCTGTTGCTCCTGGAGGGCTCGAACTGGTAAGGTTTTTCTGAGCGCATCCTTACAAAGCACAGCATCAGCCATCCTGAGTACTGCAAGACAGCGATACTGGTGGTGATCATTGCACTGTTTGGACAATGTGGCACAGTTCTTAATTTCACCTATCCCCCAACTCGAGGTTGTTTTCAGAAGGAGCTCTCAAACTTTTTTTTTCATAGCTGTCAGTTTTTATGTAATGAGAGACTGGCTGTCTTAATTACCTGGGCATTTGCGTGGGATGTTAGCTCTAATCTCTGCTGAGAATTTTGATTAAACAGTCTTTAGAGAAGGTGTGCATAAACACACTGGAATGGATCGAGGAAGCCAGCTGCTAGCAGTGCTAAATGTGCTAACTTCAGAGAGGGACAGGACACATCTGTCCCCACTGCTTTATCCCGGCTTGCTAAGACAGCTCCTTGCTGACAGCTACAGTTCTCCTCTTGAGGTTCCTGATGGATCCCACGTGTCACAGAAGGAGTTTGAGCAACTCAGGGCTATGCATTCTCTTATACAAAGCAGTTATCTAAAAGTTAGGCAGCACAATTTTCTACCAAGCCTAATGGTCTAATTCAGGTCCCTTTGGGAATCTCAGCCAAAAACACTTTGAAAATGCGACTAGGAAGACATAGTAAAAATCATTAGTTTATAATAAATGCCTTTTCCCATATAGGTCTACTAAATATATATTTTGTTAATGTAGAAAGCATCATAAATATTGTTCTGGGCATTCTAGGAAGATATAGGCTGTACAGGAAAGATCTGTTTGTTTTATGTGTGTTTGAGGGTATGCAGCTTCTGTTTGGCACCACGTTTGTTTGGATCATTACCTTTGCAGTAGTTGGTGAGCTGGTTTTGGCTGTATTGTCAGCATATCTAACAGGGCTATGAGAAGACTGATGTATAAATTTGGGGAAAATGGTATCTGAAGACAATGGAGTAATCACTGTAACTAATGATGAAAGTTTGGTCCCTAAACGAAATATATAAAGTCTTAGGGGAATAACAGGAAAATATACTATTTGTGTTCACAGAGTTTAACAGGCAATCTATGTTTTAAAAACTTTTTACCATCTAAACTGGGAAAGCTGAAAATGGAGTAAAACCATCTGTAGCTGAAATATAGGGAAATATTCAGCATGGCTTTTCATCTTGTTCAGCAGAATTACTGCTTAATACAGTGACGATTGCTTACTGACCCACAGCATGTATTAATACAATCAAGCATCTGGTTTGCTATTGGACTACAAAGACTGGCAGATGACAGGCAGGGGATTCCTTCTCCTCCTGTCTTCCTTCCTTCCCTGTGCTTGCCATAAACCTGTTTGCCTATATGTTTCATTTCAAAGTCATGCCTGCTTATAATCTGATCATGGGATATGAAACATTAATGAAGACGAAGAAGGAAAATTTTAGCAAGGATATCAGATAATAGCAGGGAAATATCAGAGAAAAGAAATCTTGCCGGAAGTCTTGCCACAGTCATACTTGCCAATAATGAGAGGTTACGGTTTTGGAAAGAGCATCTATTGGACCAGCCTGCAGCTTTGCAGCTAATTACTGTATCATAGTAGCACTTACTGAGCTCGGTTGTGGATCAGAGCCCTGCTGTGCTGCATAAAAACAAGCATTTACTTCAAAGTCCTTGAAGCTTTTTTTTTGTCTCATTCTGGCTTTGGTAGTGGAAGATATCCCCTCCTGCTGCCCCTTATATAAAGGCAGTTCTGGACTCTGCCCTGCAAACATCTCTCGCTCTGATGCAATCATAAAATTGGAGCTGTGCGTTTCCATATTCATGTTTATTCACTACCTTCATATCATCCCAGATATAAGCATCAGGGAAATGGCTGCACATTTTTTTTTTTTCAATGGGAGCTTTCCAAACTGCAAAAAGAAGCATGTTGATTTTTCAGGTGTTCACTGGAGAGCTGAGCAGCAAAAAAAACACCTTGCAGTTTTCAGGGAAATTTATAATAAAAAAGTGATTTTATTTTTTCTAATCAAGTTAGCCAATGGAAGGGCACACGATCCCCTTGCAGGTCTCTGTCTTCACAGTCATTGCAGTCTGACATCAAACCGCTGCTCCCTCCCCTGATGAGGGATGAGTCAGCCGTGTGTTTAACTCGTTTTCACAGAGCCGCCCTAGATACAAAGTAGTAAAGGGAAGCTTCATATTTCTATTGAGCATTACGACAGAAGCTGAATATTTTTTGAGTTGCAAGAGGTGACATCCTGCTATTCAACCAAAGGGCTTTTTTTTTTTTTACATGTGGTGGCAAAGTATGGCCCTACACAGACTGGGTTGGATTGGCAACTGCAGGAAGCTATGGGCACTAACACACATCCAGAGAAAAATTGTATCTTTATGCTTCAGCCTTTCAAATCACTTAATGACATCTTTTACCTTCTTTCTGTACAGCGTTTGACTTCCTTACATGTAAACTCTGCTTAGTCATTAAGCACTTTACAGTAACATCTTTGAGTAAGTATCCATTTGGGATACCTTTCTAAGGTCTGTGGCAAAAGATCACCACAGATAATCACAGTACTGTAAAATGATCAAACATCTCTGACAAAAACATGTGTTACAGCTAAGATATATTTCTGTCCTATAAAAGTGATGCTAAAAGACATGTAAGGGTACTTAATCCCTTATTGCAACATCACTAATATTTCTATGGACATAGGATGGAAAAAATGATCCTACAAAATATTGTAACTTAAGCTTTGGATGCTAAAATGCTGTCAATGTACGAAACAAAATGCTGGAATACAATAATGAGAAGGAATTCGGCATTTTTTTTCTTATCAGCCTTCTTAGTGTAACCATTTTTCTTTTCACCATCGTGATGTTTTTGTCCTTAGCAAGGTAAACTAAGGACATCACATTAAGAATTATGTATCAGAAGTGGTCAGTAATAAGAGTTATAGCTTAAAAAAACCCAAATTCTATTAACAATTACATGGTAAAAGTAGAATTTGACACACATAGCAACAGCCAAGTGGAAAATATACCTTGACCTTGAAAGCCTGTTTCTCAGTAACTAAATAGTACGTAATAGTGATATTACATCAGCAACAGAACGAAAGAAACCTCTAGCACATGAACAATTTGAGTCTAATGTCAATCAAATGCATTAGGAGGAAGATGGGAATCAAACTCTAGACATGTCCACTGTGGTTAATAAACAAAGGCCCTAGGAGTCCAGTCCATCCTTAATCTGGGATTGTTCTTTCGAAAAATGCTCACAATGCTCAGAAAGATGCTAATAATGCAGCACTGGTAAGTTTACAATGATATGATTTCTACCCATCTTTGGAATATGCAAAATAAAGGTACTTTTCAACTTCATCGACATTGTCAGAAATCAAAATTAGACATACCACAACCAATGGCCACCATGTACATGCACAGAGGGGCCTTACACCTGTATGTAGACTTTTAGGAACTGAACTTCAGAAGGGAAAAAACTAAATCCAATATATATGATGGGACTTGGCCAAAGTCACTAAGAAGACAAATGTGAGGACAAAAGCAAACAGGATGGCAATCTTCCTGTTGTCCTCTGGTCATCGGTCCTCTATCATCAATCCTAAGGAATTTGAAGACAGTGATTAAAAAGCCTTCATGCAATTGAGACACATTTCCTCATATCACTTCAAAGGAAAGTGAAGAACTGTGAATCTGAATTTAAAGGTTTGCTTTGTTTTAACGTTTACTTACTGTAGTACAGAAGAAACTTGTATGTCCTGGCAACCAAGGGTTTCCCTCACCTTCCCTGCACAATCTGCCCTTCCATGATCTGCCCTAACCTAAATGATTAATTCACTGCATCAGCGCATTTATGTTGTGAGACTGGAGAGGATTTATCTAGGTGTTTAAACCACAGAAGGAAAAGTACTTTTTAATCTAACCTAATTTTGTATTCTCCATTAGAGACAACAAGAAGTCACTGTGCACAATCTTGGCTCAAGTAAATCACTAAGACATTTTGCCTTAAATATTGTACTGTAGTTACCAATATTAGCTCTAAGCATACAGGATGTGACTTATAGTAGTAATAATAATAATAATAGTTACAAACTGCAGAGCTTCACATTAGATAAACTGGTATAAAATGATACAGTGACATGAGAGATTCTGGGACAAACTGTGTCTGGGGGACAGAAATCTGAAACACGTTTGGTGATGAGATTAAAAACATCAGTCCTGTTGTCCTCATATCACACAGGTATATGTGTTCCAGGAGAGTAGGACACTGCAGCAATTATTTGACTGATTCAAATTTCTCTTTCATATATAGAAATTTGTGTGATAAAGGGGCACTGGAGCAATAAAAGTATAGATTTTACTGATGGTTATGAAACTCTGTGTGCCTGAAATAATTATGATGAGTAATGCCAAATGGCATTTGCAAACTTAAACAAACTGAGTCACATATCTGGTAGAAAACAGTACAACATACATGACAACAAACCAATCTAGGGCAATGAATTAATGAGGGCCAATGTAGTTCAACTACTGTCCAGAACAACATAAACAAAAAAGAAACATTTTAAACAATATTACCATTACCTGGGAATGCTTTTCTTTTTAATACTTACTGTTACTTCTCCAGTCTTCTTACTAACAAATTGCATATTTTTTCATTGAAAATATTATAGAAGTTATTTTTTGCAGAGCAAATATTTTTTTTTAATCCTTCAGGTTTTTTTTTAAGGATTTTAATTTAATTTGTTTATTTACACTGCTCTAATTGAACCAAACATACTTTCATGCTACTTTTTGAACAGAATCACAGAGAAAAATGTCTTAAGCCTCATATGGTGAACACTGACAACTTCTACATGGGAGAATGTGAAATGAACTGTTCAGAATCTCTATACAATGAGATCGGAAAATAACAAAAATATAGTAAGCCTGTAATTCCTTTTAACGTATTGTCTAGAAAAATTCTTGTATTCAAAGGAAAAAACACGCCTAGCTGAAGAGTAAGAATTTACTGATAAATGCATCAAAACAACAACCAAGGAATATACTAGGAAAGAGACAATAAAGTCAAATGTCTTGTCAACAACTGTACTAAAGGTCACATACTTGCTAGCTATTTTACTGTCAGACTGCATTCCCAGTGCTGGTAAGTGAGTTCTTGCCCTCAGAACTGAAATGCCTAGACATGTGCTACACGTTAATGAACCCAGAGCCACTTGAGCTACTCAGTAATAAATGCTAAGATGTAGAATCTCTCCTAAATCCTGATCCCCGTGGCGTGATCAGGTATGTTCTTGCTCTTGGTCTCACAGACTTCTTGGACATCCTCCTAAAAATATGTGTGTGTTGGGAAAGTGGGAAGGATTCCTTGTGGTCAGAGCTGCCAGTCAGGAGGTGGAAAGGCTCAGTGCAACTCCCTTCTCTGCCTGAAGACACCACAAAGCAGTTGAGTGTATAGAATAAATAAAAAGCTCTCATCCCTTCCTATTGAGCTTTGTACTGCATACCTGATGATCTTTCAGCCTGCTAAATGCACAGTGAAAACAAGCAGGGCTCTACATCCTGGTAGCAGCCATTCTCTGTACAGCAGAAGACATTCTCCAGGCACCAGCAGCTCACCCTGACCAGCTTCCCCACAGCAGGAGCAGCACCTGCCACGCCAAATGGGAGCAGCTGACCCAGTCTTCAATGGGTGTCCCTCTGAACAGGCATGCTACAAATGCCCAGAACAGATTGAACCCTTCAGGCAGTGTAAGCAAATGTTTATCTGGTTTTAGAATCCAGATGGGGCATAGCTCAAGGTAGGTGTTCATCTGGTCAGTGCTGTCAAAAATCAGATATTTTTAGAACCTTGAGGCTTAGGGTATGAGGAGCTTTTAATCACCAATGGTCACTTTTTTTTTTTTTTTAAATCTAAAATATCAGGGTTTCATATTGCTGATTCCTGAATTTCATTCCATTAACAAAATCTTTTACGTAGACGAGCCACAGTGAAAAAAACAATGATTTTTACTCAGGCTCCAAACTCATCTTGCATTGAATCATAGGATCATAGAATCATTTGAGTCGGAAGGGACCCTTAAAGGTCATCTAGTCCAACCCTCCCGCAATGAACAGGGACACCTATAGATTGATCAGGGTGCTCAGAGCCCCATCCAGCATCTCCTGCAGCTTTTCCTGATGGACATCTCCAATGCGGAGTCAAATGTTTAGAATAAGGTAGCCCCACCCTTTCAGAGAACCTCAGTGGCCTGAGTTTATAAAGTTGTCTCATTAATAGACCTATCTTTTCACTACTAAATGTATTGGTTGGCAGAACATCTCTAGTTTTCAGCTTTAGTACTTTAGTGTTCTATTTATTTTATACATTTATGTATTCTTATACCCACATATTACCACTTAATAAACTTTACAATAAATGCATTCAAAAAAACCTTAAACTTGCTCCCAGCCATCAGGAAAACAAATATAATTCAGTTCAAGCCGATCAGCAAGCAGCTTTTGCAGAGCGAACTGTGCTTACCATCAGGAGCCCTTTATATGCGTAGACAATCCCAAGCCAAATTGTCATGTGAGTGTTCTCGCAGTGCTCCAGAATAGGTCGGATGGAGATGTCTCTGCCTGCAGGGTCCGGCTACAAAAATAAAGGGTGAGATATTTGGATTTAGGTTTTATCTGTATTCATACCTCAGAGGTAGTTAAATCTACTCTCAGTAGCTTGAGGATGTGTAGAATATTCAATGGGTAACATGAAATAAAAACTTGTGATGTCTGCAGTCCCATCAACCTGCAAAGGAATGGAGTAAAAAAGTAAAGACCTGAGGAAACAGCTGCATGATAATTACCAGTAGATGAGGTCACCCCTACTGCAAACCAGAGAGAAAACATCCGAAGTCACTCTGTCTTTAACTGTGTCAGTCACATTTATCAACATTAGGACACCTATTGTTTTTTACAAGGCGAACAGCTTGAACGTGCAGCCATGAAAATAAATGTACTTGAAGTCATCCTTCCTTTCACCTGCACTTCTTGTGTCACTGGCAAGTGGCTGATAAACAATGTATGAAATACTGTTGTGTTTCAGATGTTTATCTAGTGATAACCATGACCAAATCAAAGACCATCTACTATGGAAACTGCAGCGGTAGCTCAGTAGATAGTATAAATCATCAAAAAATGTGGAGCAAGTGAGCGTCCGTGCAAAATTTAATATGGCTAGAAGTTCTGTAGCTTCCCATTAATTTTGGAAAGGAGATTGTATGAAAGAGCAGAATCAAAAGGACCTGCAGACTGCCGGGACTGTTTGTATGAGGGAGAAGCTATAATTAATGCTCAGAGAATCCTGCAAGAACTCATCCCTTTTTATATCAAGAAAAAAAGTAACATCCAACACAAAGAGTGGACAGGTACAGCTCCTCTGCTGTCTATAATTAGGATATGGACAAGGTTAGAGTGAAACTGCTTCTTAATGGTGTGCATGCTATAGGACCACAATGTAATTCTTACATGTGATTTTAAGAGATACTGTTTTCATTAGGTACCAGAGAATGCTCCTTTTGGCTATTCAGGGCTGTGCGCAGTTACATTCCGTGTTGCTTTCAAAACACGCTGAAATCCTGACGGCTATTTTTGGTTCCTGCTTTGAAACACTGGATCTGATCTCCAGCTCAAGTGAGATCAATGCAGATGCAGCTTTCTGTACCTGGCTCTCCCTGTAGGCTCTGCAGTTTCTCTTTGTGATGAACAACACGTGTGAAGTGTCTCATGCAGTAGAGTAATGATTATAACATAAGCTAAGGAAAAAACACATTTGTACCAACTGAAACAGAATTGTGTGTGGAAGGACTTTAGATAGAGCTGAGTTTATTCTAGAGCTCACTCTTGCCGTTAGTGTGAATTTTTCTATAGACCTCAGAGGTCACAGCATTAATGCTCAGCTCTGTTTTCTTCATTAGACGTTTTAGATAGGAGACATTGTCCCTGACCTCATATAGTTTAAAAAAAGCTTACAAGTAAGGGGATAGACACAGAAGGAAAACTCAGCAAACAACCTTGTGTTATGTGCTGCATGATGACAGGATTCACAACTTCCCTTGCAAATCCTGCAGCAGGCAGCACAACAACATTTAAAAATTTACAATCTATTTTTATCCTGGACTTGTGTAGAAACCCTGAGCTGGAGAGTAAACATCTTTGAAAAAATGTTGCACAAAATAAAACAGAAATGAGGAAGGCAATAGTAACTCTCCCTGAGTTCATGATTCCATCCTAAACAGCTGCTGATTGCTAGCAAACAACCACTGACCTCAGAACTCAAATAGGTGAAAACATGAAGACGCATTACAACATTTAAGATACTAAAAATGTTTCTCTGGGGACCAGCAGAACTACCACTTTCTCCCTGAACAATTTATGTGCACGGAAGGGAAAGCATACTTTCACGTCATAGTTAACCTGCTGCGTTCAACCATTTTTAACCGCCTCCAAGTAATTTGAATTACTCCAAACTCCTATTGGGTCAGTGGTGGATAAACTTTTTATTTTCACTATGTGGCTACTCTCTAATGCAAATTTTGCTTCAAAATTGGAAAGCATAAGCGATTCATTACTCAAAACTGAAATTCCCAGTCAGAAAAATGACGAAATGGAAAACACAACTTGTTTTGAAATTCTATGAGAGAGAACAAACTGACTCAATTTCCTTAATAGGAAGATTGCCAGATTTTATAAGCCTATGATAATTTTAAAAAATAGGCCAGTTAAATAATACAGTGTATCACATATTCCATGTGAGATAAGTAAGTCTTGTGAACTGCTCCAGAGGGATCAAGAAAAGGGAGAATACTGACTGCAGCATCAGCCAAATTGTACATGGGACGACACTTCTCCCAAAGCACTTTCCAGAACCACAAGGTGAGAACATATTAAACCAAATTTTGTGGAGTGCTTGTGCATTTGGAGCTAAGTGTCAGCAGGTAGGAGTAATTTTACAGTGCACCGATTTTGCTGATTACTTGTCGCTGCTGCAGAATGACATTCCTGGTGTACTGCTTTTAATTTGCCATTCTGTTTCTTCACTGATTTTGCATGAATTAACTAATCATAGCAAAAAGCTGGGTTAAAAAAACATATGATATTTTCTGACATCAAAAGAATTTTTAAAAACTACAATTACAGCTGAATGGCGCACTTCACTGACCTCCCTAATCATCCACCATTTGTGCACTTTGTTACCACTTTAGAGAGGATGACAACATAAATGCTACCAGTGATTATATATGTACTGGAAATTTGCCCTTTCCTTTTATAGAAAACAATATAAATGCCCTTCAGATGACATTCTCAAAGCCTGAAGACCTCCTATCTTGTGATTAGGCTGAAGCTTTCCTACCTCTTCTGAAACCTAATAAGGTTTCTGACACTGACATCAGTTTCTGGAGTGCTTTCTGTGGTTGAATGTAAACAGTTTAATCCATTCACTTCATACACAAGTTGTGTGCCATCTCCATAAAAATACTTGTTTTACATCAGATCTGCTTGGTTTAGGAAGCAACTCAAGCCAGTAAACAGATAACCTAAAAAATGATTATTTCCCCCTTTTTTATGCACTTTCAAACTGTTACTTGTTACCTCTGTAGTTTGGTTGCCTTTTGATTTTCTTTGCTCTTCAGTCTGCTGGTGGGCTGGCAGATCCTCTTCATTGTAGGTGAGAAATGGCTTAGGTGGGTACTGCCAGATGGAAGAGGAAAGCTTAAAACCATCTGGCAACAGCAGGGAAATTTGCAAGAAAGATCAGGGCAGGGGCAATGACAGAGATTGCTGAGTGCCTTGCAAATTCCTGCACAATGTCAGAATATCCCAGACACAACAAGAATCAAATGAAAAGCACAGTTTCAGTGGAAAAAATATGCACAGTGTGGTGGCCAGCTCTTCTTGCCTCATGCTGAGGTGTGCAAATATAGGGCACCCTGAGGCACTTGTGCCATCTGGGAAAGATGTTGTTTGGTCTGTATAAATAATGTTCAAGTCTTCCTTCTTCATCTAGAACTACAATTTCTTTTTCTCTGTGTCTATTTAAGTAGCCAAAATCCATTTGGAAAAGATCCTGCATAGTGGGAAGACATTTCTGTGATGGCAAATATATCTACTGGTTTTCACAGGATCACAGAATCACAGGAGTTGGATGGGACCTCAAGAGATCACTGAGTTCAACCCCCCGCTGAAGCAGGTACCCTACAGCAGGTCACATAGGTAAGTGTCCAGATGGGTCTTAAATATTTCCACGACCTCTCTGGGCATCCTGTTCCAGTGCTCTGTCATCCTCACCATAAAGAAGTCCTTCCATGTTTTTGTATGGGTCTTCCTATATTCAAGTTTTAGGCCATTGCTCCTTGTCCTATCACTACACACCACTGAGAAGAGCCTGGACTCACTCCAGTTCATCACTATAGTTAAACATAAGTCTTAGAGGGAGAAGGGTCTACGCTCCTTAAAACCTTTCATCCAGCAAAAGAGTTTTCTGTTTGTTTCCAAAAGGTCTCGGCCCTCCTTGAGCACTTCTCCATGGTCATCTCTCAGGATCCTGTTGCAAGGACAGCAGATAATCCTTATTGAAAGAGATCTGGTGCTGCTGCAAAGAACAGCTCATAGGTGGAGGATCTCAGTAAGCTTTTATAGAAGATACACTGCAGATCTCCAGTACATCTTGTTATTTCTGCAGCTGCAGCTTCATCAGTTAGAAAATCAGAATATTAGGCCTAGTGGCATTTCCAAAGATTGATAAGGAAAATAAGGTAAATAGTTGCAGCTTCTGTTTACTAGGTTTAAAATGAACCGTGCAGTTCCCATCATATAGGAAAATATGGGATGATATTCTTTCACCACAACATTACAATGATCTTCATATGCCATCCCACTCTCTGTTTTATCTTCCCTTTAAATGGCTTCCATCTAACTGGCATAATGACTGTATACTATCACTGTTCTGCAGCATGAATTTGACTTCTTTGGCATTTTAAATTTGGCACACATAACAGTCATATGGAGACCAAATACGATTCCTTATCTGAAAACCCAGACTTTGCTAAATTTGAAGATCACCTTTACTTCTTTTTTAAATTAGCATTTTTTGCAAGGATAATTATAGTTAGTTTTTACTGTAAATGCTGTATGTGCAGGTTGTAACAGACCTTCCTCTGTGCTACACTACATATCCATATGTAAGGTGTACCAGAAAAGGATTTAAGCAGGTTTTATATGTAGTGTATTGTGGCCAGATTCTCAATTACTGATGAAAATAAAAAGAGAAGAAACAGAGGCTGTCTACTTCCCAATTACTTAATGATTTGGGGATATTTTTAGGGCAAAACAACAGTGATATGAAAAAGTTATTTGCCACAAAATAGATCTCTTTTTGTTTTGAGAGATTTTTACTTTGTGAAGTCATAGCTTCTTTGAATGCAAAATAGCAAATGCAATACTGTGCTTGCATAGCTCACCTAGAATGTCTTCCAATCAAATATTTGGTAGGCAACCTAGCATAAAAGTATACTTATCTTTGTCCATAGCTGGGCTTGGGTTCATATACACTATGAAATACATTGCATGTTAACTAGTAGCTCAGCTGACTACAGAACTTACTAGATACTTGCAATGCACTGATGAATTAACAGAAATCCACTCAAGATTAATGGAGAAGGTCAGTCAATTCTGTAGTTGTCTAATGATTCAAGACACTGACTGATTTAAATACTTTTTTTTTCATGTATTTTCTTTTTTTGGAGTCATGGGAGAATTTGAATATAGAATAGAAAATCAGCTTTTAATAGATTAACAAAGAACTAGCTGATGTGATAAAGGCTTTTTTTTTTTTTTTTTTCCAGCATAGGAGACCAGACTGTGGACTAAACACCTGTCCTTACACCTGGATACTTCACTCCTCGTGGAAGAGAAATGCAAAACATAAAGCTTCTGAGCCCAGTAGAAGGTAAGGACAAGGTTATGAACAACCACAGTGGCCACTGCATCCACCGTAAACTGAATGCCAGATTTTCTCTCACGTAGACTCCAAGGAGAAAATGATTCTAGACATGAATTTGGATTAGTTTTTCTTTTTCAAAGTGTTTAAATTTTATAAATTTGCAATCAGAAAATCTTGATATTTAAAAAAAAATGTTTACAGTGATGACTATGAATACACAAATTCAACAAGAGAGCATGCATCATCAGTACCCATCTGAATAGCAACAATTCTCATAAGAAGCACAAGTTTAGGAATGTTGCATTTATTTTTCCATTACATGAGGTAGAAAAGAAAAAAAACTCATTTCATGAAATAGTTACAATGACTCCAGCCTCCAACCTCCAACACATTTTTACCAGAATAATAATAATCGTGGTGCTATCAGAAATGAAGATATTACTGCATTTCTGTAGCTGAAGGTAGGAAGTGTTATGAAGGTTAAGTAAATTGTCAAGGAAAACTGAGAGGAACTCAGTCTACTGAGCCATACATCTTTGACTTAAAGAAATTAATTATCTTTCTTCTGATAACTATGGTTACTATAAAAATTCTGACTCAAATTTTTACTCTTCCGGAGGTAGAAGTTTTCTTCATTAAATTTCTAATTAGAAATTATAATTAGAAATACTAATTAGAAATTTATTGGGTAAAATTTTTGAAAGAAACTTTCTTTCTGTCTTTTAAAAAATATTTTTGAAAAAAAAATAATGATGTGAAATTATATTTGTGAATAATTTTGTAATTCTTTACTATGTTCCTCTACAAAGTTATTTAAAATGAAAATGTGTGATATTTTAGGTTGAGATTAACTTTTAAAACAGTATTATTTATAGTAGTTATACAGCTTAAAATAAATTACTGGCATTTCAAGTCAGTCAAAAACAACAACAAACTGTCTCTGTGTTTTGTGAAAGGTTTACAAGCCACAAGTGGGCTCTGTAGAATCACAGAATCACAGAATGGCCTGGGTTGGAAGGGACCTCAAGGATCATGAATCTCCAACCCCCCCGCTGGACAGGGCCACCAACCTCCGCATTTACTAGACCAGGTTGCCCAAGGCCTCATCCAACCTGGCCTTGAACACAGCTCCAGGGAATGATGGTGTGAAGCATGTTTCAAGATTCAAGGTTTCCCACATGTGTCTGAACACCACCCCCTGTCCTTGTGAATGGGCTTAAAGTATCTTTCGGTTGTTCAGGGTGATTGTAGGGTAGTTTCTGCTTCAATCATTTTTTTGTTATAGTGAAATTCATCTCCCTCCATCAGTGAATTGCAGGGCTACTCTCAAGGAGTTCCTTTCCCAGTCTGTACACACATTTGTGATTGCCCCAGCCCAGGTGCAACACCTTGCACTTGGGCTTGTTGAACTTCATTAGGACCTCACTTTTCAAGTCTGTCCAGATTGAAAAGATTTGCTGGAATACCAACATGTGAATTCCATTTTTTTTAATCCAGCCACTTTTTTTTTTTTTTTCCTTAATTTAATGTTGCAAAACATAAAAAGATGTACCATTTAAGTGAAGGAAAAAGAAGTGCTAACACATTTTGTAGTCTGAAGGACATTGATTAATTAATAGTATTTATTTTACTTCACCTGTCACAAATATGAACTCAGGTCTAACCTTACAAGTGGATGGTAGTAAAGAAACAAAGATTGACAGAAAAAGTAAAACATGTTAGAGATAACCACTGTAATTCCTACTACCACAAAACACTAAGGTCTGGTAATAGAGTCACAATGATAGCCAAGCTGTACTATCTTTAAAACAAATTTACTTTCTAGTTCCCATCTGCCTCTTCTACAAATAACTCCACAAAAGAGTAATAATACATTTTGTATGTTAGTGTGATTGAAAGTTGATAACATAAGAGCTATTTATAAGCCCTTGTATTGTGAATGTGCCTGTACTGTATAGAAAAATCCCTCAGCAGCATTATTTATAACATCACTTTACCTAATGACTTTTATTTTAGTGTGGTGGCACTTCATAAATAAAACTGCTTGGATTAGGGGATTATATTAATAAAAATATTAAGGAACTTTTTGGCTCCCAAAATGCAGTTTCATTAAAGCTAAAATTCAAAACAATAAAGTAAACCAAATAAAAAAAGCCACAACAGTAACAACAAAACCCACTATGATCCCTGCAAATGCGGACTATCAATGAAAGGGAAAAGGCAAAATTCTCATTCTTTGTGGAGCATTCCAAAAAACTGTGACTAAGTCTTCCTTCTCTACACTCAGTGATCTATTCAGTAGAAATTGTACATTGTATTATTTCCTCAGAGAATGTTGCCCCAGTTATACATCTAGGGACTGGGTAATGAAATGTGCCTGAGTATGTGCATGGAAGCAGTAGGACGAGCATTACAAAGACTTAATAAAGGACTCTCAGCAGCAGAACATATGTTTTTCTTTGAAGGAAGGGCAAAGGGCCAAGATTTGGAAGGGTTAGAGGAAGGAAGACCTTTGTTACCACCTAGAGTGTCCTGATCTGCACAGATTCCTCCAGAGATGTGCGCTTTGTGATATCAGCTCTGCAAACTGAGGAATAATATTCTTCCTTCCCTTTCTGCCAAGCTGCCTAGTACTCAAGTGACAAATTGGATTTGTAGGTTCTTTTACAAATACTCCTTTCCTAACTAGCTTTCCTGCTCCCCTGAGACCATAGGAGCCACTGGGGTAGTTCAATAGAGCTGGTAGAGTCTCTCTCTGCTG